>NC_072384.2:55765988-56072238 GCF_028885625.2 Pongo pygmaeus | reverse complement strand
CAGCACTTAAACTGTTTTTATTCCTCATTTTTAAGTCCCCCAGAACATCAATTCTTTCCAATTGCTGGCAGAGAAAAAAGGAAAGTTCGATAGTGCACAAATTGGCATTGCTGTCCCTCTGCTTCCCAGAACAGGAATGCAACTTTGGCCAGGGTGACTCTGCGCAATTAGTATGAGCTGTGCTACACCAACATGTATGCAAATGGTCAGATAACAATTTCCAACAGTAATGGGATGATGCAGGAGCCCTGAGAAGCTGAAAATTTACTTTTGTTCTGGGTTTAATGAAATAATTTGGTATCCATTAGAGGGCAGCATAAGAACAAAAACTAAGCACAGCAAGGGACGTATCCCTTGTAGATAGACAAGCACCTTTCCTGAGGTAAACTTTTTCGATGCACTAATATTTTACAAGTGTAAAGCCAACGAATGGAGAAAACTAAGTAATGAAGAAGATGGGAACGAATCCTAGTGTTAGAGAAAAATGACACCAAGGACAGCATATGCCAATTTAGCTTTAGGGAGTTTTCAGGCCATACATTAACTCCTTCCACACTCCACCTGTTTTTAGGGTTAAAATAGAAATGCTCCTTTCTGGAGCTTAATGATCTTGTATTTTGCAGACAATGTTTCTGATGGAATTACGATGAATTGGGAAATAGTGATCATGTTTTCGTGTTCATAAGAAGTGTATCATGAACTGTGGCTTATACTAAAACTACTCTAATTGGTCAATTTTTATTTATTAGAAACAAATTGTTGAAGAACTAACGCGAGTTTTTAATGATCCAAAACAGAAATAAATGTTCTAGTCTATTACCATCCTATATGGAATAAGTCAATATTAAAGCTAATTAACCCTTTTCAAAGGCATTTTGTCCCAGGTTTTTATTTAATGGTTCAGTGCTGCTTCAAGCATGGATCAAGCTGGATAAGCTCCATTTAAAAAATGGCCCATTTTGAAAACAGTTTAGCAGCTCACTATGACAAATATATTTATCAGGATAAACTTGACTTTTTCAACTGTATAAATAAGTGACCACAGCTTCTTAAAAGATCCAACAATAAAATAGATGATGGTTTCTTAAAAGATCTGACAATAAAACAGAGATTAAGGAAAATAGCCAAATCTCTTTAGTAACATTATAACGTTATAAAAACTGATTTCATTTATTGCTTTTTAAAAATATTCAGCTTTAGAAATATTTTCAGGTTTTTACTTTTTGGGGTATTCCTAATGGGGGTTCAGGGTGGTCCCCGTATAAGTTATTTCATTCTAGGTCACATGTGAAATGAAAACCTAAGATTTGTCCTTTTTGGAAGAAGCCATGATTTTTTAATAGTGTTCAAACACGTAGTGCGAAGCACATACTTTTCAGGACATAAATGACTACTTTGACATATGAAATCCTATGAAAATTATATACATTATTTAAAGAATTTGGCACTCTTCCCCTTTGCTATACTAGCAAATCACAGAATGTACTTTAATATCAAGCTATTTTTGACTTATAAAATAGATGATATATTTTGTACATGAATTCTTCACAGTACTAGAGAATTAATTTGTAATGTTATGAAATTTTGATTAGCCTGCTGTAAAATCAGAATTGTTTACCACAAGTGTCTGGGTTCTGACTCTTATAGTCTTTCAAAACAGAATATGAAATGAACTGGGAATGGGGGTAGGGGGGGCAGAGTAATTTGTGAAAACATGGTACACCATAATTTTGCCATTTGTCTGCAATAAGGATGGCAAATGATTCATGGGATAAAATGAAATATTTCTCACTGTCATTTCAATGGATCTAAGATTTACAGCTTCTTAACTTGGATAGGAAAAACTCTGTATGCAGAAAAATGAACTGTAAATCAATTAATGATGGAGATGAAAAACAAAAAATGATATTGAAGCAAAGGTGAGAAAAATCTAAGCAAGAAATTAAAAGGGAAGACGTGACTATTTACTTTGAATCTTTGGAGGCAGGAGGTAGCAGAGAGGGAAGCCTCTGTTTAAGAGGGCATTAAGGTCAGGTTAAAGAATAGTGATATGTTGATTGAGGTCATTTACGTTTAGATCACTTAGACAAACAATAAGATAGCTTTTAAAGCAAAATCAGATATGCCTAAATTGGATTTAAATAATAAATTTAGACCTAGTTTTATAGTATAAGACTAAAACAAATAAAGAAATTCTGTGGTTATGAAAGATTTGCCTCCAATTCAAGATTGTCCTTAACCAAAACTATTATTTTATAGGCACCAGGGCCAAAGCATATACATATGTATGTATTTTACACCTCCCAACTGCTTGGTACAATGAAGGAAAGCTAGCAGCAGCAAATGAAAAAACTGAACCTAGGCTCTATAGGAGTCACTGTACTTGGAAAAGGAGAGCAGGGATGTCTGCTGCAGGCACAGACCATGGGCATGAATGGCTCAGAAGCTGGTGGAACTAGTTGTAGTCTGGGCCATGCACTAATAATAATCAAGGTAGGTACTATGAAACTCAATCCTCCCACCTCCTCTACTGAAAGATGATATATTACCTATGACTACAGCATACAAACCTTAACCTCCCTAGATTGAAGCAACTCCAATGAGAATACAATTAACAGGGAACCGACGGTAGGGTATGCTGAGCAATGCAATTCAAATGCCAAATGTGGAGAACAAAGATGGTCCTGATAATTCTGCTAAAATAGTATTTTGCTCAGATCACATGAATCTTATTATTCTGGACCAGGTATTTAACAAAATATAAAGATATCTGTTACTTTTTGCAAAGAGCCCAGGACCCACAGGACTACCTCTGGTATCATCAAGGCTCAAATACATCATGTTCTGTGCCTGTATTTCACAAGTTAGGCAGCTAATTAGAGACCTAAAATACAAAACACATGCACAAAAAGCTCATCATCTCTGTCTCCTATACAGAATTTGTTTCACTATGAGGGTGCCAGATCAATTTAAAACTTTTGTTGTTTCTTTCCTTCATAAGTCAAATGTCATCAGGTGAAATCTGACACCAGGGACAGTACAATGTTGACAAAGATAGTAAAATATTGATGCTAGTATCATATTTTTTTGAGATCATAAGTTTTATACAATTGGGAGCAATATTTTGATAAATTATATATTAAAAAATTTTTAAGCACTATCAGATTTGATAAGCTAGATCAACAAAAAACGTTTTAAGCTACCATGTATTTTTTTCCAGGCACTGAACAAACAGTTTATTGTTCCAAGTCCGTCTGGGAGCCATTGCTTTGGGGTATTCTATACGATTTCAAACAACCTTCAGAAGCTCACACACGCCTTTGGGCATGCAGAACCAGGAGGCAGCACATCTAAACCACAAATGGAGAATATACTCCATCTACGTGTGTAAATTAAACCCCATAAAATAACATGGGCATTATAAAATTTGTGTTAAAACTGATAACAGCTTTACTGATTTACTGACAATGAAAATATATAGCATTTTTTTCTGTCAGAGCATTTATCAACACTTGGCAACCCTGCACTAACTTGACATGTAAGATGATCAAAATGGATTATGTAATCTTTCCCATTCATTTCTATTGATTTTAGTTATGATAAAATTCATCAGTGTGCCTGGGAACGCTTAGGCTGAAAGGCTCTGGTAGATTAAAAAAAATAAATAAATAAAAAAGGAAAGAAAAGGAAAAAAGAATTCAACTGAGTTGCAATAGGATGAAGGTAATTGTAGAATAGGATTGCACAAATATAGAAGTCATGCCCTAAAGGCTACAGCAACAAATTAATACAAATAATTCTGGCAGTCTTATAAAATTACATCTATCTCTGTAGATATTTCACTTTTGTGTCTTCAAAAATACAGTTTGTAAAAATATTTTCAAACTTTTTTTAAACTTCAACGGTAATCAAAGTTATCTGTCTGACTGCAAGTAACATCAAAATGCTAGCAAATAGACCATTTTAATCAGTTTTATTGATTCATGCTTCCAGTTCTTATTCAGTTAAAAACAAGGCACATTAAATACATCCTCTTACTGCTCTGTAAATGCATGCAGCTCATTCTGTGTATCAAAAGTAATAAATAATGGCCAAAAAACACCAAGACAGTTATAAAAATGACAACCCAGCCTCAAACATAGTATTTAACAGTCCAATCTAGAACAATAACCCAACACAATACATAAAAGTGCCACATATGGAAACATGCAGTATGTATATCCACTCTAGTACTGAGCTTACACTTGCTATTCTTTAAAAACATAGTAGGGCTTTTTCACTCCTTCAGAAAGGTTGACATGATGCAAACATCGCAAGTTATAGCATCATTGACTTTAATATTACATTCATATGCCAAAAATCTTTACAGATACATAAGAAAGAGAAAAATAACATCCATGATGACTCTTACAATATATTTAGTAAAAGTGAGAATGAGTTTTTTGTTGTACAAAAGAGGAAGCTACATATTTTGAAACAGACAAAGCAAAGCCAGCAACTGAAGCCGGATAGAGGGCATGCACTTAATAGCAGAAATCCTAAAGTTACACTCAGTATAAATTGATTGAAAGCAAGAGTATTGCAAACAGCATGATGGATATGAGGAGGACAACCTTGGCTTAACAAATAATCCAGCATTATCATTACTGTTATGACTGTGGTGGGGGCTATTTAAAGGAGTATCCAACTCTCCAGCACAGATGGGGGTTCCTTCACCTGAATCCCTTCAAAGGCTCTTGAAATAAATCACTTGATAATAAACGGCAATCCCTGCATACCCACCTCGACCCCAACAGAATCAACTGATGTCAAGTTTATACGCAAAGGGAAAAAATTTCTTTTGTGCTTGGAATGAATTTTGAAGAAGCTTATTCCCCCCTATTTCTTGTCTCCCTTTCTTAAATCAGATAAAGAAGCTGTACAGGTTTAATTAAGAACTTATACAAAATGCTGGGGTGCTTTATTCACAGTAATGGCTTGAAATCAGTTCATTTCCAAATTGAGTCTCTGGGATTGGTGAAGGACTCTACGTTTTAGAAATTAGCAGATTTAAAGTAAAAGCAGATATGCTCAAAAGAAGAAAAGTGTGCTTTTCTTTGTCCTTAAAGGAACTTCATTCATAGCAAAGCATGCACAAACAAGGCCTGTTTAACAAACACAGATCTGCCCGGGCCCTACTGTAACAGAATCAGGGAGGGTACAAGTCATCGTTATCTTGATCTAACTAGAAAGAGAAAGAGAGAAAAACAGAGAGAGAGCACAAATGTACCATATTGTGTATATCATCTGGGATATTTTAAAGGACAATTTGTCTACCTATTAAGTGTCACTGGGTTCTAAACAATGAAACTTGTGATCTGGATAGCAAAAAACACTAACTTGTAAAGCCACAAGCTTCAATTACTTTAAAAAAATGAAAGAGCCAGTGTAAAAATTCACACTTTGAAAGAAAAAAGTTCACAGTGATACCTGGGAGCATCACTTGCTGTTTTAGGATTTCCCTTAGTAAGTGGCAAGCGTCTAAAACCTCATTTAAAAACAAAATGAGCTAAAATGCTGTCTTTCTCTGCAGTTTCTGTTTGTTTCAGAGGTGGTGGGTGAGTGCGTAGGTGAGTGAACCTCCAGTGTTTACATTGTGACATACAGGCTCAGAATCCACTTGAATAAGGCATAAAGACACTCTGCAGTATTGACATAAATAAAAATAACAGCAAAAAGTGTTTTATGTGCCAGTCTAAAAAACTAAGACTTCAAGTCTCTGCAATAAAAACCTGCCGTGAAATAAAGTGTTACGTCTCCTATTAGATACAGAACTTGATGTTAAAACAACAACAAAAAAGTAAGTAGTCAACTTTACAAGAGGAAGTAGGATTAATAAATATTCAGATAACCAGTTAAAATACCACCAAAATGCAGCAAAAGCATCCCAAACTGCATTACTTGTTAAATTCAATACACACTGACTTTTGCTTTGGACTCTGTGTGTGTGTCGGGATGGGGGTTGGTGATTATTTTTCCATTTTTGATTTTGGTTTACTGAGAATATTTCCATGGAGTACAGAAGGGGAAAGACTTTAAGCAACCATGATGACCTTGGAAACTGGTTTTGTGCCTTATTTAACATATAATTATAATTAAAGTTAACTAAAGTCTATTCTATTCTCCTTTACTATGGTTGCAAGTACCCCCCAAAAAAGATGGTAAGCTAGATTTGACAATACCACATGCTTCAAAATTTAGGCTTGGGAATTGAATCTTTTGTTATCATATGTGGATATATAAAAACACATTTTTAACTCTTAAATGTATTACTACTGTAATAATTAGATAAATTTGGTCTCATCCCATTACATCCAAATTGCCACTTAAATGCTGGTTTTAAAGTAAGAAGAGCAAGGATCTTCCTGGCAACTATAATAGTCAAAGAAAACCAGCAGTGACTGAAGAAAAAAATGAACTGCTGAGATGAAACTATCACTGTAACTCCCAGCAAATGTCAATGCTATCCTTATCTTATACCTGTGATTCTGGAAGCTTTCAGAGTTTCTCTTTGAGACTTGCTCCAGTAACCAGATCTAAACTTTTCCTTCCCTCTCCAGTTAGCCAGTCATGCTCTAGATATAAAAATGTGGAATATTGTTTGCATGAGGAAGGTAGACAAGCTGGAGGAAGATGGGGCTGAGAAATCTCCAGAAACACTATCATTTCAATAGGTAACTCTTTTTAATAACACATGCTGTCTATAAGCTTAATTTCTCCAGAAACACTATCATTTCAATAGGCAACTCTTTTTAATAACACATGATATCTGTATGCATGTCACAAAATTTCTCCAGCTTTTTTCAATTTTTGCCAAAATATTCTGTTTTTAGAACTCATTTAGAATAAAGGAATAAACAAAAAGAGAATGTGTCACATCTAACAGGTCACAAAATAGATGCAAAACTAATGTGCATTGAAAATGAGAAAAAGAATAAAATACACTGAAAAGCTAGACTGAATGGCAAACACAAATAAAGTACAGCAAATAAAGCTGGCAAATACACCAACACCCTAAAGTTTTGGAATGTTTTCTAGTGTTAAAAAAGGCAGCTATCCACATTCATTATTTTAGAGTGGTTTCAGTCATCTCTGGTTGTTACATGGTGATTTGTCGTTTCTATGTTTGTTGGCTGTGGATTTACTGCCCAGACTCACAATCCTCCACAACTACGGTCCACTGGAATTGGAACTCTTCTGTCGAGGTTCTCTTCTGCAGTTTTCATTAGTATAGCAAGCCGGCTTCCAGATACCCTTCCTTTTTGAATAGCACTCATCAGCTTAAAGAGAAAATATGCAACAGATTCAGAACGCAGGCCAACTTACTCTCTTCTTTATGGCATCATAATCGTCAGAATTGCAGCAGACAGAGGTAATTAAGTGCTCCATCAAAAACCTTAACAAGTACTACAGCTCAGATAACAAGAGTCTAATTTTTAAATGTTTCCAAAAGAGGGGAAGAGGCAGGTATTTCACCACTGCCACAAAAACTACATCCATCTAGTAAATCAGCCTGCCTCTAAAAGCAAATCTTAATGCATCATTTTTTGTCCTTTAATGTGCTCAAGGCACTTTTTTTTTTTTTTTTTTTAGCAACTTCAAATATTGGATCTTTAATTCCATTTAAAATCTTAAAAAGGAATCTCAGGGATTGAACAAAGACAAACCACGACCTATATTTATCTACCCTTTTTTTTAATGTTACTGTACTTGACAACTTCAAGTCCCCTAAATCCAAATTCCTTAAAGACTTTTTAACGTAATTTACATTTAATTCCTTGAAAATGGACCCAGAGATCTACCTTAAGAATTAAAAGCACTCTACAGCCCAGATTTTAGCTAATTCATTTTTATCCAATGGATAAAATCAGAATTAGTCTTGAAATTACATGCAGGCAGCGGGCAAAGGCCTTTAATCTGGAAGGCACTTTGCAATTATGAGCATAGGGATTTTTTTCCTTTTCAAGTTTGATGTGGTTTCAACTATTTGCTTTTCTTGATCTCACTTCCCTAATCTTTTTTATTTGTTTTAAAAAGAAAAGATTTAGCTATTCATCATATATATATACACACACATGCACACACATCATATATATATACACATTTTATATATATATATACACACACACACACACTATATATATATATATATATATATATGATGTATCTATGTATGTATGTAAATTCTCAAAATATTTTTAGGGTTATAGCTTTTAGCCTATAGAGACACGTTGCTTAAAAAGAGCTCTGAAAAAGAGTCAGAGACATCTGCCAAGGGGCTGGATCAGAATTTCATGACCTTATTAAAAGCTGTTTCACAAGCTATTGCTTATTAGAGATGGACTCCTACATGCAAAAGTGTCATTAAAACCCAGACTTAGAAATAAAGTCATATAACCACGAGATATCTATAGTGATCCTTCTGTGAAGATTATTGAAAAACCGTATCTATATTCAAAAAATATATTTAATGGGATAAACATGGGCTCTTAGTCTGCAGAAGAGCAAAATATTAAAAAAAAACTAAAAAAACCCTCCAAATATACTTTGCATCTGAGGAATGATGTAACATAAGGAATGCTGACATCTAAAGACGGAACAATTTATTGTTTATTGCTTTGTCTCTGATTCCAGGAAGACCTGCAAAGTTTATCAGAGCTAACACAACTTACAAAGCTAGAGGTTTTTTAAGCCATAGACAGTATATGATGTGCCAACTTCTAAAAACTCAAAGTTTTCTTTAAACACTACATGTATCTAGAAACCATATTACAAGAAAAAAATAACATTTGGGTGTGAATATATTTCATGAGGAATATGGTCAGCATTTTAAAGTTGAAAATTACACTGTGTATTTGTTCTTAGTAGAAGCATGAACAGTCCCTTTCATTTGGAATTGGACAAAAAATATGCAATTATTTAAAAAAAAAAAACTCTACAAGAAAACCTGCAGATAGTTTAAATTATCTCCTGCTTTTAACTCAACTGCATTCAAGAAAATTACTTAAAACCTAAACCACATAGCATATTCATAAAATCAGGTTCTTATTGTTTCTAAAGCGCCATGTCTTTCAACCCTAAATTCTGCTGTTTATTTACAACACATGAAATGAAGCACAGGCCATTTCTTTGAAGAAAAGTTTTCTAACATTGTGAGGGCAACAATAAAATATTCTCCAGAAAAACTACACAAAAATGCATTAAATGGTGTTTTAATTCCCAAGCATAAATTTTAAATTCAATTTAAAATGTGTATTTAGTTAAACAGTAAGCTAAAGAACCAAATATTCTTTTTTGTAATGCTGGACACAACCTGTGAAAATTTTCTGCATTTAGATTCAACAATGCTCTTATCTGCAGCTCATCTCCAGAGAGACAATTACCATTTCCTTTGCCTTGATCTTGTTTGTTTAACTTGACACAGTGAAGAAAGGGCTGACATTGACCAAAATCCCCAGCATTAATTTATTTCATGTTCAGCATTCATCATTGCCATGGTGCACGCAAGACCTGGCATTCATTTGAAATACCTGCCCAAGAAGCACTACAGAAAAAAACCTAGCTGCTTGGAAACCCAATACATTCTTCATATGATCAGAGTCATATGGACAGCTAGAAACAATGTATGGGTTTGTTGAAATTTCTTTTAAGAAACGATATGTAGCATCTAGTTTGAAGTTAAAGTAACAAAATTTATTTCCTGCATGATTACAAAGATTAAACAACAGAGCCTTGAATAAATTAACAATTGGAAATGGAAATACTTAAATTATATGGTCGTGGCCCCAAAGGTACAAGTTTCCTTCCTTATGTTTTCTAGTTCTTTATAATGCCAGAATCTAATCACAAAATTCTCAAATGAATATGATTCATTAGTGAATAGAACCATACTTTTTAAAAATTTTCTACATAAAAGATTAGAAATCTTGTGTTGCCTCTAATGAAGTACAGGAAAAGAAAAAGAAAAGTAAGTAAAAGAAAAAGGTCCAGCAGTGATATGCCACGCCATACGTCTTTAAAAAGCATGCTTCATATTCAACCCTTTATGATAAATAACTTGGATTTAATCTAAATTGCCCAACATAATGGAATGTTTCTTATACAAAAAAAGGAAAAGAACATGCACCACAGTACAGCCTTACACTTGAGGGCAGACATATCAACCTCTGCTGGCTTCGAGCTTTCTTCTTCTTCAGAATAATCTGACAATTGTGTGGACTTAAATATCCATTCTTGAACATGCATTTATGATCATGACAAACAAAAGCTAAAAGCAAATATCCTTGTTTCCTTTCACTACAACTCACCTGCAAAAATTCATTGAGTTCAACCTGTCCATTTTTATTTAAATCAACTTCATTCAGAATTTCATGGAGTGTATTTTCATCCATTTGGACATTGATACTCTAAGTAAAAGAAAAGCATAGAATAATACAGTTTGATTAAAAATTATGCATATGCTTTGGCTGGGCAAGGAGGCTCACGCCTGTAATCCCAGCACTTTGGGAGGCCAAGGCAGGCAGATTAGTTGAGGTCAGGAGTTCGAGACCAGCCTGGCCAACATGGAGAAATCCCATCTCTGCAAAAAAATATTTTAAAAATTAGCCAGGCATGGTGGTGCACACTTGTAGTTCCAGCTACTCTGGAGGCTGAGGCAGGAGAACCGCTTGAACCCAGGAGGAGGTTACAGTGAGCCAAGATCGTGCAACACTGCACTCCAGCCTGGGCAACAGAGTGAGACTCTGTCTCAAAAAAGAAAGAAAAAAGAAAAAAAAATTATGTATATGTTTTACTAATGTTACTAATCTTTTAAAAATTATAACAAAAATATTACTTGTAGAAAACCCTAGATGAGAAAAACATCTAATATCTTTATATTCTTCTAGTATCAGAGGCTGACATCGAACCAAAGAAAATTACCTCTAATACACGCTGAACATCAACAATGGTAATAAAGCCTTTCTGGTCTGCATCAAACTTATGAAATCTCTTCTTATACCTGGAACACAAGATTAAATAATGGAAAAATATACTTACATAGGCCAAAAAAAAAAGAGAGAAAGATAGACACTTATTATAAGTACCTGTCAATGTCTGAAGGCAGTAGGCTAATTTCAGAGCGATCTGTTAACTGTTCTGATCGAGATTTATAGCCCATTTCATAATATAGAAACTTCCTGGCTGTTTCAAGTTGTTCCTAAAACAGAGGTACACACAAAGTTCAAAGATATATGGAAATAATTATTGATTTTTTTCCTCCTTTTTTTTACTGTTGATCTTCATAAAATGAAGTTGATCCTTTCTTATCTAACCAGCACAATTTTTTTATTTCTTCCAGTTTCATTGAAGTATAATTTATATTGAATAAAATGTACCTACTACCATGATTAAGATTTACAGCATCTCCATCACCCTAAAACTTTCCTCATGTCCATTTGCAGCTGATCCCTTCCCGCGATCTCTAGCCACAGGCAAACACTGACTGGCTTCTTGTCACCAGAGTTTGCCTTTTCTGGAATTTCTTAGAAAAGGTTTCATATAGTATGTAGTCTTTTGTGTTTGACTGCTTCCACACAGGATAATAATTCTGAGATTCATTCATGTTGCTGCATGTTTCAATATTTTGTTTCTTTTTACTGCTGAGTATTCTTACCAGAAACTGACCGACAAAATCTACAGGATCAAATTCTTGTAGTTTGGTGACCAAAAAAAAGTAATTAAAGGTGAAGGAAGATATCTTGGATTTGAACAACTTGGATTTGTCACTATAATGTGACATGAAGTGCGAAGGTATATCTCATGAGATTAGCTGTGCTGAGATTTTGCCACTGAGATTCTGATACTTAGGTGAAGTTACAGAGTCGTGAGAAGAAATAAGCTATCCTCAAGTTACTCTTCCTGTTTTCAATGTCCTCAGTGTCAATTAATACTAACTGTTGCTGCAAATATTGTTTTTCTTAGTTTTCATCATGTCATTCTCCCATCTAAAAACTTCTGAAATGACTTTATTGTAGCATATATTTTTCACAATCTCTTTCCTCATATATATATTATGCTACACACACACACACGCACATACACACATATACTTCTCAACTGTATTGATGTGAGTTGGCCATGTGACTTACTTTGGACTGTGGAACATGAATAGGTATGATACATGCTACTTTTGAGTAAAAGCTTTCATGGTAACTTTATAGTTTTGCTTAGCCTCTCTTACTCCTGCCATAAGAAGGGCACATCTGAGATGAGATCTGAAGCCAATCTAGGATGTGGAGAAGAGCCACAGCAGCAAACATGCAGCCTTCATGTAATGTGAAGGAAAAAGAAATGCTTGCTGCGATGAACCACTGAGATTTTGAAATTGACTGTTATTGAGTATAACCTAGAACAAGTCTTAAATTCCCCAACTTCCCATCAAAGCATCTTGTGAACTCAATGGTTCCCAAATTCTGGTCTGAAGAACAGTGCCAGTGTGAAGTGAAATGAAGAAAATGAAGCAATGACATATACACTTGCATGAAATGTGTTTATATGTGTTTGGTTATGTTAGTGATAAGATCCCTTATTGAGTTTTCTTGAGAAGACAAACTTTTTTTTTTTCCGAGACAGTGTCTTGCTCAGTCGCCCAGACTGGAGTGTAGTAGCACAATCATGGCTCACTGCAGCTTCCACCTTGCAGGCTCAATCCTCCCACTTCAGCCTCCCAAGTGGCTGGGATTACAGGCATATGCCACTATGCCTGGCTAATTTATTATTATTATTATTATTTGTAGAGATGGGGTCTCCCTATGTTGCCTAGGCCGGTCTTGAACTACTGGGCTCAAGTGATTGATTCTCCCACCTTAGCTTTCCAAAGTGCTGGGATTACAGGCATGAAGCGCTGTGCCCAGCCATCAGTTGTTTTTTCTGACATGATTCCTTTCCTACTTTCCTTTTCTTAGGAAATAGATACTAGAAACATTCTTCCTTCATGTTCTTAAATAACAAAATAAAAAATTATCAACGTGAAATAATTCTCTCAGCTTAAAAAAATAAATTTAAAATGTGTGTTTGTGTGTGTGTATGTGTGTGCATGTGTATCTCATACACAAAACTTGTCTGTGAAGTCTCCATCTCCAAGGGCATTTTTCACTGGCAGATTTTTCATAAGAAAATCCACCAGTGGTCATAAATAAAATTATTTTGCTGTTCTACCACTTTTACCCAGCCATTTTCTACACAACTTGTTCAAAATCCATCTCCTTGGAAATGCCACCTCTGATGCTTCCCTGCAACAACAATTTCTTTCTCGATTTATGGCCCTTCATTGCATGTGTAATTTATCTATACTCCATCAAGCAAGGAATTATGGAATTTCAAAGCTGGAAGATATTTTTTCATAAACGGTACTCAATGTACTTCCCTTACCCCACATTTCCTTTATAACATTCCAAAAATGGAAGAACAAAGCCTTTGTCTAAACAACTCTAGCATTGGGGAGGTAACTTAATACTGCTGAAAGTTGCTTCCAATTATTAGAAGGTTTTACAATGAGATTAAATCCACCTCCTTAAAATTCTTCCAGTTTTGGGGGGATTAACAAATCTTTCCTACGGTAGAACAAATCTAATGTGTTTTTTTTTTTTTTCTGTATCACAGCTTAATAAGTATTTAAAGATAGTATCATGTGCTTTCCTCCTTAGAGTTTTCTTTTAGTCTAGAACTACTATATAAAACATTATTTCAAATCCCTATACCATGTTGTATAATTTCTTCCAGACCACACCGGTTTGTCATATAATACAATTATCAGAACAAAATACAACACTGCAACAGAGATCTGGCAAGTACCTAGAAGGGAGTAACTATCAGCATCATCAATCTAGATATATGATTTCTATTAATGCAGCTTAAGATTGCAATTGGATTTGGGGGCAGCCATGGTCCACTGTTAACGGCTATGCATTCACAGTTAACTAAAACCATATTTCTTTTTCACATGTGCTATTGTTAAACCTTGTCAAATCTATCTTGAATGGATGGAATTGTTTTTCTACCTAATGTAAGGTTTGCCATTTATCTCTATTAAATTATATCTAATGAAATTTCACCCATTGTTTCAATCCATCATCAAACATTCACTCTCCCTCCAGTATCTTGTTATTGGTACATCAAAGATGCATGCCATCAACATTGTAATTTAACCATTTGAATCAAGGTAGACTAGGTCAAGATCTAGGACAAGGTGCTTATGACTTACTACCAGAGACCTCTTCTGAGGCCAACACTGTCATTTAACTGGTTATAAATCTACCAATTTTACAGATATCATATGGGGCTTTCTCAAATGCTTTATAGAATCAAAATTCCCTAATCTAGCCATCTGCTTGCTCTATCTAAAAAGGAAATGAGGACTGGGTGTGGTGCTCATGCCTATGATCCCAGCACTTTGGGAGGCTGAGGCAGGTGGATCGCATGAGCCCAGGAGTTTGAGACCAGCCCGGATAGCATGGCAAAATCCTGTCTCCACAAAAAAAATTTTAAAAATTAGCTGGGCATGGTGGTGTGTGCGTGTAGTCCCAGCTACTTGGGAGGCTGAGGTGGGAGAATCACCTGAGCCTGGGAATTTGAGGCTGTAGTGAGCCATGATCACATCGCTGCACTCCAGCCTGGGCAACATAGCAAGACCTTGTCTCAAAAAAAAAAAAAAAAAAAAAAAAAAGAAAAGAAAATGATACATCTGAAATGATTTTGCCTAAGTGATTCCTTACTAGCTTCCATGATCACTATTTCTTGATAAATGCTGATAAAATAAACTTAAAATGTCAAAATCTAGAAAACCACGCAAGATCAATGCCAAGACCATTAGTTTCTAGGTTGCAAACTATATTTTTCTTTCCTCTTGTTTTTGAAATTTGGTATTACATTTGCCCATTCTCTCTTCTGGTCCCATTCCTATTTGCTACAGTATTTTAAAGTTCAACAGTAAGCTGATCCCAAGCAAGAGAATCTTAACTGCAAATTCTCTGAGTACTCTAAGGTACAATTTTTCTAGACTGGCATAAAACTCATTCAGAGTAGCCTCCTATTTCAATATCTATTCATTCTTACCAACATTTATATTTTGCTCTTTTCACACATAAAAACAGGGAGAGAGAAGGAAAAAGACATTGGTAGTAAATTATAAATTGAATAGTTCTCCTCACTCTCCAGCATTCAAGAATATGATGCCTGCCACCTTAAGCAATGATCTAGATTAGGTCTTATTTGCTTTTGTTTTTTTCTTCAATTTTTAAGCATTGCATTTGGTGCCCTGAGTATTTTTTCCCCAACACTCAAACAACACCTGACACTACTCATATACATCCACATTATTCCTGATATCGCTGCTTTCATTGTTGAGCACTTGCCTTCTATCTGTTTTACATTTGGTATTTATCAGCTTGCTTTAATCAGTCACTCAAAGTCTTCACATGCCTCCCATTTTTCCTCCTCATTGGAATCAATTTTGAAAAAAAAATGTATTTTTGTGAGACTCTCAGTCTACTTAAATGTCTTCTCTTTATAGTCTCTGAATGAAAAATGGATCTTTGGTTTGAACATGATAAAATCCACCTTATCAAATCCTATGGGGCAGCATTTCCCAACATATGTTCTAAGTACTAGCCCCTTTCCTATCCAGTTCTCCCAAAAAGTGAGAATTGGGTCTGTCTCCAAATAAGTTCCTTTTTGGAAACTGAAAACATACATAACCATTTTAAAGGTTCTAACTGCAACCACACTAAAGGAAGTGGTTTTACTTGTTTAATTCAGAATTTCTCTTTTGACCATGTAGTCATCTTTTCACGTATATTAATTTGTACC
This sequence comes from Pongo pygmaeus, assembly GCF_028885625.2. Lineage (NCBI taxonomy): Eukaryota > Metazoa > Chordata > Mammalia > Primates > Hominidae > Pongo > Pongo pygmaeus. The sequence continues at coordinate 56,056,353 of NC_072384.2, read as the reverse complement.
CTGCAGAACACCATTTGGCAATGTTTTTTTTTTTCTCTAAATGTTCCTGCCAACTCCTCTAACAATCCCCAACTCCCTGAGACATTGCCTTCTTCCCTAATCAGTTCTTCCAAGTTGGTTGGATTTTGGTCTTGAGTAACAGTTTCTTGAAATATTTCTCCAAATTTTGGAAAATATGCATAAATGCCAGAGCTATACATGTGTTATAACAACCCAATTAGATTTTAAGATCTTAAAACTATGAGCTATTTAGTATTCTCCTAAAATATTTGGTGCAATGTTCAGTATACAAGTCACTCATTAAGTATTGACTGGTAAAAACAAGCACAATTCATCTATAGAGAGTTATTTATCACCTTGTTCCTCTTTCACTTTTGCAGGTTAAATAATCCCAATGCTTTTAACCTTTTCTCAGAAGTCCAACTTTCTAACCTTTTAATTCTTTTCCCCCCTCCTTTGTTCTCTCTAGACTGTCCATAGCTCTCATTAATACTCCTACATCTCAGATACTGAGTAATAGCTTTAGGTCTTTATTTATATTACTTTGTTAAGGGGGATGGGAGAACATTTCTGAGGACATAAATCTGTTCATAAAATATGAACTGAAGTTAAATCTAGCTTCCTTAGTAGGGCCAAACACAACCAGTTTACAGAATTTTCTTCCTCCTTCCTACCTCCTACAGCCCGAATTCCTAGCGTAAAATATGTTCCTGCATATTCAAATCATTCCAACCATAATTTCTGGAAGAACACATTATCCCCAATCCTTCTACATGGTAAAAAGGACTGAAAGAAGCACAGGAGTAAGTTTCATTCCTGCGTTGCCTCTGTACGGAGCTTTAGCTAATCAAACTAAAGCTCAAGACTTCTTCAACAGCTATAAACCAGTACAGCTAATGCAGACACAGCAAGACAGCATGGAGAAAGCCTATGCTCTAGGATCAGAATACCTGGTTTCAATCCCTGCTTTACAATTGACTGTTGATATAAACTCTGAAAAGAGTCCTACTCTGTGAACCAGTTTTCTCAGCTATAAAATGGGGGTAAATTTTATCTCTGTCAGAGGCATGATCAGGATTAAGGAACTCCTAAAATCAAACCCTTCCTCCCACATTTCCCAGGTGACTCTGATATGTAATCATCTTTGGAATCTATACCAGAATGAGAATACTTTAAAAACAGGCCATGTGACTAATTCTTTCCTTGCACTGTCAGCACATATCATAGATGCCCAATAATGTTCATTCACTCATGCCACGTGAGAACACAGCAATACAATGTTTGTCTATAAACTAGGACACAGGCCCCCACCAGATCCCAAATCTACTGATGCCTTGATTTGGACTTCCCAGCCTCCAGAACCATGAGAAATAAATGTTTGTTGTTTAAGCCACCCAGTCTATGGTATTTCTGTTATAGCAGCCCAAATGAACTAAGATATACTTTCTTACCTTCTAGGTCAAAACTCCCTCTTGCATCTTCTTACACCTCCTCTAGCCTCACTAGCTATTATTTTCTCTTTTTCCTGGATTCTTCCTTATATCCTATGCTTCTAAACTTTGGTGCGCTCCAGTGCTTGGCCTTTGGACTGTTTTCGTCATCTGACTACATTAACTCCCCATATAATCTCATCCAGTCTGATGGCTTAAATATCAACTCAAATTTATATCTCTAGCCCAAGTCTTCCCTTTGAATTTCACACAGACATATCCAATGATCTGGATTTGTATAAATAAACTGAACTCTGAAGTTGTTAAAGAAGGGACACCAGTTAAGGGGAGGGAAGCTATTGCAGTAATCCATGTGACAGATACCAGTGACCTGAATCAGGGTGATGGAAGTTGGATGTGTTAAGAAACGGTTGAATTCACTTCAACACAAGTGTTTGTTAAAAAAAATTAAAAATAAAATAATTTTTTAAATGAAAGGGTGACCTGAATCAGGGTGATGGAAGTTGGATGTGTTAAGAAACGGTTGAATTCACTTCAACACAAGTGTTTGTTAAAAAAAATTAAAAATAAAATAATTTTTTAAATGAAAGGGTTGAATTCAGTTATTTAAACATAAATATGGTATGATTTGCTGATGGATTTAGATAGCGTGTAAGAGAATGCATAAAGTATGATACTAATGTTTAGGCTTGAGTAACTGAAGGATAGCTATTTACGACATGGAAAAGTCTATAGGAGTAGTAGTTTTGGGAAGGTAAAAGGAGATCCAAGAGAGGTGGTGTTCCAGAAAGCAAAATATTGTTCAAGAAGGAGGTGGGAATCAATTGTGTCAAATGCTGCTAATTGGCCAAGTAAAAACAAGGACTGCAAGTTAACAAATTTATTGAGTAACATGGAGGTTACTGGTGAGATTGACCAGAGCTAACGCAGCAAAGTGGTGGCAAAAGTGCCTAAATGAAATGGGTTCAAGAGATCCTGGGGGAAAGGAACAGAACCCAATGAATACAGAAAGTATTTTATGAATATATAAAAATGCTTCATTACCCTCTGCATATCACAAGAGTTTGGGTTAATTAAAAAACATAAAGATCTACTTAGCCTAACCCTGTATGTGTGTTTGTGTGCGTGTATATGTATGTATGTATGTGTTGTGAGTGTGTGTGTGTGTATGCATCTGAGCATCACCAGCTTTTAAAATTTGGAATATAAATATAAAATCTCAAATGACACAAATGATAAGCATTTAGTGCTCAGGCAGAAAAACCACATTTCTTACCAAAGGCACACTAGCAGGAGTGTGCATTTCACTGATTATGTTCCAAGAGTGTTTTCAATGAAAACCAGAAAAGGTTCCATACTACAATCATTATTATCTTTCTTTTTCAGGAATTATGACCACAAATTTATGAGCATTTTCTACAAGAGATTTTCCATAAACAACTAAATTTAAATGGAATATCTTTCCAGTTTCCTAAAGCCTAACAATATTAAACACACACACAGAAAAACTGGTAAGAAATCTAAGGTTATCATCAAAAACTATGCTAGCTTCTACTAACAAATTAAGCCATTCCACGTTTACAATAGGAACTGTGGTTTTAAAGACTTCTATGTAATACCTGCTTCTTATAATCATCCCAATTCAGTTCCCTGCCCATCAGTTCAACAATCCTGGGTAAGGCTTCCTCTGCTGCCTGGACATTTAGAAAGGCCAGGCGAGTACGACGTGAAATCATATCCACAGCAGTGCAGGCATACTCCTTAATCCCATATTTCACCTGAGTTTGAATTAAAGAAAAATTATTAGTTGAGACTCTTCTTTAGAAAATGGGAAATAAAGTTTCACATAAAAAAAAAATAAATGTGTACTTCACAAAGGTAATATTTTTCTTTATACTCTCTGGTCCTCCAGCAGGCATGAGACAAATAGTGGCATCACACAAGTTTTCCATCTGCCTGCCAAAGGAGGTTTGGAAAATGGCAAAAATTGGACAAGAGTTAATGCCTTTTTCCTGAATAGAACCTGGCATAAACATGCAAATTGCATCACTTCTCATTAACCATCCACAGTCATCACTTACCTCTCTATGCTTATACATAATGTGGATTTTAATTTACATAGCTGACTAGGAAAAGGACGAGTGTCAAAAAGTTATGATCTCACCTCTTCAGTCTGTATAGTTTTTTGTCTGGACATCGATATTTTAAGGCACAGTGAATTACAAATAAATACAAAGCCTGGTCTCCGATTTCACAAAACTGGAAAGCTTGATGGGAAACAAGACCTAAATCTTTGAGAAACTGTCACAACAAGATATGTAGGTAGGACATGAGTGGTACAAACTTAAAGAGCTGCAAATGCGCAAAAGGGACAACTGTGAATTAATACGTTTAGAGACAGTTTGATGGAGAAAAAAGAAATCTATATTTTATGTTGTTATTATTACCACTATCAATATCATTTCAGAATTAAGATTAAAATTTTATAAATAAAAGGATCTGTATTGGAAAGACATAGTAGTCATGGTTTTAGCTGACATACGTGCATTAAAACTTAGCTACATACAATTTTTAAAGAAGATGACAAATGAACAGATAAATGGTATCCCATGGCAGACATGAAATTCCTATGTGACCATTCACATACCTCTGCTTCAATATATGGAAATTCTGACACAAGACGTACTCCAACAATAGGCCACCTTTTGCCAGTCACACTTGCCATTTTGGCCACCTCAAAGGCCTTATCACCATAGGTGGCGGCAAGATGCTGTGCCACCTAGAGAAACAAAGCTGCGTTAGGCAGGCACTTTGAATATCAATAGCTTCTAGGCACAAAGCAAAAAGCACACATGCTTATCTTGTCAGTTCTCTTACAGCCTGTAACTAATAGCTCTCGGAGAGTATTAGATTTTGATTTTGTGGGAGGAAACCACTTGGGCTTCAAATGCTTAGGCCAGCACTAACTCTCTTACACATGTATCACTGTATCAATGACTGATGAAGCTTCAGCTTCATTTTGCTCCTGATATCACTTCTGAAGAACAGCCTTCTTCATGCCTGAGACAGAATTTGGGATGCCCTATACACTAGAAACAAACCAAATAAACTCCACTTTTTAATAAAATACATTTCATAAAGTGTACATTGCTTGTTGGGCAAGTAAAGCAAAGTAAGATCATCTTTTTTTCCTTCCACAGTAGACTGGCAGAAATGGATTCAGCAAAAGGAAATCTCAATTAGGGAGACCTGATTGCTGCCAGTTCTGTCACTGGCAGCAGTGAGAGATTAGGTAAAGAGTAAGATGATGTGGCAATGCACACTCACCTCGCTTTCAAGTCCATAATCCTGGACAAGCCTAATGTAGAGCGTGGGGCTCCAATCTTTACCCCCTTGAAGGAAAAGCCCAACTGTTCTACTTGGTCCTGCTTTTAAATTATGAGTTTTGACAGCAGCATTTATGGTATCTTCTGCCATAGACCGATAAGTTGTCCACTTTCCACCTACAAAGAAATTGATGGACAATTCATCAGGTTGCCATCCCTTATTTTTCTTATAATTAACCATTTATCAACTTACCAATAACAAAATTTTCCTGCTGTTTGTAACAAACATGGGATTGTGTTAAAACTTTACTCAGAATAAAAAAGATGCTTGTTCAATAAAGTTAAAAAAGATTCTGGCAGGACAATTTAAGTCAAACTTATAGCTAAAGCACATCCAAATTACAAGACAGAAAGCCAGGTGTAGTGGCTCATGCATGTAATCCCAACACTTTGGGAGGCTGAGGTGGGAGAATCACCTTAGTCCAGGAGTTCAAGACCCTCCTGGGCAACATGGTGAGACCCTGTCCCTATAACAAAAAAAAAGAAAAGAAAATAACAAGGTAGTATCTCATACCTGCTATAGTAATAAGGCCACTCTCACTGATATCAACAACATGATTTCGGGAGATAGACTGAGTATCTGCAGATTTGGGGTCTGTAACAAGAGGACGGATTCCACTCCATGCTGCCAGGACGTCCCCTCTTCTCACTGGTAGGAATCAATGCCAAGCGTTATGAACATTGCTCAAAAATATTTTGACAAAAATATTAAACAGTTAATAAAAAGAGTTCAGTGACAGGAATACACATGTGTGCACTTTAAAAAGGAGAGAAAGCCTAAAGATGAGAACTAAGTTTGTGGATAGGTACAAGAAAAACTCATAAAGAATTATTCTGTTACAAAGATAATTTCCACGAAAAAGTAAAGAACTTTGGAAATCACTGACATTGATACCACAGAGGAAGCAAAAGAGGCAAATGTTAGCAACCTTCTAGCTGAAACAACCTGGAGCAGTTAGAAAAACAAGAAAGAAAAAAAAGCAGAAACAATCAATCAAAACCAATCCTAACGATCCATGAATTGTTAAGTTTCCTTCTAGAATACATCTTCCTATCTCTTCTCAGGGAAGACAAAGATCCTTATTAAATTAAACAAACCTGTAACAGGGTATTATATTTTCTCCCCTCATCAATACTACCCTCTTCCTGAGTGTTTACAGCAGGCCTACCACTGTGCAAAGCACTTGACATAGACATCTCATTTAATCTCACAAAGCCCTATAGCAGTGGTTATTATTCTTCTCACCATACAGATCAGAAAACAGATGAATGCAAACGTTTAACAAACCAAGTTGGGCAACAAACCTGGCCAAGGCAAATATCTTATATATGGTAAAACAGCATCAGACCCTTCTTCTTTCTGAGTTTAAGGTCCATATTCTTACCTCTTAAATTGTACTGTCTCTCAACTTCTGACAACTTCCATACTTTGCCTTTTTTCTTTTCTCATTCTATTATTTTTAGCACTGACACAGAAACAGGTATACTGGCTTCTCCCAGTAGGTACATTATACTTGAGTTATATTGTATGGAAGTTCTTCCAATACTCAAGATGCCATGAAAATATCTTTACTATCTCTGTCAAAATACAATGCCCAACTATACCCAGGCTGATTAAGTTTATCATTAGAATTAGACAACTGTTGAACAACACTCATTACTAATCTAAAAATGACTGAAGAGAGAAGGTGAGCTATGGTTCTAATCTATCATAGAGGTACAAGGGCAAGACCCAAGGGCAGAATTTTTGGAATCTGGCCCTCTTCATGTAGATCAGCTTCAGGAATGGCTTAGCTGTGGGAGCTGACTATGGGCACCAGACTGAAAGTTGCCTGATGATATAGACTACTGGGAAAATAATGCCTACCTGGTCCTGCTGCATTTATTGTGGTAAATCAGCTAATCCATCGCTGGATAACAGAAACATGAGTATAATTTTGCTTCAACTGTGACTTGGGGTCATGTGTGCCCTCCTTCTTCATCATACTCCCAGCAATTACCCATACTGATAAAAAATTGACTGTATATAGTCTTGAAAACTTCAAGATAATGGGAAAACTGGATCTCTACATGTGAAAGAATGAAGGTGGACCCTTATCTTATATCGTATACAAAAATTTACTCACAATGCATCAAAGACCTAAACATAAGAGCTAAAACTATAAAACTCAGAAGAAAACATATAAGAAGAGCTTTATGACACTAGATTTGTCAATAATTTCTTGGATGTGACATCAAAAGCACAGGCTACAAAAGAAAAAAATAGATAAAACACACTTCATCAATATCAAAAAGACACTATTAACAGAATGAAGAGGTACCTTATAGAATAGAGAAAATATCTGTAAATCATATACTGATAAGAATATATCATATATGCAGAACATATGAGAAATCCCTAAAATGCAACAACAAAAAGCAAACAACTTGAATTAAAAAATGAAAGAAAGACTTCAATAAATATTTCCCCAAAAAAGATATACAAATGCCCAATAAGCACATTAAAAGATAGTAAACATCACTAATGATTCGGGAAATGTAAATGAAAACCACAATGAGATACCACTTCACACCCATTAAAATGGACATTATCAAACAAAAACAAAACGAAACAGAAAATAACAAATACTGGTGAAGATGTGGAGAAATTGAACCCCCTGTACACTGCTGGTTAGAAGGTAAAATGGTGCAGCTACTATCAAATATGTATGGCGATTCCTCAAAAATTAAACACTTAGAATTACCATAAGATCTAGCAATTACACTTCTGGGTATATACTCCAAAGAAATGGAGCAGAGAAAAGTTTTACAGCCTTGTTCATAGCATTATTAACAATAGCCAAAAGGTGGAAGCAAACCAAGTGTCCATCAACAGATGAATAAACAAAATGTAACATACACTTACAACGAACTATCATCTAGCCTTAAAAAGGAAGAAAATTCTGACACATGCAACATGGATGAACCTTGAAGACATTGTGCTAAATGAATAATCCAGCCACAAGAGGAAAAATATTGTACAATTGCACTTATATGAGGTACTTGGCATACTCAAACTCATAGGAGCAGAAAGCAGAATGGTTGCTGCCAAGGGGTTGGGAGAGGGGGAATAAGGGTTAGTACTGAATGGTTACAGAACTTCAGTTGAGGAAGACAAAAATGTTCTGGAGATGGAAGGTGGTGATGGTTGCATGACAATGTGAATGTACATAATGCCACAGAACTGTACACTTAAAAATGGTTAAAATGGTAAATTTTATATTCTGCATATTTAACCATAATCTAAAAATCAAGATAAAAGGATAAACTGATACAATTCAAGTCTCAAATTATGAAAGGGTTAAGGAAATATTTTACATAGAATACAGAAGTGTCAGGACTTTTATTAGCCTATACCATGTCCATGTTTTAGTTCAAATCCATAAATCCCACTCAAGGATCACAGTTTTGTGAGCAGAGGGCAGGGCTGGATTTCAGTTCCCACTCAATCCTTGGTCATGTGCCTTTGTACAGTAAACATCCTGTATATTTATATACACCACCACCTGAAAAGTAGTTAGGTATATATCTAGCAGACTTCGTGTGTAAAAAGTCACAAAGACTCCTTGAAATGATTGGAATAGTTCTTACTGAAGCAAAACAAAATAAAACAAAACCGTGCCTTACCAAGTATAAGCAAAACAAGCTATGTTGGATGACAGATAATTTCTCCATCTTGATCTAAAATGAATAATAGGTTTCTGCTCAAAATAAATTCAACTCAAGTTAATCTGGCATATTTTACTATAGATTCTTAAAGGCTACACTCTTGACATGACATAACTATAATCTGAAAGAATAGATACCCAACACTTCTACAGGATGTTTAATCAAACCCATAATCCAAACACTGTAACTGAAACACCAACATAATTAACTGGCGAGGAAAGCCTAAGCCTTCTCAGTCTTACTAATTGGAGACAATACAGGATCTCAATGCTGGGATTCCATCTCTAGCTCTCCCCCCTCTGACGTGTGCATTCTCTTAAATAGATTTAATCTGGATGGCTTCTGTGGAATGGGGATTAATTCCTGCTTTACACAATTTTACCAGTCATATAAAACCTCAAAACAAGTTGTAAAAAGTGTTTTAATCATTACCAAAAACCTAACTAGGAAATTACCACTATTTTCCATTAGGGTTCACATCACCTTCTGAGATAAAAATAAAACTTAGCAAACCCACTTACAACGTCATTGTGGTGACCCCACAGTCCCTCTGGTGTCCGTGAAATTCCTTAGGTAGCCACACTGATCAGGAATTTGGTTCCAACTCTTGAAGCTCTCTGACTAACTTTAAAGTTATTTGATGGAAAATTAGGCTTTGCAGAGTAAATTTGAGGCATATGCAAATAATCTGTGGCAAATGCCTTACCTTTTCTGTTATAACAGGCAGAAAAGCACATCTATGAAATTGTATTGTCTGAAACTGAAACATTCAAGTTTTTCATTCATCCAGGAATTCTATGTAAAACATTATCTATATTGATACCATTTTTAATACTCACTCCTGGAGTTGATACTCAAAAATAAAAAAGAGTTAAGAAAACATTCCGAGTCACAAAGAGTTCATAATGTGTTAAGAACTGTAATTTACTTTGCTTGACATCTTAGGATTCAGCTTTTTAGCCTGAGAATTATATCAGTTGAATGTTGGGAATAAATTTATTGAAAATAATACATTTAAGGATGATCAAATTTCCTTATTTAAAATATGAATTAGTCTTTATGGCCTACAGGATTTATACAGTATTAGACCAGAAGGTGGTTGGATCAGGTTACCTACAACAGTTCCCCTCCCAACCTGGAGATGTAATGGTTTTTATAGATGATTCAAAACTCTATTTGCCACTGAAGTATTAAGAGCTTATACCTCCTCACCACTCATTCAGTAATGACTGCTCAGGACCTTGGGTATAATCCATGTCTAAGGGGCACAGCACAGCTAAACATGTGAGACATTAATTCCAACTTCTTGAATAAAAGACAGCAACTGACAAAGCTAACAGGTTCCTCTCCATATCACCTATTTACCCACAGTGGAAATCTTGTACATTGTTAAACCCTAATGAAAGTTTTTTCAAGAAAGATTCAAGGTAGTAGATGCTAGTCTGAATAAAGTATCATTAGGATATCTATAAATTCTGCATGGTGCTGTTGCAGCCATGAGGTAACCACAGGGGAAACAACCTTAGGATGAAACCACCTTGGAGGATGGCAGAGTGAAGATAAATAAGAGTAAAGTATCTTAGACCCTGACAAATCATTAATCACCTCTTGAGGTTTGTTGTATCTGGAGTTCTTGTTTTACAAGATGATGAATTTCTTCATTTTACTTAACAAACAAAAAAACTCAAATTCAACGATTCTATTAAATTGAGTATGTCTTTCTCTAAGTGTATATTTAAACACCTCTAGATTCTCAAGATCGGCACTGTCCCACGGACTTTACTGCAGAGATGGAGACATTCTGTACATAGCTCCACGATCCAATTTGCTAGCCATTAGCAGCATGTGGTTATTAAGCGCTTGAAATGTGGTTCACCTGACTGAGCAACTGAATTTCAAATTTCAGTTAATTGTAACTAATTTAAATTTAAATAACTACAAGTAGCTAATGGCTATCATATAGCACAGAGCAGCTCTACAGTAAAAAGCCTCCAAGCAGTAGATCTCAGACTTGTCTGGTAGATTAAGCTAGTTATTTCTACTGGCCACCTTGCCTACATCTCCAATGGAGCATCCTTTCACTGAAATTGGACTGCACTTCCTTCGCTCATGAGAATAAAATAAAATCTGCTGTGATAGCTCCTAAACACTTTATTGTCATTCATGTCAATATGTACCATTTCCACCTTTCCTCCTCTCTTGCTAATTTCATAAATTCAAACAAATGAAACATATTTTCATTCAATTAAGTACTTCCACCCTCAAGTTCTCACCCAGAAACCAGTTCTACCATACAGGTTACAGTCAAGATTAATAAGTGACCATCACCCACTTTAACTGCCCATGGTATAACATGTGAAGAAAATAACATAACTCATGGCCTCTATGCTTTACAGCTCAAATTTTTTCTAGTTCTCATACTGCCAGGATAGCTTAACAAAATTTCATTATTGCTTCATCTCTTTCTCACCATGCTGAAAGTCTCCAGCAGTGTCAATTACAATATTTTTCAATACCCCAAATACTGTATCTAGTAAAGGGTCATATATAGTTATCAGTAAATATTAAGTGGAATATTAAAGCATTCTCTAAACTTTTTATATCAAACTGTAAGAGCTGGTATTACCAAAACCAAAGCAAGAACGCTTGGGCCTCTGAGATAATATGCTAGGCTTCATGTAGGTTTCTAGTGACTGTATATTGAACAACTGGATATTCCCTTCCAAATTACATGAATGCTTTTAAATAAAACAAGATGAAAGAAAAAAACTACTATTAAACAAAGTTGAGAAAAATCCATCATTAAAGACCACTTACTAGACTGGCTCACCTAGAGGGCACCCAGTTAATTTTTTCAGTGACAACTATAAAAGTACTTGGCAATATTAAAGTAAAATACTCTTACCATCATGTTTAAGAATCATTTGTATTACATTTCCAAAAAATAACTCATTCAGGTTTTAGTGTATGTAATATGTAAAGGGTAAAATATAAATAGAAAAGTTGAACAGACAATTTTCACGGCTAGTTGAAAAAATTAAGTATGATGTGATTATGTCAAACTATAATTCATATTTTTACTCTTATACTTGGCAAGATGTTTGTTTTAAAAATTAGTAGAAAATAAAGCCCACAGGAAGTGACAATTAAGAACTAAATGTGTGGTTTAGCTTCACATTAGTTATTTAGGCATACGTTTTGGGGTTTTTTTTCATGTTTGCCACTTTCAAAAAATAATCAATAAAAGCCATGTGAAAATATCTAAATGAACACAGGGGAAATAGTGTCAGAAATCAATACTTCTCTACCAGCATGTTTAACCTGCTGAAATGAAGTGTTAATCACAGAAATAAGATACCATATTACATTTATAAACTAATGAAACTAGAAAAAGCAAAGCATGTGACACTATAATTAAACAGCTGGAAGACATCCAAGCCTGTGTAAGTTGATAACCCTGGTACAATCTCTGGCAATGAAAAGGCAGGTCTGCAGTGAGTTGATATGGCCAGCTCAGCTGTTAATTGAATAACAGGCAATCTATAAACACTACTAATTGCCTATGTGAAAACCTGTGTACAAGTAGAGAAGCTGCCTAAAGAAGTACTCCAGGAAAAACTACATGGATAAAGCACTCAGCAAATCTTCTGTCTCTCTCAATCCTGTTAAGTCATAGCTTAGTTTTGTCACTGCATCCTTCTGATTAACCTCTACACAGCAGACTTGATGATACATTTTTCAAAAGATCATTTTTCTTCCTAACTCAATACGAAACGCAGAACTATCAATTACCCATTTCAGAAAAGAACAAACAAGTAATCTAGAAAATTCAGCCTGTGAATGGAAAGCTTTCTAAATTGTAAAAGAAGACATGGTCTTATTCCCAACAGGCAAAATGCTTTTCAGAATTGTTCCGACGCATTTTGCAGAAGTGTGGCAGCTGCTGTGAATAGCATGGAGTGTTAAGATTTGACACTTTTTTTTCTTAAGGATATAGCCATTTGGGGAGGCTCAGAAACTGTTGTTGGAATTTTACTTACCCATTTAATAAATCCTTTTAGAATGATTATTTCAACCCTGGCGAATGTAAAACATTTCAAAACTATTGCTCTAGGATCTAAATCAAACTTTATTTTTTAAATCTGTAAAGAAGACTGGCCCAAGGGATTAGTTATGAGACAGGAAACCTCCTCTAGTTTAACATTCAAATTCAAATAAGGTCAGTGCAGAGCAAAGGTCATTGTCATGCTAAAGGTATCTAGCAGCTTCCATGAAATGAATTGATAAGCTTACCACTCCCTAGTGCACACAGTATCCCATCAGGAAACCCAGAACCAACAATCAGAGTACTGCACAATATTTAGAAGCACAAGTATTAGAACCAGACTTACTTATACTCAAATTATGGCTCCAATACTAACTAGCTATAGGCAAAAAGCTTAGGCTGGGCGCGGTGGCTCACGCCTGTAATCCCAGCACTTTGGGAGTCCAAGGCGGGTGGATCACGAGGTCAGGAGTTCGAGACCAGCCTGACCAACATGGTGAAACACAGTCTGTATTAAAAATACAAAAATTACCCAGGTGTGGTGGCGCGTGCCTGTAATCCCAGCTACTCGGGAGGCTGAGGCAGGAGAATTGCTTGAACCCAGGAGGCGGAAGTTGCAGTGAGCCGAGATCACACCACTGCACACCAGCCTGAGCTACAGAGTGAGAATCCGTCTCAAAAGAGAAAAAAAAAAAAAAAAAAAAAAAGCTTAATGTCACTGGGCCTCAGTCTCTTCAACTAGAAAGTGGGACTTATTAAATAAATCTCATAAGGTTGTTAAGGAGGAATCAAAGATCTAACAGGTAATATGCTTGCTTAGCAGTGTCTCACATAAGAAGTGCTCAATAATAGGAAGTTTTTAAAAATGAGGCATATAACTATAAATATTAAAATATGTTTAACGGTAGCATGTAATTGAATAACTGAATGGTGGCTGAAGCTGAGCTTCTCTTTCACATTTCATCAGCCTAGAAGAGAATAGCAGCTTTCACCAAAATTCCTCGAGAAAAAATATGGATTTGACTGGCCTCACTTTAAGATATAGACATACTTCAGCTAATTGATACTCTTTATTAAGATCAAGCATAATTCCTCAAATATGAATATTTCAGTCAATTAGAAATAAGAATGAAAAGAAGCTATAAAGAATCACTGTTAATTATTTTTTGAAGAGTAAGTTTATAAGTAGAAAAGTTGTGACAGGTGCTGCACACAGGGAAATCAATAAAGTCTAGGAAAGGGCTGTCATTTCTGCTTTTTACCCTGGAGGACTCTTAATCTCAAGATGTCCCCAGATCACCAGGAGAAAGACCTGATCTGCAATGTTTAGATATTAATTTCAAACACTCTTATCAAACATCAGAATTAACAATAACTATTTGTTAGTTTCACCAATTCGCTGACTACAAAATGGTATGTTAATTGAAAAGACTTTTATGGACCAACCAGGTATGCCAAGTCTTCCATGTATTTATAGGTAGAACATAAGTGATCCAGTCTCCGTTAAAGCCCCACGCTCACTTCACGGGTAGAGATCCCCACCCACAATATGGGCACGGCAGCCTTCTGGAACCCACACCTGCTTCCAGCACATCCAGCTTCTTAGCAGGATAAGGAGTTACATTTCTCATCCTCGCTGCATTTGAACTTTAAGATTTTGGAAACTGTCAACATTGAGTTCTCTGCTCTTGAATTAATTTTATATCTTGCTCGAACAATCTAAACTTCCTGATCTTCAGGCCCAGATATAAACCCACTTTCAACAAATATTATATACAGATAAATTACAAATGAAGCAAGATTCATTAACAATAATGAATACGTTAAAATATAATCATAATCCAATGTTGAAGCTCCTCCTAGAACACAAAATGAAAAAAAAGTACCAAGCTAAAATTGTAATGCAGTTTCAGTATTTAAACATGGATGTTAAACAAGTCAAACTATTTTTCAAATACCATGTATGAGTGTGTATGTGTGTGAGTATAAACCTTAACCACACATGAATTTCAATATGTATTTAGTATATTTTATACTATTATTGCAGATATCCAAAGAGACTCTATTAAGAATGAAATTACATCCATTACTTTAGATTAAAAGCAATTAATACTATACAATATGGATTCGTCAATTAAACTAGGAGTCACCTGAACCATTTTTGAAGCAGTTTTGAAGCATTTTGTTTACAAATGCATGATCACATAACCAAAAAAAAATCCTTTAGGGAAAAAGGATACACAGATGCTGGTGAGTTGCATTCAGACTAACATAGTGCTTTTCCATGTCCTTCACTGACATCAACATTATAAGATTTCTGATATAAATATATGAAGATTATTTTTAATTGTAAACTTGTATACTTTAATATAGATTTTCAAATGGCTACCATATCAAAAACCATGAATCCATAACTAACTTATTTTAATTCAAAACAATCATGAGTAGCATACAAATAAGATAATCAAGATTTGTAGCTAAACACAAATAAAGAATCCTTACCCTCAAGGAGCTTCAAGTGAGAATACATCTTGGACTATTACCTATAATATAATGTTGTGATACACAAACGATATGACCAACATCCCACAGGAATACAAAGAATAGGTGGTTTCTCCAGTATAAAAATTTTGCCAAGATGAAGAGTTGGGGAAAAGGGTGGCCCAGAGCAAAGCTTCAACCTAAATTAGACATGAAGGTTCAACCTAATAAGACATGAAACCTAATAAAACAACATTCACCCTAATAAGACATGATTAGACCACAGAACACAGGGATGGGGAGTAGTTGAATACAAACATGCAAAGACCAGTTGTAAAAAGCCTTATGTTTCGGCCAGGCACGGTGGCTCACTCCTATAATCCCAGCATTTTGGGAGGCCGAGGCCGGTGGATCATAAGGTGAGGTGTTTGAGACCAACCTGGCCAACACAGTGAAACCCCGTCTCTACTAAAAAAAAAAAAAAAAAAAGTTAGCTGGGCGTGGTGGTAGGCACCTGTAATCCCAGCTACTTGGGAGGCTGAGGCAGGAGAATCGCTTGAACCTGGGAGGCAGAGATTGCAGTGAGCTGAGATCACACCATTGCACTCCAGCTTGGGTGACAGAGTGAGACTCCATCTCAAACAAAAGAAAACAAAACAAAACAAAAAGCTTTATGTTTCATGCAAGAGAATTTAGCATTTTTCCTAAAGTCAATGAGAAGATATCTAAAGTGCATATTTGTGCAGAGAAGTGATGATCAGAATTGTGTTTTAGAAAGAAAGTTCTGGTAGAAAGCTCAGACTGGAGACGGATAGAGACCTGACCTAAGGAGGCCATTGTGGGGCCAATGCAACTGTTCAAGTGAGAAATGGCACAGATGTGAACCAGGGCAACGAAGTGGCTGAGGGACCTGCCTGGTATTCAGAGTGAGCATAGATAGGCATTAGACTGGATATGGAAAGAGAAAGGATACCAAAAATAAGCACACCATTTCTAGTTTGAGTGACTAAATGCATGGTGAGACTCAACTGAGAGAGGAAATATAGAAGCACAATGCTGGGGAACTTCTGAGACTGGCCTGAATGAAAAAAAACAACAAAAAACTATATAAATCACCAAGGAAAATGGTCTGACAGTCAAGTTGAAATGCCCCAGTAAGAATAGGAAGGAAGTAAACTTTGGCTTTTTCCATTAAAATAAGTAACTTATCCTTCTTTGCTAAACCCACTGGTCAACATTATACTTTCCATGTAGTAACAGACCATTAAGCATCTTACAAATACAGTTCCAGCCTCTCATTTATTTGCTTAATTATTTCCTATTGATATCCTGCATCTGTAAATTAGACCTTCCTAAGCTGCAGAAATTAAACTGTTATGTACACGTTTCATCCTTTTCTGGAAGCACATGAGTGTTCAGAGCTAGAGGGGCTACTCTGATCTTGCCATTAGAAATTATCAGAAGAGGACTGCATAAGTTTCATGTAGGTATAGAAAGTAGAGGAGAAAAGGCAATTTCTCCCCATTATGTTAAAATTTGGCCCTCATAAATGTTCTAAGAGGCACAAGAGGACAAGTGTGAAGATGAGTCAGACTGGAAACATAGCATTTATCCAGTGAGAGCTGGAATGGCTTGGGAGATATGGACACAGAGAGACAAACTTAAAGGAATGCTTAGTTACCTTCAACATCACAACTCAGGTAATTACGCACTTCATTCAAAATGAAGTTGATATCTTCTTCTGAAGGAATTGGATGGTGTGTAACATCAGTTGGAGTATCAGTAGTGCCAGCGATTGTCATTTTTTGCCAGGGTAAGAAGAAAATAACTCGCCCATCACTGGTCGCTGGGTCAAGAAGTCCCATGCTCTCTGGGCTGAGATACAAAGAAGGATTATTTATTTCTGAAAATTCCAGAAGTTTAACATTAATCTGCATTCGAAAAACTATTTATTCATTAATTCTCAAATAAGCAAACAAAAAAGATATGAACTATTACTTGCACTTCCCCTACCCTAATCTAGAAACTCCTAAAAGGAAAAAATAACTTAGGTAACAAAACAGAATGAAACAAATGTGATGATAATAATATTCCACAGCAGAGCTACCCCTTCCCTCCCCACTTCAACAATGCAAGGCTAATTAAGAAAGTGGGCTTCAACTTCCAGCTGTTTGAGTTTCATACTCCTTGGACCATTCACATCAGATAATGTCAGCAGGATAAATGTCTATAATTTCCTTTATAATGGTAAATTAAGGATATGTCTTCAGCCTTTTTTCAAGAATAGCCAAAGTATTTTCCTGAGACATTTGACATTTCATTGCTCAGTAGAAATTCTCAGGAGTACATAAGAAAGTGAAGGGTCTACCTTTCTAGAAACTAAAATGTAATCACAAAGTTCTTTACTACTTTATGCCTAGATGAACTTGTGCCACTTCACCAAATATGAGATTTCCTACTTTATTTTGAGGTTACAAAAATCTCAAAAAGTGCATCTAGAAGAAAAGAGCTCCACTTTTTACTACTCCCTAAATAGCAATGTCCTAGGATAAGGTCAAACAGGAGAGGAACACTTTAGCAATGAAAATCTTTTACATAAAAGACACTAGTAGTGTACTATGCTAAATCAAGGTACAATGCTGCCTCTACTGAAAGACTATATAAAATCTCCCAAAACTATAGTCAAAAATATTTACTGATATTCACTATTCTAAAATCAAATAATAAAACCTATTTGAAAGAAGAGGCAACTGTAAACAAACATTAACAAAACCTATCATTTTGTTTTTAAATCACTAAAAGCTGATGTTTTATTTCATTCCTTAGCCATTCAAAGAAATTTGGAGATGTTGTCCAAAGAGTGAGAGGAATCTTAAAGTGTCCTATTCAAGTAGAATACTACAAATCTTCAGATAGCTGCTTCAATTTGACTGGATTCTTGTATCAAGCCAGTGTTACTGGTATTTTCTATAAATATGTTTTTAGCTTCTATTAATGTTATTTTTTAAGTAGGAAACATAATTCTATTTGGTTTGAAGAAATTTCAAGAAACTCCTCTTACACATAAATTTAAAAAGACATACAATCATATTTTCATCTTTATCATCATTCCCTTAACAATTTTTTAAAATGATTTATCCCAATGTGTAAAAATGAGAGGGTAACAACTGTTACCATTATTTAATAATAATAATAATAATAATTAATAATAATAATATTTTATATAAAAAAGAAACATATAGGCAGCTTAACTAATGTATCTCCTTTATTTAAACCACAAGGAGTATGAGTCTTTCTCTTTAAAAAACCCTAGGCCGCATGAAACGCTTGCCATGTCTACTCAGCCTTAGCAGAAAGAAGTCACTGTTCACAGCCTATCTGAAACACACTGGAGAGAGTGGGTAGAAGTTCTTCTACTTAGCTAATCCAAAAAGCACCCTGGAAGTCTGCAATCATTTAAACCTCAGCTCAGAGTCCCACCTTCACTCAGGGTTACTTAGAGAAAATAATTTTACTTTTACTCTAATATATTGAAAACTACAAATATCAAGTACTTTTGTTCTCTAAATATGATTATTTTTTCTTTATATTTATCATAAAACTATCTAAAAATCTCAGAAGAAACTAGTCACATGTTTTGTAAGTCTATTTTTTGATCCTGGATTGATATGCCCTTAGATTACATCAGTCACTTTGAGATTAGAAATGAGATTAGAACACTCAGAGTTCATTCTATTTGATAAACAGAACTATATTGAAACAAAAAAAAATTCCATATTCTAACAATTGATAAACAAATTACATGCTAACATGTTTTATATGACTATATCAAGGACCAGACATCATATGTTGTCTAAAATAATAAACCTGATAAATTTAATCATAAAATTATAATATTCATCAACCTAAAAAGGAAATACCATTAGAAATGCACAACTACTGAATCTTTTAAAAACTTTCAATGCAATAAAGTAGTTTAAAAGGTGAACATGATGGTTACCAACACACATGTAACTGGAACCTGTAGAGAATCAACTGCTTAAGTGAAGACATATGTGACAAACATAAAATTAACAAGCACAGAGGGAAGACAAAGCTATTAACGAATGGTATAAAAATTTAAGAATCCACTTGGAAATATCTTTCATCAGTTCTAAATTCCCTAATTCACACTTTCCCTTAGGGAAAAGTTTGTTTTCTCATGAAGGATTAATTTTGCAAGTTCACACTAAAGTTTGAGAATGGATATCAACTATAGCGATGTATACACAATGCAACAAGGCATAGGTCTTTTTTCAATATATATGATTCATTTGACATCAGGAGGAAAAGCTTGCTGCTAATTTATGTATGTGTCTAGGATTAAATGTAATGAATATTTTTCTCATGCAGACCATCACTTTCCTGAAGTGCCCTTAGTTAAACTGAAATCAATTTATTGTTAACTACTTAGCAATCAGTGTTAGAGCTAACAGTATGTACACACATTATACGAAAAAAATTGACCTCTTGTCAGTAGTAAAAAGCATCAGTAGGATAAACAGAGATGATTATTTTCATGTATTTCAGTCGTTGGTGTATTATCGTTGCTTTTGGAAGAGCATCTACACATAACTCTCATGGAAATTCCAGATTTGTTCTTAATATAAAGAGCAGCTTTAAAAATAATTTCTGTGTTGTGTTTTCCGAAATTAAAACAATTTTTCCTTCTTCCCCTCTTCCCCCAAAAAGCTGCTATCATGGTGTAAGATAATTCCACAACTGGAACATTAGTTAAGGTTACAACAAAATTAACAAATGCTATAAAGATACCTCTGAAAACAGCCCAAGAAGATACACTGCACATATGATTCCTTACTCTTCCTTTACCAGCCTACACGCAATAAATCACTGCTTACTGAACTCACTGCATTTCCAAATGGATCAGATTCTAACTGAAACATGCCTGGTTTTAAATTATCATTAGCCAGTTGTGGGGCAGCCCCAGAAGCTTTGGTTCATCCCTGAAGACCTAGTCAAAACTGTTGAATGACAGCTGCTAAGTATGATTGACTGATGATACCACAGAGTCATTTCAGTTTGGGATCTCCTAATATCACCCAAGAGAATGACTTGATAGGAAGAGGAAAACCACCCCTATGGGATGCCAGAAGTACAGTTGCCTCAAGGTCAGTCCTGAATGAGGGAATGAACTCTTAATCTAGGTCACAATCCAAAGAGAAGGGGCTCATCTGCAAGAGAGCCTGAATGGGAACTAGGCTGCAGACCATTCCTTCAAAGCTTCCAACAGGATGTGTAGTGGTTATAGCTCACAGTGCTAAAAATGGGGATATTAATTTCTCCCAACATAGAATGAGGTCACTTACTGCATCTTAGCCTGAGACAGACCTAGCTGTAACTAACACCTTCATGCTTCAGGAGACCTAAAGCTAATGCTGAATTTGTAGGATTCAGAATTTTTAAAATATTATTTCTGGGTAATATATACCTTTATTCTTAAAAGACACCAAATCTACTCTGTTACTAAGTGTATAAAGCATAATATAGAACAATATATGCGACATGACCACTTTCACATAAAATTTTTAACAGAATACACATTTGTGCTTGTAAAAACATGATTTTACGGAAGGAATTGGAAGAAGAGGTTATTAATTACCAGAGAAGAACTGGGGGACGGAACAAAAGGTAGGGGGAATAAGAGTCAGGCTTTCAATTTTCATTTTATTTCTATTTTTTTCTATGATGATTGAAATTTCTAGTTATGTACTTACACTATTCATTTATGTTTCTCTACAGGGGTTACATGGGCAATAAGTTGAAGAATCATGTTTTATTTTCATATTTTAAATTCTCTATATTAAAAAATCTCATAAATGTTACATTAAAGTTTTAATATAAATAAAGCAACAATCTCAATATAAGCAAGTTAACATAAAAAATTTAGGAGGATTCATTAAAAAAAAATTTACTGGGCACTATTACGTGCCAGACACTGTACCAATAGCTGGGGATACAGCACTCTATAAAACAGAGAAAAAATAATCCAAGGATCATTGTCAAACCTTATACCAGTTAGGTATTATCAACATATAAGGGGCCGGGCACAGTGGCTCACGCCTGTAATCCCAGCACTTTGGGAGGCGAGGCGGGCAGATCACTTGAGGCCAGGAGTTTGAGACCAGCCTGGCCAACATGGTGAAACCCTGTCTCTACTAAAAATATGAAAATTAGCTGGGTGTGGTGGCGGGCCAGCTACTCGGGAGGCTGAGGCAGGAGAATCACTTGAACTCGGGAGGCGGAGGTTGCAGTGGGCCAAGATGGTGCCACTGCACTCCAGCCTAGGTGACACAGCAAAACTTCATCTCAAAAAAAAAAAAAAGATATAAGGAACTAGAAGCTGAAAGAAGTAGCTTGCCCAGGCCACACAGCCCAAGGAAAAGTGATGAACAAACCCCAGAAGTCCTATAGCAAGGTATCACTTTAATTCTGCGTACAATCTCCTTGTCTCTACACTCTGAAGGAGCAGAATGTTTGCCCATTTTAATGAACGGAAAACTAAGGTTCACAAAATAAAATGGCTTGTCCCAAATTATTTAATTATTTAATGACAGAATTAACATAAGGCCTGTGGGGAATAATACGTGTCTTCTGACCTCATGGGATGATAGTGAAGAAAACATAAGGCACACAACACATGAGAATATGTTGAATCTAGTAAAAGCTAAACAAATATAAGACGTATGATGATTACGTCTACACTCCATTCTTAGAGATACTTAAAAACAAACAAAAACTCATAAACTAGCTGGCCTTAGATATTTTTAATCGAACACAAAAGCGTATACAATTGCATCTGGAACTAATGTTGAAAACTTCTCTATATACAAGAAACATATGGGACATTTACATATATTTATTTTTCTCCTTTTCATTTGAACTAAGCTTCTGGTTAACAGTTTTAAAAACTCAATTAGGTACCACTGCATACATTTCTATTATCTTAAGAGTGGTACCTTGATGTCTCCAGTCCAAAGTAAAAATCCTGAAGACTATTATTTCTCTCACATACGCATTTTGAAAACGCAAAGGAAACCTTGGAAGTTGGTGGATAAGAAATTCTCTTTAATGATTTTCTCAGAAGTATATCTGGTACCAATTAGGTGCATCTTAGACTCTTCAGGAAGATTTAGTTACCGGACAACCAACAACTAAAAAGGCAGCATGATCTATAGCATAGCAGGATAGCATTCTAGGAGAACAGAAGTATTAAACAAAATATCATAGGTTCTACACATCTACTTTATCAAATATTAAAAGCTGTATATTCCCTTTATGGAAAATTATTAAAACATGGAAAGAAATAACTCTCACCCATAATCACATTACCTAGAAATAATCACCATTCACATTTAACATATTTCCTTCCAGTCTTTTTCTATATACATTGTTAGAACCTGCAGCACATAAAATATCAAGTCCTATACTCTAAATTAACACTGTATCATTAGTGTTTTCCTAGGGCATTAAAATTATTTATAATTATAATTCTTAATGACTATATAATATGCCCTTGTGTGGTTATGCCATAATTTATTTATCTATTACCCTAAGGTGAGGAACTGAAGTAGCTTCTAATATTTCTCAACTACAAACAATGCCATAATGAATACTGTTGCACATAAGTCATTATTTCATATAGAATTACTACTTTGCCTACTAGGTTTACCACATATGGAAATAAAAACAGTACACATGCTCTATACCCTTAGCATGGCCATATGAATTTTTTCTATAAATACCTTAAAATGTACGTTCTGGGTAATTATTTTTTAGCCAGAACCACACAAATGTTTCTTTTGTAATTTATTAAAAATTTCAAACATATATAAAAAGAGTTTAATGACACTCCATGTACCCATCACCCAGCTTAAATGATTTTCATTTAATAGCTATTCTTATTTTATCTCTACTCCTGCCCATTTCTTCATCCTCAATTATCTTTGTTAATTTAATAGGTTAGATATATCTGCTTTTTGCTTGCTACAATATTTTTTTAAATCTATTTCAAAAGTTATAAACCTAAGAATACTTGGGTAGCCCACATCTTCAGATTCTTCATAAGCAAATTTGGGTATTCTGCAAAATTCATGACGTATTGTTTTAACTAAAATATGTCCTTTATAAAAAATTTTGCAAAATTAATTTTGCTAATGACTTAAGTAAAAGTTTAATTCAAAAATACCAATGTAGTCTCTGAAGGTGACTACACTGAACAAAGAAAAATAGATCCCAAAGCATTAACCTTTAGAAACGAGTATTGCTGTAAGTGGCTAAAACTTCCCAAGTCTGGTTTATATTTTGTATTTTGGAAGAGTTCCTTTACTCATTTCTCCTGATTTTGAACAGCAAGTTAGACCATCTATTGTTATGCTAGAAGAAGAAATAAACCAGACAATCTCTCCTGACCCTCTTTCTCGGGTGACAACTGCCACATTGGAAGACAATTACCTGTAATAACCAGGCATCACAATATGGACACCAGCACTTGGCTGGCAGATAGCTGCTGCGTCTTTATCATCCATTTTGCGCACAGAGTCCGTGAAAGGTCCCGTGGCATTGATAACACATTTGGCTCTCACGTCAAATTCCTGCCCTGTGAAAGAAAGTGGCATCAATCACACACCCCATTTGTTTCTCTGTTAATGGATGCTGTGTATTACTAACTCATTTATTAACTTAATCTCTGGTGAAGTACACTGCATATCACACTAAGTGACCTCAGCAGCTCAAGTTATTGAAGAGTCAAACAAAAGGCTCTCATTTGAGTGAATTTACCAAAAACAAGTCGGAATTGAAGAAAGAAAAGCATTCCACTTTCTCATTATGGCTTTTGTTGATCTTATAAGTGCCCAGCGTCAAAGCACCACACATGAAAAAGTAGAATGAGTAAATAAGCCACTTTCTCCTGAAAACTCAAATGTGTGAGCAGCATTGCTGTGAGAAAATGTATATCATAGAGCTTTTGTTCAAGAAACGATATAATTTGGAAACTGCCTACCTATATGGCACTAGAGCCAGGGCAATAATGAAAATCTAAATAAAGTTAAAGATGATTCACTTTAACAACGTGTAACAATGCCTGTGTCACCCAAATGATACTTTGAAACTTGGCACATTTATTTAATTTTATTAATAACATGTTTTTGTAAAGAAAAAGGAATCCATTCATAGCCGTGGGAATTTGGTGGGCATTTTATTATTATCATTATCATTATTACAACTATAATACAAAGGGGAAAAATTGCCAAGTCCCACAAGGGAAATTTTCATGTTAAACCAGTCATTGTTGACAATAACAAATATAATGAATATGACTCTGAAGCGTGGCATAAATGAAAGACAAGTGACAGAAAAATTATAATTCAGTCATTACATAAGCTAGGCAAGATACTAAGAAATACCTACCTCCCAGAGACCTGGCATACCTGTGAGGACATCCTTGCACCGTGCGCCGCTCACACGCACTTTCCCTGTCTGGGGGTCTGTCTTCTTGAGCAAGCTCACTACCTCCATGTAATTGGCTGTGGCAGCCCCATACCTGGCAGCAGTCAGAGCAATGGCAAGGTTCATCCGTGCATCGTTATGTTGTCCTGCAGCGGGGAAAGCATCAGGGGAGGGACGGGAGTCACCTCGAGCCACGGACTGGTAGTACAAAAGTGTGTCACAACAGATATGTCACATCTGTCCCTGTCACCCAGGATATACATGATGGCTGGGCAGCTCGACAGGGCACAACTTAAAAATACACGGTCATTCTCAGCCAGGCATCTACCTGCCGCTTCAGCAAGTGCATTTCGTGTACCATAAAAATAGTGAAAATATCCCTTTCCTACAGAGCTGACATCAATTATCTGAAAGTTAAGAAATAAGTAATTATTCTCTCAGTGTTGGAACATACGTATACGTCAGGCTTTTCCTAATACAGACAAATCGTAAGCATGAAAGTGAAGCAATTCAAAACTTTAGAATATTTGACACCCCAACTGGTGTTGATGAACAATTTTTATGTGTATGTGCTCTATCTAATATTCAAAATCAAGAGCTTAATCTTCCATAGAGCATTTCTCAGTATTCTGTAAAAGGATTTTTCCTGGTTTGAATTTTGATCAGGGCTCCTTAAAATGTAACATTTTTTTAAATCACACATAAAAGGTAAGAAATTAGGCAGGGCAAAATTTAATTACAGAACAATTCCTACCTGTATTGCTAAAGATTTATTGCTGAAAAATCCTAGTTAAAGAAAACTAAGGGGGAGGAGAAGGGGGGAAAGATGATTAATCACTTTAAAATACTGGCATCACTAGAGACTTTTTCTATTTATTATTGCCAGTGGAGCTAACGCTGACCAGGAAGAATTACTCTACATTGCAGGGGCCAGGTTCTCTGTGCCCTGAATAATTAATTATCCAGGGCTAGATGTATTGAAGCAGGGTTCAAATTCCCACACATTGGGATCAGTTCTATCAAGATAATACTGATAAAGGGATGAATTTGTAATGGATATTGTTGTTGATTTATGTTGCCAGCATACCAAACATTTAGTATAAATGGTTTATGTAAAGTTTCTTCCTTGTGATTCAGTCTGTGCAGGGCTAGCAGCACTACAGAAGTAATCTGTTCCAGCTAAAAGGGCAAAGTTATAAAGAGAGAATCAATGACTGAAGATTCTGCTGCCCCTCCCCACAAACGTCTTATTCTGAAACCACTGAACTAATATAATCGGCTAAGAACCGTCCCCCCAAAATTAAATGCTCTATCAAGTGGAGAACTTATGTTAAACCTCAACATGCAAAATAAGGAGCTATTTTGTCTAACAATTAATAGAATGAAAGTAGAGGAAAGAAACAACAATGACAATAGCAGTAGTTGAGCTATAAGTGGGAAGGGTAGCAGTTCCTAGTTTCAACTCAGCATGATCCCAAAGTTGCTTAAAATCATAAGTATATTTGAAGTTAAGCTTAAGAAATCAATTTTTATTAATGTAGGGTTCCTTGCTTAAAATTGGAATACATTTTATAAAACTAAATGCACGAAAACAGTCCCAAGAAACTAAATAAAATTTCCATTATAGATCTTCTCCTTAAATTAAGAAAATAACACAGTACCCACCCCACCCAATCTTTCTGGTTGATTTATATATCTAACAAGGAAACACCCTGCCCCACAAAGGCACATATCTGGTAGTACAAGAAATCCAAGTCATGCTTGCTCTCACCATAGGCATAGAGAAATGCTCACCCATCCAGGTGTGCCTTGAAGCCTCTGGAAAGCCATGTGTAAATGAAATATTTTAAATCCTAAATGAAGTCACTATTTAAAGGAACCAGGCAAAAATTCCATTTATGAAATGATAGTTCCTTTAGAAAATAGTTACACATTCATCTGACTCTAAGGTGACTTTAAAAAGATAAAATTTTCTTTTAATATATGTTTAAAATATAAAATCTCATTGGAGCAGTATAGGTTACAGTTCTTCAAGCTCTGTTGCTTCCATACTAACAAATGTTCCCTAATTAGCATCTAAATCTGAATATGACTGAAGGTAAGCAAGGTTAACTTCAGTTTAAAATGTGAGGTGGAAACAAGTTCTTATGGTCCTTGTTTTTCTATGTCCACTCCCCAGTTCCCAGCAGCAGCTGTCTTGACTCAAATCTGAGATGTCACTTACACAAAAAGGCCATTCATGATATGATCCTCATCTGCCATGGTTCATACTACCTAGAATTGTGAAATTATTTGTAGCTCCCTGAACATTCATGTCATTTCCCACCTTGCCTTTACACACACTTATTCTTCTGGCTGGATACCATCCTGGAAGTTCTGAGAAACCTCTGTTCATCTCTCATGATCGAGTTCAAATGTCTAGTTCTGCATCTCCTGGAGGGATGCAGAAAGTCTCCCTTTATCTGCATCCTTCCAGGGCAAAATTATTCACTGCTTCCTCTGGGTCAACATTTTATCTTGTATACACCTTTTTAAATAGTCTTTATGATACTAGAATCATCCATGTGTCCATCTACTTACAAAAATGAAAATCCTTTGTTATGAGTCAGGCACTGTGACAAATGCAGGGAATATAACTGAGAAAGATACAGGGTGATCTCTACTTCATGAAACTTACATCCCATTGTAATTACTGTACAATTCCCACATCTCAAGAGAAATTAGAAAGGCTTACTTGTTTGTCTTTGTTTTTTTTCTAGTTATTATCAGGTACAGAATACGTTTCCAATTACTGTTAAGTTTATCCTAATCCCATTCGCTGTGTTAAACAAACAGGTATTGAAATTCTTATATCTCTAACTATGGGATGGAATACTTTCTCTTGTTAAAGAAATTTCAGACTTCAGTAAGTTGGTGGCAAGAAATGTGACAGAGACATAAATGTGTAAAATCTGAATTTAACCCCAAACTAGGCCCTATATTTATGTTGAATAAGTGGGAGGGAAGCAGAAATAGTTATGAGTGATTCCCTCAGGACTTATCCCAGAAGGTATCCCTTGCTTTGCAGGGAAATGCAAGTACAGGTATTATTAGCTCCCAAAACTTGAGGAGCAAGTAATCTGATGGTACCCCCAAGCCCTGGGCCTCACACCTCCACCCAGCAATCCTCATCTTCCCAGACATTCAGCTTAATCCATTTACCTCCTTGGATGCAGGGTAAACCTCCTCCTCCCCTACCCACATGAAATCTACCCCTTACCCTGAGATACCCAGATGCTCACAGTGTATGCTTCCTGAGATATACGTGATATATTTTCATTATTCCTAACTAATTTCCCCAACCCTCTTTCCTGACATTTTGAAAGGTAACTCTATGCCTCCTGTAATTTTTATTCTGGAGAAAAAAGTTTTTGACAACACTGCATGCCATTGGAATGTGATACAATAATCCCAAACCCCCACCTAACTGATCTGCTTATTAAGTTTAGATTTTCAAAGCTGTTTCCTTAGAGCCAGGCAACATTATACTGTTTTTCACTAATCACCGAATAGCTTTACATTGGCACTTACACAAGGACCCAGACGGGAACTGTGAAAATCTGTTTCCGACTCTGTTCTCTTTTGCACTTGAAATCTTGCATATGTGCACATACTGAGCTTACAACTCATAGGAGAGGAAGCACACAAGAGGTGGAACTATAACTGTTTTCCCTTGTTTAGAGAAACAAAATATAAAATCTACCCACCAAAAAGAATGAAGATTGATGGTGGTAGAGAAAACTTTGTCTTAATCCTCAATGACCTTGCACAGAGCAGAATAAGAGATATTTTAAGTGAAAAATGCAGGACCACACATATTTTAGAATGTAATTGTCTAAAAGATAGGCCTCAAATATAAATATTTTGGAGACAGCAATATTGCTCTCCTCAGAGTCAAAGTTTGGCAACTATGTTAACATGCAAAATAGCTCAAAAAAAGAAAAATAATCACTGATGTATAGAGTATGAAGAATGAGTAAATATGAAAAAAACACAGGTATAAAACTATCTGGGATTTTCTTGTTTCTTCAGGTCTAAAACTCTGAGGCATGACAGTCTACATACAAGCTTCCTTTTAATATAGCATACTTTTAAATGATATGCTTATCACAGACTTATTGATCCGATATCTACCTGCCAGTATAGAAATTCTATTTGTTAGAAAAAGTGGTTCTCAATTAGAATAGCATCTGTCCATAACTTCATCAATTAAAAACTGCCACTGTTGAAATGTTGAGAATATTTCCTCCCATGTCCCTGTGTCCTGACCTGAGTCTTGTGCAATCGCTTTGACTACTTCAAGAAAGGTGAAAAATGATGCTGGTAAGAAACAATACCTCCCTAAAGCTTTAATCTCATTTCTAACTAAATTTATTCCCCATGCTTCATTGTCTCAGACTGAGAGTGTCACAGTGACCTCTCTGGCAGCTCCCCCTTAGAGGTCTAGCAAAGATAATTCAAAGGCTAACCTACCAAACTCAAGCTGATTTAATATAACCACTATATTCAAAATGTCCCTTTCTGATTGGAAATACTCAGGTAAAGGCAGGGCAAAATAGGGATGTGTGTGTGGTGTGTGTGTGTGAATGAGTGTGTGTAGGCATGCGTGTGTGTGTATGCACGTGTGTGTGCACAATCACACGTACTCACATGCATGCACGTAAGGGGATTATTTTGCTTTAAGGTATGATGTGTAAACTTAAAAAGGAAAACTCAAAATAAGAACCCACTCTTCATGGTGAATTGTGATAACAATGCAATTTTCAAACATAAACCATTTACAAAAGTGATTGTTTGTGTGAGGAGTGACAGGGGTCAGGGAGGCATATGAGGCAGTTTAGGGAGAATGTACCTTAAAACATATTGTGGAGAATGGCTCTGGCCTTAGAATGATTGAGTTGCAACTTTTGGTTGTTTCATTAACATGGCTGGGGGAATGTGGGTGATATACTGTACTGCTTTGGGCTTCAGTGTCCTATAAAAGGAGATGAGCCGGGTACCTCTGAAATTATACAATGCATGCAATAGCTAATTGTTAATAATTACCTATCCCTTTCAAGATCTCATTTCAACCTTTTCCCACCTCTGGTTTCTCTGACTTTCCCCCAGCCTATCAAAAAGAGACTGGGCATCAGTAAAGCCTAAAAGATAAGTGTTTCATCAAGGAAATCAGAAATCATACACTTCCGTTAGATCTATAAACTTTGATTTGATTAGCTTGTATGGGCTATATAATATATTGCAAAAATTGTCCCAATCCTTCACCCCTCCCTGTAGCCATGCCCTTTGCCTTGAGTCCTCACAGTTCCCCACTCTGACTCTCGACTCACCCATGTGAAATTGTTTTGGCCAACAGAATGTTGGTAAACGTGACAAAAACAGAGGCTCAAAACAGCACTTGTATGTTTCTGCTTGTGCACTTGTCCTCCGCCAATGTCATTAAAAGGACTTGCCCAGGCTAGCCTAATGGTACCAGGAGGAAGATGACAGTAAATGTTGAGTCGCCCCCTGAGTTAAAGCCATCCTACTTCAGCTGACAGACAGCCAACACCTCCACAGAGGAATGCAAGTTCAATGG
The DNA here is from genome assembly GCF_028885625.2 of Pongo pygmaeus. Taxonomy (NCBI): domain Eukaryota; kingdom Metazoa; phylum Chordata; class Mammalia; order Primates; family Hominidae; genus Pongo; species Pongo pygmaeus. The sequence goes on along the minus strand of NC_072384.2, from coordinate 56,026,158 downwards.
AGAACAGAAAATAACCCTGCCCCCCCAGACTATATCAGAAGAGCCACCTGATGAGCATTCCAATGCATGTACAATAAACCCTAATTATTTTTATGCTATTCACATTTGTGGTTATCTGTATGAAGAATTACAGCAATAGATAACACATAAGCAATGTAGCCAATTTTCTACTAAAGTTAATCCCCATTTACAAACAGGTTCTATCTTCAAAACTGTATGTTTGGAACTCAATTCTTTTTTCTATAGAAATACTATAAATAAAAGGTGATTCATTTGTGCCACAAGAACTACTTAGTGCATAGGGTACCTAAATAAGGGAATAAATAATGATTCCAACAGCCTCAATGCCCACCACTCCTTCACATTCGTCCTAAATTTCCAGACTGACTGCAGTGCCCAAACTCAAATAAAATATTGCTCTTCCACACCTCTGATTTCTTGATCATGTTGTCCTTACTATGTGGTACATCTTACCCAAACTGGTAAACTCAACTTTTAATCCTTCCTTTGTGAAACTTTCCCTGACTCCTTTTAGACACAATGGCCTTCCCTCTTCTGTGTTTCCAGAGAACTTTGTACATACATTTATTACAGCACAAGCTATTTTCTAAATACTTGCATGGAACATTCACTCATTTATTGATCACTTGTAATGTGCCAGAGATTGTATTAGGAACTGAGTATATAATGGACAGCCAAAGAGACACAGTTACAGACTTATGGGACATCAATTCTAACGATGTGTTCCTAAAAGAACAGAGTGCATCTTTTTCGAATTTGCTTCCCCAGTACCTGCCAAAGCCTTTGCTACCTAGCAGATATTCAAATATGAATGAATCACGATTCAGAGGCCGATCAAATAAAGGAAATGTGCTCAAGGCTTAAAGAGTCTACGAACAGTCCCCAATCCCTCAACCTCCATTCAACTATGGTCATGGGATCAAGGGGGACTATTATCTCTCTACCTAGCTACCCAACAGACAATGGAAATAGAATGTCTTCAACCACAAAATCTTTGGTGAAAACATAAGCAAAGGGAGGAGGCTAGTGATAAAGTTAAGGTAGCAGGGTTTTTGGTATATGATTAAGACGGTAAGTGGCAGATTAACGAATATTTTTAACAAACATTTTGGGGGGTACACATTATGAACCAGGCATGGTCAAGGTACTAGGGAACCACTGATTTAGGGAGAATAAGATTACCTTGGTCTCTGTCCTATGGAACCTCATTCTAATGAGGAAGACCGATAAAATCAAACAGATTAATAAGAACATTGTTATTGCAATAATGGCAATACAGGGAAAAACAGAGGACAGGGAGAACAAATCCCTAGGGCAGGGGCTATACTTTGGACAGGCAGTTACAGAAAGTGTTCAAGTTAAGCAAGAATTAAAGAAAATTCATAAAGCAGGCAATTAAGTTCTAACAGAAAGACCACTTACATCACTGCTAATTTACATTACATTCAAAGCTTATATAAAATATAAAGAACTAGAAATGTGACTATGGTATTAATACAACCTCAATGTGTTAAGTGCCTGGCAAAGATGATTTTTTCTTTCATTTATACTTTAAAATATTCACCTATGTTTTATGTATATTTATCAGGAGCTAAGTTTAAAAATCTTCCTGGGTTGATGTACATTTTGGCAAAAAATGTCTTCTAGTATAATATTGCAAGCTTATGAATTGGAGTAATTCAAAATAAAAGCATAATATTGCAAGCTTATGAATTGGAGTAATTTGCTGTCACCTATCCATACTACAGTTCTGAAGCAGGGACACCTGTTAGCAGTGAGCATGTAATCATTTTTATTATTAAATACAAAGGTACAATTAAATGCAGGCACAGGATGTGACCTGCATCATAATTCTACAGGTCTTTCCCTTCACAACATCCTTTTCATTATCCTGGGCCTTTTGTTCCTTCATGTTTCTTTTATCTCACCCTAAGTTCTGAAATAAGCTATTTGCAATCTCAATAATTAGCAATCGGGGTGGATCTGTGGTCTGGCCCCATACAAACGAAACATTGTGAAGTTCCTTAACATGATATATTTAAGTACATAAAGTTTCTATACCCTCAGGACTTTCCTCTCTTGAAAAAGTTTTAAATGAATCTAATGAAAAGTAAGTTTTCTCCTTTTAAGACACTTAGAAGCTAGAGCTGAACAAAAATGAAACCACATTTAAACAGCAAGCAACAGCATGCTTTGGGTATTCATTAGCTATTTCTGTACAAAAATGTTCTACACATTAGTTTACAATGAAGATTCCTTGTGCCTTTCCCAGGACAATCCATTCTCTCTCGACCACAGCCAAAAAAAAAAAACAGCATTTTATACGTTTAAGGAAGAAAAAGGAAAAGGGAGCAATGTGACAAAATTAATTGAAGTGAAGTTGGAAAGTCAGGAAGCAAGACATGCTATAGAGATCTTTCACAGGCTATCCAGCTATATGGCCTAAAAACCCCTGGTAAGCTTCCTTGTTTGTGAAATGCACTAAATTCATTGATAAACCTTCTTGAAATGCCTGGCTTTGAGGGTAAAGTTATTTCTTTACTGAGAGCAGCAGTCTAAATTGCATGGCATCTTAAGCCCAGGAAACTGTCCTGAGGATGCTTGAAATTAATTATTTTTGTAAATATTTATTGAACACCCACTATGCACCAGGCACTAAGCTAAGTACTACTGTGGGGAACAGAAATTGAAAGAGATCAGAATGGCCTAGCTGTCCTGGAACAGAGATACAAGAGCAAATTTACAAGTCTAATGTGGAGGAGTCACATGCTCCCAAAAGTCTTTCGATTTTCTAGCACACTTCCTTTCTCCTTCCTCTGCAGTTTTCTTAAAATATTACCAAACAGCATTGTACACATACCTTATTTTCTCTCTTAAGTTAAAGATTTACAAAGCTTCTTTCACAGGTGTATATGCTGAAGTTCAAGTCCCACATCTATGAACTATGAAATCTCATGCTAGTTGCTTCATCTAAGGTTTGATTTCTCAGCTATGGAAGGAGAATAGTAATGAGATTAACACAGAGTTATTGTGAGGAAGAAGTGAGATAGGTAATGATGCTATGACAAAATAGTTCTCAATAAATATTAGCTTTTATTATTAAAAGGTAAAAAGGAATTGCTGGAAAGCAAAGACTATAACGACAAGATGTGGTTATTGCCTAAAATAACTTTTAAAAACAAAAGCCCTGAAGATTTCCCAGTTCTAAATGGTTTTATTGCTCATCAATCTGGCAAGCTTTCCCTGAAATGTGTAACAACTAACCTCTAATCTCTCCACTTCATGAATACTGTTTGTTCTTCTTTTACTCCTTTTCTCTCCTCCACTTTTTACCACTGAAAAATAAAATTCTTTTTTCTGTATGTCACGAAGGATAGGAAGATGGGGAATGGTTTTTAATCCAGAGGAAAACAGTGTTGACAGGAAAACGGATTGTTTCAAAATATTAGATTATTAAATCTTACTACAGAGGACTTCATTTTCTCTTACAAACCACAGAGCCTCTGTCACTTTTCAAAAAGGAAATCTATATTAGCTATAAATTTGGCATCCTGAGAAAATTCAGAAAACTCAAGTTCTGACCTCTTAAACAGCCAATAAATGGGTAGGTTTCCATAGCAGATAACTGTCTCATGTTTTGGTGTGGTTTGGTTTTGCTTACTAGTATCTAAACCCCTCCTCCTATCTTGTAAGCCTTTCAGAAAGGCATTCACCATCCCGTAGGAGAGGAAGAATGGTCCCCTGGGATACAGGCCTTTAATCTGGCTTTGCCAGTCAGATGCTCTCAACACAGACTTCAATCTAGAGGTAGTGACCCAAAGAACCTCTAATCCAGAGGTAGATGCAATGATAGCAGTACCATCCCATTTCTAGGGGCAGCAGCAATAGAGGTGTCAGCAGTGGTGGCACAGCAAGACGTGACGTGATCAGCAACCAAGTCTTCGGTGCACTGGTTGTGGGTCAGGATTTTGCCTGTGGCTGTGGTTGCTACAAATCATATTTAGTCCCTTATTTTTCAAGCTAGGTCTCTGTCTTCCCAGTATTTCTGCCTGCTGCTCAATGTCCTATCAGAGAATTTCTTTTCTCTTTAAGTCAACCAGATTTTTTATTTTTCCTGTCTGCAACAAAAACGTGAGCAAGCCCTAAACCCTCATCTCAGTATCCTCATTACTCAAGCCACAAGGTGGAACTTGATCTCTCAGGGTCCTCCAATTTTATAAATTGCAATTTACAAAATTTCAAATAAGCCAACTGAAAACTCAAGAACTGAATTATATAACAAGTCAAAAGAAGCCCTTTGATGTAACTAAACCATCTTTCATAATAGGACTGGGAAAAGCAAGTGAATCCTTTCACTTTCACAGAACCATCTTTTCAGTCCTCTTTTCCTCATTTGTGTGTGAGTACATGCACACAACTTTTTACAAAATGCTGGAATGGCTCAACCTGCCCCAGGGGTGATTTCGAGTGTGAGCTACATAATAAACACATGGAACCACGTGCCAAGGACCAGCTGGGGAATTCTAACTGGAGGCAGGCTTTTGAGAGAACCTTTATCTGTTTCATGGTAAGTCTTGTACCTTATCAGATTTCTCTCTTTAATCACAGGAAGATTCCACACCTTATCAAATTGTTATCAAATCAGTCTGACCTGAACCCAACGTCCTGATTGTCTGAAAGGAATGTGTACTAGGGCATTTACATGAAAAGCAGGCTAACTCTTGGCCCCCATCGGAGAGCACTGATGCTGGAGACTCCGAATGTGTGAGTTCAGGACCCAACCTGCCACTAACTCAGGTTCTGGGGACGTCCCTTTCCTCATCAGAGTCTGTTTCATCTATAAAGTAGGTCTAACAACAGCCTCTCTACCAAGCCCCCAGAGCCGCTGAAATAATCAGATTTCAGCATATGTGAAAGCATTTGTAAACTGCAAAGCATTATAAGAATGAAGCTAATATTAACAGATTGCCTTCTACTACATTTACCTTCCTTCTCCTTTTGTTAAGATAACCTTTTATTTAATACCTCAATCATAAACATTCCTCAGTTATCAGAATAACATCTCTCAGCAACCCAGATTCAATGTTTATTTGGAAACTTTATATGGGGCTTGAGACTCTAAAAGATGAAATGAAAAAGTCAGAATTTAATTATCTTTTTAACTATAAAAGCAAAATATTCAGACTTACTTGACAAAGATATCTTTAACAGATATTGTTTTTTAAGCTATAGTTTAAACAATTTCATTGCTTCTGCTTGAACTCTATAGTTACTAGGCAAAATCCTGATCTTTTTTTTTTTTTTTTTGAGATGGAGTCTCGCTCTGTTGCACAGGCTGGAGTGCAGTGGCGCGATCTTGGCTCATGGCAAGCTCCCCCTCCTGGGTTCACGCCATTCTCCTGCCTCAGCCTCCTGAGTAGCTGGGACTACAGGTGCCTGCCACCATGCCCAGCTAATTTTTTTGTATTTTTAGTAGAGACGGGGTTTCACCGTGTTAGCCAGGATGGTCTCGATCTCCTGACCTTGTGATCCACCCACCTCAGCCTCCCAAAGTGCTGGGATTACAGGCGTGAGCCACCGTGCCCAGCCAATCCTGATCTTAATTTGGTTATTCAAATAGGTTTGCCCTACTAGATTATTTTTTTTTTAACAGCAATCTGAGTCATCTGTTTTACATGAATGTTTCACTTCTCATAGGAATGAATAAATTAAGGGCAGGAACTTGGTTCTATCCCCCACCATCATCTCCAAGAGTTTACCTCCTGCAAGGACAACAATGTATGGCACGTAGGAAGGTGTTAAACTATTTGTTGTCTAAAATAATCAATTCATGATTCAATAGGCTGTGAGTTGGGCTAGTGCCAATCAATTTACCAGAGCCCGATCACCCTAAGGGAAATAATAAAACAGCTATTCTGAACCTTCACAGGCAAGGTCACATGCTGAGGCAGAAGACTGAGGTGCAAATACTGTGAGAATCAACTTAATTTCACTACCTCCTAACAGCTAGTAGAATATCTGATGTCTCCCACATAAAAAGACTGAAAAGAAAGTTTATACACAATATAGTTATCAATAAAATAATGTCAAACTGCAACCACATACATCAAGTACTATGCTGGATGCTATTGACATATTTTTTAAGCCAACAAATGTGTCAATATAAAACATGTAAACATTTAAAAGAAAACTTCCCCTCAGGGGCTTGGGGGAACTACCTACAGATATAATCTCTGCCCTTTGTACTTGAAAAAGACTTTTCTAATATTATAAACAGTTTGATTCTAATCTGTACTCAATAAATATGTGAGAGTTTCAAAATAAGATAATTCAATAAATAGGCTCTAATCTCATTTCTGATAAACTATTATAAAAATTAAATAGTACCATAATACAGCTCTTTCACCAAAACAGTTTCAATGAATGTCAAAAATATTCCCTTTGTCTCTGAAATGCTGGACAATGGTGACATGTAGTAAGACTCAAATGTGAAAAACAAACAACAGAAGAACCACACCCTCATACTTCTAATCATTTCCTATAATTTCAAAATAATAATAAATTTAGAAATTATACAATGTCACAACAAATCGAAAATGAATTACTTAGTTTTACTTTCAACTATACAAGGCTGGGACATACTATGTCTATTACTAACGTTTTTCCTTCTGTTTTATAATGAATCAAATACTATGCTTTTAGTGAGTAGAGTTTCTTGCCCAGACTCCCAGCAATTTTCAAAGTCTTCCTGGAAATGCTTGCCAGTGGTTATTGTCAAAGAAAGATTCTATTAGTTTCTGAGACAGTCAAGGTGCCCTTGCCCTGTTGTAATCACTGACAACATTCAACCTGCAGGGTCAGCCCCACGCAGTCCCTGAGTCAATCCTGAGTCAATCCTGGCAGCCCCTGGCATTATACAGGGAGCCTCATCCCTCTGGAAACTGTTATCTGCCTATAAACTGTTATCTGTCTTTAAGGAACCCCTACACAAAGGAATCCCTGTGCTCACCAGTGTGCAGTCTCTCCCACCGTAGACGTCAAACAGAAGAGTTCCTGCCCCAATATCTGGTTCTCACTCTGTGCTCCTAGTTGAACTAGAACTCTGCTCACATCGGTTTGCTTAGCCAAAGCTCTAACATTCTGCTTAGCTCTTCCCTCAAGTAATGGTCTCTATCTCTCTTTTCAAGGGGATGACCTAGTGTCCTCCATAGACCCCCTCCTCTTCCCACAGAATCCTGAAGATACTGTCATGCATTTGACTCCATGGATCACTTCGCTAAGAAAACTATTAGTCTGCTTAGACCTGTGCTCAGATCCCACGCACTGATGAGGAGTGGGATGGCTATTAAGATTGCCTAGTCAGCAGAGACAGGTGGTTTGGACTGCTGCCACTCCTTGGTCTGGAAGCCTGATCAGACAGGCTAGATCTTGAGCCCTACTTGTTGCTGGTTTACTTCTCTGCCTCTACCTTAGGAGAAGCCCTGCCCTCAAATCTTGAAGAGTATCTACATTTTAAAGTCAAGAAATCTTTTAGCAGGCATAGTCAAGGTTAAGTGCTGTCACGTATAGCTGTAAATAGATTCTGTGAATTTCTTACTGCCTATAGAAAACAAGAAAAAGAGTTACTCATCGACTTTCAATCAATATCATAGCTGAGGATACGAATTCAAAGGCAATTTTACTTTTTGAGTTTTGAATTCATCTGGTCACAAACAATTTACATGTCAACAATGTTAAATTCTAATTAAGAACCAAAGCCTAAGAATCAAAGACTCAGACTATAATAGTCTACTCACCTTAAGGAGAGGGCAAAATTATAATACATTACTCCATTAAAATACAACTTAAAATACAGCATATTAATTTTCAACTTAATACACATCTCAAAACTTCTGAGGAGCACTACACAAAGATGCTTTTGTAAAACAACCTCGCAGCACTTTGACGTGACCGTATGTTCATTAAAAGGAAGTATTACTACTTACTACTTACATACATAAGGTACATAATGAATTCAGTATGTGTCTAGAGTTGGCTAATGCCATTAAAGCACATGCCAAAAGCACAGACTATAAATCAAAATGCTATTTGTCAAAGAGCTTAATATGATACAGGTTAAAAATAAATAAATAAGCCACTAATATCCTGATAGGGGATTGGTGAGGAGAGCTAAGCCTAAACTGAGACCAGGTTGCAATTGACATGCCTTTGTTCTATCTATAGCTTTGGCTATTCCTCTCTCTCTTCCACCTGGATAAGTACAAAATTAGCATGCACCAGGCATTCTTCACTCCCCAGAGGGTTTATATCTCTAACACCGCTTTAAAGACTGATATTCTTTCCAAAATGCTGACATAAACCAGTTGGGCAATCACAGATTTTTTAAAGCCCACATTACCGAAGCTTTAAAAGATCTAGATTATTCTTAAAACAGAATTCGGGAACACTTGACATTCTTTTATTAATTCACTTCCAAATCAAAGATGTAACAAAAGACAAGAAAGGGCGGCTACACAAATAAAGAGGTAAGCCACAAAGACAACTAACAAACAAACAAAAAAAAACCAAGAAAATCTGGGTAGTAGATGCTGGAGTTGTCCAAGAAATTTAAGCAAGCAGATGGATAATGTCCCATGTAATGTGCCTTCTCTTTCCCAGGTCTTTCTTTCTCTCTCTCTCTCTCTCTCTCTCTCCACCCCCCTCTCTTTCCCAGGTCTCTCTCTCTCTCCCCCACCCCAGGTCTTTCTCTCTCTCTCTCTCTCTTTTTCTTTCTTTCTTTCTCTCTCTTCTCTCTCTCTCTCTCTTTCCCAGTCTTTTTCTCTTTCTTTCTCTCTCTTTCTCTCTCTCTCACCTGGGATTCCTTCCCATCAGCGTAAAATCTCATCTAATGCCCTCATATTAATCATTCAGTTTTCTGCACCCTGAGTACCTGTATCAAGTGCTGTTTGCATTCACTGGATGCCCATTGCCTAGAGAATTCAAACTAAACTCCTCATCCTGACATACCTTGTCCTCCATGATTCAGGCCCTACACCACCCTACACTCAAGCTCTACACAACTGCTGCCTGTAATTCCATGGGTCTGCATGCTTTGGCCACAGTGTTCCCTGTCAACTTCCTCCCCCACTGACTTTACCTGACCATACTACCCTTTCTTAAAATTTAGCAAAGCATTACTTACTTAAGGAAGCTTTCCTAGATTCTCCCACACACATACCCATATTAGGTATATGCTCGTCACAGAACTTCTCACAGGCAACCATAAATCAGTGATTTCCTTGTCTGTATCCTCTGTTAAAGAGTTTTTTTTTTTTTTTTTTTTAAGAAAAAGCAATTCACGTTATTCTGTTCATCTCCATTACCTATCACATTAGCTGACTTATAGATGGTATTCATATAATTACTGGTACATAAATAAATGTAAATGCTAGTCATGTGAAAAAACAACTGAGAATACTATCTTACTTAGAAAGCTATAAATCTACAGATTCTTTCAACTTACTATACAAAATGCTGCTTCCTTTATAGCCATTCCAATCCTAAGACTAATACATTAAAACTAATATTGAAGAATGGAGTACAGAATTAAACAAAAGAAAACCTTACAGAGTATTGATACTCATTTTGATATGGACAGGAGGCAAGGAAATATTGGATAGAAGAAGGCAGTTGCCTGGCAAAGGCCCCACCCTCAAGCCTGGAAACCCATGGCCCTAAATGGGAACAGGCATTGCTGTTTTTGCACCCAAACATTTCCTTTTGGCCTGCCACACCCCCCCATCGTGTACCATTATAAACCCCAAACCCCAGGCTCCTCGAGCAGATGAGCAGATAACAGATAAGCAGAAGAGTGGCACAGCAGAGCAGGAGAGAAGAGAAAGAGCATTTAAATGTCAAGAAGAATTTGGCTGTGGATGGTCAGAGAGGAGATCGGCCACAGGACGGCCAAACTCCAGGCGAAGATCATATTCCCACCCCATCCCCTTTCCAGCTCCCCATCCATCTGCTGAGAGCCACCTCCACCTGGAAATAAAACACCCCGCATTTACCATCCTTCAATTTGTCTGTGTGACCTGATTCTTCCTGGATATCAGACAAGAACCTGGGTACCAAGAGGGCACTGAGCTGGTTAACGCTTTAGCTTTCTGCAGTTGGCAGAGCTAAAGGAGCATTGTGACATGCCCACTGGGGCTTCAGGAGTCACAGACAACCACCCCTAGACGCTACCGTGGGTTGCAGCCCAAAAGCACTCACCCTGGCTCCTGCACCTGCCCATACGTGTGCTCCCCCTCCCATAAGGGGTTTGAACATGGTGGCCGAACAGATGAGCCACACCCATTGCACGTCCTGCAAGGGGGGTCAGAGAACTCTCCCATTCCAATTTTAAGAGTTTACATACATGCAGCAACAGTATAATGTATGCCTAGACCTACATTGGGTACACTTCAATTCAGAAGTATCACATATCAACATTCAGTCAACTTCTTCCCAATAATCACACACCATGAAATTCAGCACTGTTGACAGGAAATTTTCTCTTATCTTGGGACTTTCTGCAAATTTCTGGAGGGTAGATTTTTAAAAAACTATCTAGAGCTAATAAGATCTAAACCTGAGGACTTGCTGACAGAATCAGATTCTTTAATGCACTAAAAGGATGAATGGTGAGATGCAGGCTGGTCAAGAAGCCCTGCAATTTTGGAAGCTGCAGCTTCAGCAACAGAAACACAAGGGAGAATTCAAATACTGCTGTCAAGGTTTTCTCCAACATTTCTCCAGAACTCATAGCTCATGAGTTGATGGGGGAGAAAAAGACTGCTCAGCTTTTCATTATTTCTCTTCAACAGATTAACCAAATACACATATAGAAACCACCACAATCTAGCTAAGTGCTCTTTAGGGCTACATGCTATGAAATTTCTGAAGGATGCCTGTTTTACTCTGGACAGAAAGAAAACAGCAATGAGAGTGGTCACAACCCACTGCACCGAGAGAAACATTCTGCACTCAGTGACTGCTGCTTCCTTCAGCCTTAGGAAACTTCCCTTCTTGTGAAGGGTGAGGAACAATTTGGAAGTCTGGAGTAACTTCATTCTCTCCTGCCCCCGACCACCCCTCAGGCCTTTAGGCTTTAGGCCTCGCCTGCTGACACAGCTCTTCTAGCAAACAGAGACTCCTTTCTGATGCACCACTACAGTTCTTTCACAATATAAATTAGAAAAACTTTTATGGCAACTAATCCTTATTTGTGATTCTGTCCAATACTAGACAAATCATGATTTCTATATCCAATGTGGGTCACGGAGGAGGAAATTAGGGAATTTACTTTTTCCCAAGCCCTCTACTACCCAATGTCCTTCTAAATTCCTATAAAGCCTTTGTCAGTTATACTCAGAATTTCTGACTTGGTTTCATCCAGTTTCTGGGTGGCAGTGCCCTCTACTAACTCCTATTGCCACCAATAGAATAATTACAACAAAAGAGCTGCTAGGATCAGCCCCTCCTGACGGCTCTAAAATTTCAAGTTCAACATTTGTGAAAAATGGTTAAAATGCCATAATTCAAAGGGAATTTACAGGGTTAAGTTGTCTGAAACCTACTGGTCAAAAAGTGCAGATAACAAGGAAAAAGTACCTCCTTAAAATTTAATGGTGGGGGAGCACGTGGGGAGAAGAGAAAAAGTCCAATCATAGATAACCACTTGGCACACAGAAGGCCCTTGATTATACCTAGATGTAACTAAAGGCTTGTTGAACTGAGATACATAATCACAGAAAGGTAGAAGATAAAACTAAATTAAAATTTGGGGGCTGGATGCAGTGGCTCACATCTGTAATCCCAGCACTTTGGGAGGCTGAGGTGAGAGGACCACTTGAAGCCAGGTGTTCATCACCAGCCTGGGCAACAAAGCAAGGCCTTGTCTCTGCAAAGAGTTTTTAAAAAATAAAAACTAGCCAGATGTGTTGGTGCACAACAGTAGTCTTAGCTAGTCGGAGGCTGAGGAGATTTGCTTAAACTCAAGAGGTCAAGACTGCAGTGAGCTGTGATCACTCCACTGTATGCCAGCCTAGCAACTGAACGAGACTTTGTCACTTAAAAAAGTAAAAATAAAAATAAAATTAGATATATATATATATATATATATAATATATTTATTAACATAAATCTATAACCTCCATCTTTGGACTGCCTCCCCAGCCCTTTTGGTGGAGTAGGCAGGGGCCTGAGAAGTGACAAGATGGGATATTAAAGGACCAAGTGGGCTCCAGGCATTGCTGGAACCTGTGGCCCTCCATTTGTCCTATGGAGGGAGGGAAAGCACCACAGTGGTCCATGCCCAGGCTAAAGGCCCCATTGTGTTGTGGAGGGCCCTCAGATTACCATTCTGGGACTGAGAAGGGCAGTGCCCTTCCTGGCTGGGTGGGAACACTGCAGCTGGCCTCCAGGAGTGAGCTCCAAGGTGCAGACTCAGTGGCCTCAGTCCAGATCTCGTTGATGGGCCACTTGTGGCCTCCACATGCAGGTGCCACATGACATCTGTGGCCTCAGCCTGGCTCTTAAGAGAAGGTCCGGCTTTGCTACAGACAGCTGGTTTTGCAAATGAGACACCTCGGTTTTTGTTAGAACCATTTTAAAGTAAATGAAAAGAAATTCTCTACTGTCAGGACCAGTGCTGATGTGCAGAAAATACCCTTGCATCTTCTGGAGAGAAGTGCCACAAAGCCTGGGGTTGCTACAGTTGCCGCTTACTCTCCTGTCTGTGTTCTCCTGACCTCAAGGGGTGAGAACATCAAAAGCATCAACCAGCAGTAAGGAGCACATGTGGAGTTTCAGCAGAAATCCCCCTTCCCAACACTGACCCCAATCTGTGGATTTCAAATATATATATTTTTAAAGGGGGCAGGGGTGAATTAATACTATTCATATTTGGGATGGGATAGGGAGAAGACCAAGGTAACATTAAACAGTAAATGCAGCAAATTAAAATAATTAAACTTCAGTGAGTGAAGTGTTTAATTGCATCTAGCTATTTACGTCACTTTAAATATTACTCTAAATTGTATATGTATTTCATTATGTTTGTGTTAATAATGTTTATGCTTGGTTTTTTAAAAATAGAGTCTTAAGCAAAGCACCGTGGTGCATGCCCGCAGTCCCAGCTACTTGGGAGACTGAGGTAGGATAATCACTTGAGCCCAGGAGTTAAAGTCCAGCCCAGGAAAAAAAGTGAGGCACTGTCTCTGAAAACATAAAAAATAAACAAACAGGGTTGTTTGCTACTTTAAAAAATTGACGTAATTGAGTGGAGAAATATGTTTCTCTCTCTTTGCTCATACTTAAGGATAATGAAAATACCAATTTTACCAAAATCTGTGATGAGAAAAAGAAATATACAAGTAGAAGACAGAGGAAAAAGGCAAAAATATACATATCAATCTGGCTTTATATAATAGACATGTTTCAATCTTGTTTTATACAACAGACATGTTTCTTACAATTAGCATGGACTATTATCTATTTATTTAAATGCTGTTGGAAGAGACAACTATTGAAAATAATAAATTGGGTTTATTTTATTCTTTTATTAGAATGAGAGTAGTCAGTTTATCCAATTTGTAAATCCTGAGTATATTCAGATTAGCTTTTTAATGATAATGTATTTTTACCTTCTTTTTCACTAAAATGGTTCTGAGGTAACTATTGAAGTACAATGCTTTGCACACGGGGAATTATTAAAAGAGAGAACTGCCTGTGAGCCGCTTCTCAGTTACCTTTCAGACTTCAACCTTCTTAAGGAAAATAAAACACAAATCACCAAATCCATTCTTTGTAGGATTTCTCGGGTTAAAAACTAAGAAAATTTAAAATTCCTGGGAAATATGAAGTTTCTGGTGTACTGATTTACCTGATCTATCCCAGGTAAATCAGTTACATGTTAATCATCTTCGACATAAAAATATCAAGTACAAATTATTTGATATTGCTTTTAATTTGGTAGTTGCTTTCATTATTATATACTTTTATATTTTATTCTCAAATATTTATTCTTCTGAATAGATAGCAAATCATATACTAGTAACACTTTCCAGTGAATGCGAGAGTATATATTTGGTTTTGAACAGAAAAGGAGCAATAGTTATTTAACTTGTGTGGGAGGTTAGTTGCGTGTGCCTATATGTTTTTTAATGTGCAAAGATGAGTTAAAAAAAAATAGGTGTTGTGTGGTTCATGCTTGTGAGTGGATATAATGATCTACAGAGGGTTTTACTAATATAAGTGTGATATGAGTAAGTACTAATAGTAATAATGAAACTAGTTTGAAAATTCACATTCTAAAATAGTAATCTATTTGGCTCCAGAGAATATAATCTACACCAAGGTGTTAGTTATATTTATAAAAACTACGTACCGAAGACTTTTTTTCACAGTTTTTTTTTTTATTACATTTCCAAGGCTTGGTAGTTGAAACTAAAGTGTGGGGCTTTTTAATTGAAGAGATATTTTTATTACTGCCATTCTTTGTGAGGTTAGATGCTTAATACCAGGCTGGCTTTCCATTACACTAAGAAAGCTGCTGTGTGTTGTCTGCACAATAACTCCAAAATTGATTTAATTATTAATTTTTTACTCTCTTTCTTCCTTTTCCCAAACAGGTATCTGGGCAAAGACTCCTGATCCTCTTGAAAGAATGCTAGAAAATATGTGAAGAATGGGTACAGCAGCAAGAAAATAGGGACTCTGCCAACAGATACATGAGGCATTATATTGTCCACACAATAAAGTAGTAAGAAAAATTAGTTCCTGAAGAACAATCTTTATAGCTTCCTGAAGACCAATCATTATCGCCTTTTATTTCCCATTTATTTCCCCAAATTGCAATATCAATTATTTCCTTCTCTCCTTGTTTCCAAATGTGACCTATAAGATTTTGTTTCTGAAGGAGAATTACTCTGAGACGAATTCATTAGATAGTTACTGCAAGCTTCAAAATGCAGTATTTTTAAGCACGGCTTACATTTCTTGGGCATGTGTTCTCTGAATGTCTTTGAAACAAAAGCAGAAAGTCCCTCAAACTTTTATATCTTAAACTTAAACTACAATTAATTAGCTTTATCTCTAAATTTTAAAAAATGTACCATTAATATAAAGCATATCAACACAAATTTTACCAAGAGGTATAATTTCACATATTAGTATAAGACAGACTCATCTATTTAAAAGACTATAACTGATAGAAGCACTTAGTCTAAGCATATTAGCATTCAATGCAAGCAAAGTTACGAACCAGATTTTAGCAAATTTCAACAAATCACAGCATATTTTACATAATGATAAGAACAGCATTTGAGACTCTCTGATTAATTTTAAGCTCTCTATACAGATCAGACTAGTGGATGTGTCATTGTTTTGTGGTATCCAAAGAAAGGAAATAAGATTTTATTTTCACTTATAAAAAGAAAAATAATTTGAAAGTGTGGTTTATTGATGGCTAAGGCTGTATGAACAGGTATATTTTGATCTAAGCAGTTAACATGGCTATGAAATGTAATTCCATAAAAGTTGGCCCTGCTTTTAAATTCACCTTTTAAAATTTTGTGGCCTCTTATACTTATGGAAAGCAATATATACTCTATTAGGTGAAAAAAGCATGGCACTACTACCACCTACAAAATGGTAGGGAGAGCAAAAACAAGTGTACATATAATAAACACATATGCATACATACTTTAAAAGAATATACCAAAATCCTAAACCAAATTTTTAAGTTAATTTTAAAGGAGAAGGAGGGAATAGGGTAGAACAAGGAAAGAAGCTAGCCTTGTTTGAATTGTCTTTGTTTACATTTTTTACTTTAAAACCCTTTATTTACATAATTT
Organism: Pongo pygmaeus; assembly: GCF_028885625.2. Lineage (NCBI taxonomy): Eukaryota > Metazoa > Chordata > Mammalia > Primates > Hominidae > Pongo > Pongo pygmaeus. The sequence goes on along the minus strand of NC_072384.2, from coordinate 56,010,259 downwards.
ATTAAAAAAAAGCACAGTTTAAAAAAATAAATTCCTAATCATCTAAAGCAAAATGAAATTATCTGTTGTATTAAGTGGTGGAATAACCACACTTAAAGGAAATAAATATGCCAAGTCACTTTAAAAGACAGTAATTTGTCCGTATGCTCCCATTCAACAACAAAACTGAAAAATAAAATTAAACTGTTTTGGAAGTCTGATTGATAACGTTAAATAAAAACCATGTAATACTAAATTTGAAGTGGAACTGTATCTAAAAAGTCAACATGTTTTTCTTCTTCACATAATTTTTTTCCTAATTTTTTCTATTGAATGGCCTAGAAATAATGACCAACCAGTAGCAATGAACCTTCATAGCAAATAGACTATGGTCCCTAGTTACCATTTTCCACACGAGGGAGTCAAGTGTTACTGAAGAAATGGCTGCTTCCAAAACTAGGGCAGGAAAGTTTCAAGATGAAACCGGAGTATCCTGTCATAGCAAACAGCATAGAAATCATCACAGACCACTGACAGGGTATCAAAAGGGCTCAGGGGCCAACTGCAGGAAGTGCCCCAGGGCCAGAGACGGGCAATATGAACATCAATAATTCTGACGGATTGACATGTATCTATTAAATACTTCAAATTCATGAGTTTATGTTGACAAGCTTCCCCTCAGAAAAGGATCTCATTACATTTGGAGGATACTAAAAAAGCTAACTCATTATTTTTGAGGACAAATAAATGAAAAGAATCAAGCATTTATCCAGACTTTCCTATATACAATATACCTTAAGGTAGGCAGATAGTTGATACAGGGAAATTATAAGTAATCCAACTAGCCCATAAAGAAGGAAAAACAGAATTATAAAAGTAACATTTTATAACCCATTAACCTCTAATGAAATGCTGTAATTATCTAGGCAATAATTATAATTACTAATTTAAAAAAATTAAAAAGAGGTAAACAGACTTGTGATGGAAATTTACATCACCCATAAAGTATTTTTGACAAAACAATTTGATCTAGCCTTTTTGTTGCTAGTCACCAAAGATGTCCCATCTCTCCTCCGAAAACTATGCCTTCTGCTTTTCTTACTTTTGTAATCCCCTCTCCTTTAAGTTTGGCTGCTTTTGTGATTTACTTTAATTAACAGACTGTGGTGAAAGTGACACTGTGTGACTTCTAAGACTAGGTCAAAAGAAGCCCTCTGTTTCTGCCTTGGTCTCCTGGTGGGCTCATGGGGTAAGCCAGCCACCACATAAGAAGTCTATACCCTGTGAAAAAGTCCAAGCTAGCCATACAGAGAAGCCATGGTGAAAGAGGTGCCAGACCAAGTCGTGGCCACCCCAGCCTTCCAAGTCCAGGCACCAAACAGTAAGTAAAGAAGCTTTTAGAAGACTTCAGCCCCAGCTGCCATCTCACTATAACTATAGAGAAGGACCCCAAGTGACAATCTCCCAGCTGAGCCCATCCATCCTCAGAACTATGAGAAATAATCAATCATTGTTTTAAGCCACTGAGCTTAGGTGTTGCTTCTTATGCAGCAACAGATTAATGAGACAAGTCTACCAATTTACATCAAAGGGAAACTGTTACATAAAACCAAGAGGAAACAAAAAAAGGGACTGGAAACCTATCATTTAAAAAAGAATGAATCCACACTGGGGGCTCCAAAAGGTGGGTGGGTGGGAAGAGGGTGAGAGTTAAAAAACTACCTATTGAGTATAATGTTCACTATTTGGGTGATGGGTTCACTAGAAGCCCCAATGTCACCATTAAGCAATAATATATCCATGTAACAAACCTGTACATGTACCCCTGAATCTAAAATATAATAACAACAATAAAAAGAATGAATCAACTTATATGTAAGATTTTGTCTATTTTTTATGAGTTGGTTTTTAAAATCAGGAGCCTAATAAAGTTATGAGATTATAAGGGACATGTGAACATAACCAGATATTTGATATTAAGAAATTATTGTTGGCTGGGTATAGTGGCTCATGCCTGGAATCCCAGCACTTTGGGAGGCCAAGGTGAGAGGATCACTTGAGCCCAGGAGTTCAAGACCAGCCTGGGCAACAGAGCAAGACCCCATCTTCATAAAATTATCTATCTATCTATCTATCTATCTATCTATCTATCTATCTATCTTAAAAAGAAATTATTGTTGAACAATTTAGGTGTGGCTGTGTTTGAAAGAGAGTTCTTAACTTTAAAGATACAGACTAAATATCCATGGATAAAACGTTTGTTATAGTGGGGAGTGGGGGAAGGGGGAAATGAGAGTATAGACTGGCCATGAGTTTATAAGTGTTTAGACATGAGTTTATAAGTGTTAAAATTGAAAGTTAATTTTATTAGTCTCATTACTTTTGCATATATTTGAGTTTTCCATAATAAAATTGGATAGCCTTTGTTGAACTATTTGGCTACTTTTTAAAAGTGTGTAACAAACTTAAAAATCAATGGTATCTGACATACTGTAGGATTCCAACTACATGACATTCTGGGAAAGGCACAACTCTGGAGACAGTGAAAAGATCATTGGTTGCCAGGGGTTGTGGGAGGGGGAAGAATGACTAGGCAGAGCAAAAAGGATTTTTAGGCCAGCGAAACTATTCAGTATGATATGGCAGTGGTGAATACATATCATTATATATTTATCAGAGCCGACAGAATGTACACCAACAGTGAAACTTCATGTAGACTACGGACTCTGGGTGATAATGATGTGTCAATGTAGGTTCATTGATTGTACAACGAATGTTTCACTGTGAGGGATGTTGATAGTGGGAGAGTCTAAATATGTGTGGGAGCAGGGGGGAAAGAGGAAGTCTCTACCTTTCTCTCAATTTTGTTGTGAACCTAAAATTTCTCTAAAAAAGTAAAGTCTTTAAAAAGAAAAAAAAAATCAATCATAGCTGAAAGAAGCCATAATGCTATAATCTTCATTTTGTAAAGTCCTTTTTTTAGCCAAAAAATAAAATTATCTTCACATCCCCATGTATCTAAAATATCAATGTAGATTTTTAGCTATGATTCCTCTTCCTTCCTGTAAAATAGAGATCATAATATCCTATCCCAGCATACATACAAAGTTGGTTCAAAGACAATTTCTGAAAAAAAAAAAAAAAAGTTTAAAAAACCACACTCTGCTACACAAATGTAAAACATTGCTGGTAGTAGGGACCATGTATTTGGCTAAATATATGGCATATATGCACAATGCCTGGCAAATAGTAGAGGTTCCATAAATATTTTTTGGATGAATAAGTAAATCAAGAGAAGAGTGGACAAAGATTTTTGATACAATAGCTTCTGCCTTTGATCCTGAATCTTTTTTAAATGGGTCAACTGAACCACAGAGCAGGAGAGGTAAATAGCTTACTATGAACCCACTAGAACTATCTGTTCAAACAACTTACATACATCCTACTACTGGAGAATTTTTAGCACTGTCTTTAAGCTTTTATATACAGAGTACAAATATGGATGACTACTATCTTGGCTTGCTGTACCTGATCAAATCTACTTTGGTGGATTTTAATTTTAAAAAAAGCAAATTACAAGAGAATGAAAGCCTTGTATTTAATACATGCTGGGCAAGTGAGCAATAAACAATTGCAAAGTTTCCTGGGGGCTATTTTGCTCTGTCTCATCATCAGGAAGCTAAAACATATGCTGGATGTTAGCCTGGGTGGACACACTGTGTCCTATTTATTCAAGGTTTCCTTTGAAGCCACAATTTATAAGTTTTGTTTCTTAGGGGTACATGTCAAACTTCATTTAGCATTAGTTGGTATCCAGATACACTGAATAGCAAAAAGGCAGTATTTGGGGGCAAAAAAAAAATATGCCTGCTATATGAGCAATGATGTCAGTTTCATTTATGTAACTCACAGAAAACAAGAGGAGAAATACAACAGGAAAGCTGACACTAGGAAATCAAGATTAAAACTATTCATTTAGTTTAGAAGTGTAAAATTGCATATGAACAAGGAGAAATATTAAAAGCAAATATGTTTTAAATCAATGTCTAAGAGGAAGGAATGTTTAGAGGAAGTTCTATTAAAATGTTATGGTTTTTAATTCTTAAACTTCAAAGATTATACTTACCCGGGGCATGTTCATATGTGCAATATTTTTCCCTTTTATCCTAAGAATGTTTGGCAAGTTTTTCTAGAAGAATCTTCAAATTTTAAACATACAAGGGGATGCTTGTGGAACTGATGCTTCACTTTGGAATATTTTCACAAAAAGTAGAAATTTGGTGGACTATAGAGTATCCATGAAATTGACCACCCAAAAATAATATGGGAGTAATGTTTTGTACTTAGAAATCATTTTGCATTTATTATAGTAGTTCATTTAAATATCAAAACAGCCTGTGAATTAGGTGTCATAAGCCTAAATTTATAGATGTGTAATGCAGAACTCAAAGTGCAGTTAAGTTTGTAAACCTAAGTCATCTCCTTCCATATTGCTGATTGATTTAAAGACCCTACAATACTTTGGAAGGTAGCTTTCTAGTATGATTGCAATGCTTACAATTCCAAAACAATTTATCATGCCATTTTCAACATTATTTTTCTAAGATTCATCTGTGTTGTTCAGTTTATAGTTCATGCACTTTCAATGCTGTGTTTTACTCCATTATGTGAACAGACCGTATATTAAATATTCATTTTCCTCTTGATGGATATTTGCATTACTTCCCTTTTTGAAATTATACCCAGTGCTTCTATGAACTTTTTGTACATATACCCTGGTAGACACATGCAACAGTTCCCTTAAAGCATATACCTACTAATAAAATTACTAGATCACAAGGTAACCCCAACTTTTCTAGGCATGTCCAACTGCTCTACAAAATTTGTATCACCTTACGTAACCATCATATAATACTTTTACAAAGTTTAAAAATAAAACTGGACAGCCGGGCATGGTGGCTCATGCCTGCAATCCCAGCACTTTGAGAGGCCGAGGCAGGTGGACTGCCAGAGCTCAGGTGTTCAAAACCACCCTGGGCAACATAGTGAAACCCCATTTCTACTAAAATACAAAAAAATTAGCTGGGCATGGTGGCACGTGCCTGTAATCCCAGCTGCTCAGGAGACCGAGGTGGGAGAAGGGCTTGGGCCCAGGAGGGAGAGGTTGCAATAAGCCAAGATGCCACTGGACCCTGCTTGAGCGACAGAGTGAGACTCCATTTCAAAATAAATAAATAAATAAATAAATAAATAAATAACAATTAAAATAATTTTAAAAATAAATAAAACTGAACAACACATTACTTTAGAAATACATGTACATGTAATAAGATTATTAAAAAGAAAGACCAGGAACCCTAATAATACAATTCAGCATAGCAGTTATTTCTAGGGAAGACATGGAAATGAAATGGTGAATAGTCACAGTTGGCTTCAATGTCTTGGTAATATCCTAGTGATACGGACAGCAGGCAGGGAACTACTGGGTAGGAGAGGGCAGCTCCCCAGCAATGGCCCCATCCACAAGCCTGGGCCCATGGCCCTAAATGAGAACTTCATATCCCTGTTTTCCCACCCAAATGTTGTTTTTTCAAAAACCACCCTGATCCACAACACCCCCATCCTGTACCTATAAAAACCCCAAATTCCACTGGCAGAGGAGTGGAGTGGCATGGCAGAGAATGAGAGAAAGGAAGAGGCAGCTGGACGGCTGGAGAGAGGGAGGTTATCTTCCCACTCCATCCCCTTTCCAGCTGCCCATCCCACTGAGGGCCACCTCCATCACTCAATAAAACCTTTGCATTCACCATCCTCCAAGTCTGTATGACCTGATTCTTCCCAGATGCTGGGCAAGAACCTGGGTACCAAGAGGGCAAGGTGTAAAAGGCTGTCAGCCTGACTCTCCACTGAGCTGCTTAATACTTAGCCATCTTGGATGGCAACTGCTAAAAGAGCATTAATCATAACACACCCCTAGATGCTGCCATGGGGCCGGAGCCCAAAGGCACTCACCCTGGCCCAGGCACCTGTTTGCCTGGGTGCTCTCCCACCCACAAGGCGTTTGAGCATCCAGCCAGGTAATCGAGCCACACCCCTGTCGCAAGTCCCACGAAAGGTCCAGGCAACTCTCCTATCTCACTAGGTTTTAAGGACAGTTGTGGATCCCACAATCTTAATAACTAACTTTACAACTTACATATGTGCTACACGTATTCTTTTATGTGTATCAATATTTACATAATTTTAAACCTTGGTTGTACAATAATAAGGATACAGAAAGGGTTAGGAGCCCTGGAAATTGTTGGCAAATAGAACTTTACATTTTAAAATAAATGCATTATGTTAAGATGAAAATTTTCTGCAAATACACATTTTTAATGCATCATGCCAATACCTCCTCTTATTCAATAGTTCTTTGTTTTTATGTTTTCAGCCACCTCAATTAAATTTCATAGAAATTAAACATTGGGAGATGAAGAAAGGGATTTGGTTATGTTTACTCTTCCAAAGCAATCTGTCCTCTCACTAAACACATCTATCTTGAAAATATTTAAATAGTCAATTATCAAAGAAATAAAATAATGACAAATTACTAGCGGCCCCCCCAAAAAAATTAAATTGAGTATTCCAAAAGTAAGTATCAGTATGTATCTCCAATATGTATATTTATTTATAAATTACATAATGTACATACTACTGTTTTTATATATTATAGACATTTGAACCATTTCAAATTTATAAGGAATTTAATTTCAAAAACATATTGAAGTAGAAGTTCTAATGTGTTCTTCCTATACCCTAGTGGATGGTTGTGTGCACCTCATGAGGCTCACACCTTTCACTTTGGAGATTATGGAGATTACCACTTGAATTCACAAGAATTGCATTAAGAAGCAAGTAGCCCAAACTTGCTTAAAAGACTTGCTATTAATATTCTGTTTGTAAATCCACGTTGTTCAGTTATCTGCTCAATCTATTTCTATTATTTTGAAGAAATTAATATCTGTCTGATTTAAAGTAGGTAACACCCAATTCATTCAACAACTCTGTTTACAAATAGTGTAAATGAGGATTAAAGACACCATCTTAAGATTTTACTTATGTTCCAGGAACTCAATGAAAAAACAAACAACAAAAAGACCAAAAAAATCACTTTTGTGATACTGGTAATTGATTTTTTTAGCTTTCCAAGTAGATAAAATCAACACCTTAAAATACTTGTCTTTAACCCGGGCTTTCTTTTATTAAAGTGTACAATTGCGGGCGCATGCCTAGAGGAGTAATAGCTTGCTCCTAACAAAAGAACCTGAATTCCACAATATGTCTTTTGCCAGAGGCATCGTTCCCCAAAGCATACAGCTAACTGCATCTCCTGCTGTACCTGTAACAATTTAATTGTGTAAGTCAGCCTAGTCAAGCATCTCCAGCTCGTGACTGGGAGACATGAAATTCATTGTCATTATTGTCCCTGTCATTTTGGATCATTATATCCTGCTGCAGAATTTTCCTCACTTCAGTGCATTTTTACCTCCAGGAGCCAGGGATTATAGCTGAGGTTGGGGTGGGGGCAGGACCGTGAACTACATTTACCTCAGGGGAGCCAGAGATTAAATTGGCTTTGCTCTCTCACGAGCTGAATTCATCTATTTGTATGCTGTGAGTTTTAGGTTGGAATAAAAATGAATATTCTAGTGAAACCTGGGCTTTAATTCCCCCTTTGAAACATGGATGTAACCAACTTTTATTTACATTAGGAAAAGGCAATGTAATTTCTTATAGTTGCTATTTTCATATGTGCATAAGGAATACTTAGAAGCATCATTGGGTATGAAACAACAGACATCTCTGTCAATGTCTTGACTCTCAGAAAGGAAGAATTTAAAGCTGTAATTTTGTTCTTCAGTTTCATTTTATAATGGCTTAATGGAGGTATTTAATGGTTTTTAATATTTAATGATTTTTAATTATAGCTCATTTTCTGTGTACTAGATTGGATGACTGGAGTCTAACTAGAATAGCCACAAAGATCCACTCTGGGAACAAATAGAGGAAAAAAAAAATAAGTTCCTGAGAAAACTGGCTACCCCTAACAGCTGGTTCACATAATCTCACAGCCTGTCAAGTCACCCAAGCATGCCATGCCCTAAACACTTTCTTCTGACTTGAGAAAGTTGGCCTGGTCACCATACTCTCTACTTGATAACTCCCTTATCAGCAGTAATGGCCAACTGTGGGTCTCTACTAGGCAAGTTAGAAAATACTAGGACATGTCTCAGTCAGAAAACCAGTGAGTTCACTATATGATTACTCTAACAGAATATAAGAAGGAAATACAACTGGAGGAAAAACTGGTATGTCATTACTATCCCAACTTTCATTTCATATGGATTTCACTGAGAAATTTGAGATTCTCTCTGTCTGCATTTAAAAAGATGACAGTTATTCCTCCATTTATGTGAATTTTTCAGTGGTTAACAATAAAATATGGCACAGATCATACTTATGCCACGCACAGAACAGTAACTATAATTACTACATCAAAAAGTATGAAGGGCCAGATGAAGTGGCTCATGCCCATAATCCCAACACTTTGGGAGGCCAAGGCGGGAGGATCACTTGAGGCCAGGAGTTCAAGACCAGCCTGTCTCTACAAAAAATAAAAATTAAAAAAAATATACAAAATGTTGGAGGGAAAAGTGCATGGAACTTATTTATTACCTCTACGAACTTTTGTGGGAGAACAAACTTTGCCTTCATCATATGCAACAGCCATCAGAATTTAATTAGGATGAACTGTGTTTATGAGAAATTAAAATTTTTATCTTTGTACATTTTGTACTTCAGAGGAAACCTCTTACAGCCCTAACATCTCTGCATTGAAGATACCTTACAGATCTTCTCAGTGCCTGGTTCACATTAGTGGCAACATTTACTAGTTTGTCCCACTATATTTTCACATCATTATATTTCACTTTTCATGGGTGCTGAAGTAAGTGTATAAGGTATTACTAATAAGAGTTTTTAGTTAGCAAAACTTCTCGCAGCATTAAAAGTTCATTTGATTATCTGGTCACAGTGGCTCACGCCTGTAATTCCAACACTTTGGAAGTCCAGGGAGGGAGAAACCCTTGAGCTCAGGAGTTCAAGACTAGCCTAGGCAATAGACGGAGACTTTGTCTCTAGCAAAAGTAAAAAACTAGCCAGGCATAGTGGCACATGCTAACTGTAATCCCAGCTACTTGGGAGACTGAGGCAGGAGGATTGCTTGAGCCCCGGAGATTAGAGGCTGCGGGAAGCTATGATCATGCTACTGCACTCCAGCCTGGGTGACAGGGCAAGACTCTGTCTCAAAAGACTTAATTAATTAAAATTAAAAGTTCATTTGATTACTTATGCCACTTTCTCATCAGATTCAAAATTCTCCCTTGGTGGGAGTTATAAAAATTATTTCTGTTCACTTTAAAATGGCTAATTTTAATTGAATTTTATTGAATTTCACCTCAATACATTATTTTTAAAGTAAATTCAACATCATTTCAAGAAGCCTGAATGCAACTTGAAATCTCTTCAGTGACTGTTGTTATATTCTCATCATGGTGATTTATGAAGAGTATGTATTTTCCCTGTTAAGAAAAGCTTATCTTATAAACTACAATGTTTAGACTTGGGTTTGCAATGATAAAAGCTCAAATTGAAATATTTTCCTCTCTGAAATACTTTAGTAGCAGGATGATACTGTAATAACATTTTCCAGTCAAAGGGAAAAAAGGCATTCATTCCTTTTGTTGAGCATGGATTTACTCATTTAATTCTTTTACCTACATGCTCGTCACCTTATCTCCATGTCAATATTCAATTTGATCATCACACCATATTATGTTAAACAAGAGTTGCCTCACATGTAAATATAGTTGTAAAACCACAGAACTACACTTTTGCACATGCTTGTTTTGCCTCACCTCAAGTATGATATAGTTGGGCCTGTACCATTTCAGAACAAGGTCAAAAGACAAATTATTTATATCAATTGAGTAGAATATACTTATTTTTACTCCTTTGGCTCAAGACTTAAGATTTTACAACCAATTTCCAAAGAGCAATTTGAAGATATTTTAAATACTTCTTAAATTTTTCAGGAATTTTTGCTAAGCTCGTAATTTTGCAATCTATAACAGGCTATAAAGATCAATTCTAGATTAAAGAATTCTTTTTCCTCATGATTCTAAGAGAATAACCTTTCTTCTGCCTTGTGTGACAAAGGTTTCCCTTGGCTTCTCCATGTAGAATCAATAAGAATCTATAATTCACAACAATACCAAATAAGAATCTATAATTCACAACAATACCAAACCAATGTAAAACAGGATGTCACAAATTCAGACATGACATTTGCTAATATTTCTTTTCTTCTTCTTTTTTTTTTTTTTTTTTTTTGAAATAGTGTCTCATGCTGTTGCCCAGGCTGGAGTGTAATGGTGGGATCTCAGCTCACTGCGGCCAACTCAGCCCCTCAAGTAGCTGGGACTACAAGGGCATGCCACCACACCTGGCTAATTTTTTGTATTTTTAGTAGAGATGAGGATTCGCCATGTTGGTCTCGAACTGCGGTCAAGTGATCTGGCTGCCTTGGCCTCTTCAAGTGCTAGGATTACAGGCATGAGCCAACATGCCCAGCCCACTAATACTTATTTTTAAAAGATTCAGATATTGACAAGCTTACAAATAAAATTGGTTAGTGCCCAACAGATCACAAAGTACAGAAAATGAGTAAGTATGTGAGAGGGTTTGTGCAGGAGGGATTAGTAATAAGAGGGAAAGGCCACAAACATTTCCATGTCAGGATGGGCAGGATGCTATTTACAGAATGCCTTCATACTCCTTCTGGACCAAAAACCTCTTTACTATAATCACCCAATAAACTACAATGGATTAACATTAAGGGTCCAATGCAGAGAAAGCAAATTCACAGTTAAGGTTGTCCTTTAACATGTAGACTCAATCAAGGGCACCAAAAAAATAGTTAAGTGGCCCCCCTGTGGTGTTCAGATGCTGGGAAACACTGCAAACTGTGAATTTTCTAGCTTTTAATGTTTGCCTAAGACCCTTAACATTTTTCTAATATTGTTGATCCTAGGACATTTTCTTGAGTTTGGTCCCCTTTTCCCTCTCTGTACATATACTTTTTGCATTTATATATGAAAGCCTGACAGCTGAATTGGTTCAGAAATGTAACACCAGAAAGAAGAAAAAAACACAGGGATAGCCTTTGGGACATCCCATAGTATTCAGTATAAATATCAAAGTATCCTGAAAAAAATAAAACAACAACAACAAATTCTTCTTGCTAAGAGTTTAAATATCTAATACTAAACAGAAAAGATAATACAATGGGGGTGGGGGGCTCACTGAGGTATAAAATCTAAGCTGTCCTCTGCATCACAAAATTTTTAGGACTTTTTGAACATGTATAATTATCTGTGTTCAGCTATTTCCTTATAAATGGACACCCTTGGACTATATTCCAATCTCACACACTCTTTAAAACTACTAGTAAAATTTTACAAATGGCTTTGCCTGTTTTGTTTTATATTGTTTTGTGGTCCATCTGGGGATACATTAAGTGTTCCTTCAAATAAAAGTGTACAAAATTATATTGCACACATGAAAAAAAAAAAAGAATGAACATTGAACACATGGCAAATGGTCACTAGGTAATGTCACTATTAGAAAACATCTAACAACAATAAAATAAGCAATAAAAACTCAGAGCAGTTTAACAGATGCAATGTTCATCTACCTTCATCATATAAATTATACATTCAAGAATTGTGTCCTGTGCAAAATACAAACATGTCAATTTCAGCCCACAGGGCATTTTTCCCCCTAGGTTTATAACCCCTTGAAAATGGAGGTTTCATCTAGAAAACCTAACATATCCTCAGCTGCTTTCAACATTATAATATATTCATAAGGCAAATATTCACTAGCAAACACATAACAAATTACATGGCATGAGGGTGGGGACCAAATTCATAATGATGAGAAATGGACCAAACCAACCATGAGACACAAAGTAGAAATCAAAGAAGAAAACAAATACATAAAATAAACAGTATTAAAGGTAAAATGTTATGGTTAGTTTTTCAGCCACTGTTAGAGAAAATGGTGAATATGTGCATGCACGTGCATTTGTGTGTTGTGTAAGATTAGTATTTAAAGATGCAAAACTATCTCCTTAAGAATACACTATAAGGGTCATGAGTGAGAGAAAAGTATCTTGTGAGGAAAAAAGAAATATCACATACCGTCATAGTAGACAATTGCTCCTACCAGTTTGTCCTTCTGGAGCATTGGGAAATGTTCAAGGGCTCTTGATTTGCTGAGGACATAACTGCTTTTCAGGCAATTGCTTCCTGCAACCAAATCATACAGCTTGATTCCTACCCAGTAGTAAGGTAACTGCCACCACCTACAGCATAAATAGGGGGGAAAGTTCTTTAGAAACAGAGTATAGCATTATAGAATATTACCTTACACTACAAGACACTTTTCATTTAAGAAAAACAAAGCATACCTAGAAGTGGACTGCAAAAGAAACAGACTTATGCAACTGTTTTTGACACCAACCTAGCTGAAGTCTATAAGTAAAATAAATCAATGAGATTTTAAATGAATCTTCTCTGAGGCAGTTGTTCTCAACCTGGCTGAATATTAGAATTCTCTGGGGAACATTAAAAATAAATCCTAATGCCTAAGCCTCATACATCCAGAAACTGATTTAACTAGACTAGGGTGGGGGCCTGGATGATGACAATGTGCACCCAGGATTAAGAATCACTGGTTCAGGAAGTCCTAAGTGATCTATGATGAAGGATGAACAAAATCATAAAAAATATGTTTCCAGCCCCCTACAACACTAATGTGGCTAAAAGAGTTACATAATCTACTTGTTCATACTACCTGAATTCCAATGTAAGGCAACTTCATGGATAGCTCTAACAACATTAGGAAAATTAAGTTTTATAATTTATAATCTGACACTTCCTAACCAAATTTCAGCCTTGGTTAACTCAGACACGTAACATGACTCAAAATGGCTTGGGTTCCAAGTGGTACATGGTACATTTCCATTTTACAACAGGATACTTTAGCTCAGCCATTTACAGTCTGCACATGATCCTCTTATGTTCCTTAATGCAAATGCAGTTGCTCATCTATATACTCTCAGAAACTGGAGTAAGAAACTACTAATTACAAATACAGAATACGACCTTCTTTGCCTTTAAAATCTAGAGATAGGCCAGTAGAGAGTAATTTAAGAAAAGCCATACTTTTAAATACAACAAAGGAAAATACTTGAAAAGGATTAAAGATTAGGACCAATTAAAACCACATTATGAAATATGCATTGAGGGATTATTTTCATTAAAACTGTTGTTCTATTGACTGCAGAGAAGCAAATGCATACAGGTGATATCAAAAGGCTTACTTGTAAACTGGAAGCATTATAGGCAATGGAGCTGATAAATGGGGAGCAATTTCTAGCAGGTTGGCACGCTCATGAAGGGCTTCTTTTACCATCCTATACTGAAAGGCAAAACAGAGAAAATTAGTTTGGCAGTAACAAATCATAATATTTTCAAATGGCAAATAGACACCCTGCCAACTGATTGATACACAGAAACCTTCTACCTCTGAGTGAGGATAGCTCCCTCCTAATCAAATTTCTAATAATACATCATGCTGTCAACCTCAAAGATTTTTTAGAAACCTTAACTGTATTTGCATAGGAGAAAAACATGCTGTCAGAGTTCCCAGGTGTAAGATATTTTCCTGACTTGAGTTACAAGATTATTGTAGCCATTTATCTCGCATCCTCTGGATTGTCTCCCTTTCTCAGTTCCCCATAATATTTTTTCTGTGTAGGAGATAACAGATTGTTCAAATTCATGCTAAAAGTTTCCATTTTGCCTTCACGAAACCAAGCAATGATGCTTCTTAACAGTTGCACAGTATTTTACAGATTATAAAAAGGCTTTTGTCTTAACTGCTGTAGTCCTCATTATGCTTCTCTAAAAAGCCAGCATTGCTATTATAACACTAATTTTACAAATAAGATAACAAGACTCATAGATTTTGAGTAAATAAGCCTGAACACATCACAAGTTAGCTGATTCTAAATCCTATGCTGTTTTCTTTGCCTCCATCATGATGCTGAAGAGAAATATAAGAAAAGGGGACAGATTCAAAACTGACTTGTCAAGAAAAAAAAATGAGACAGATTCAAAACTTGACAATGTCAAGCCAGTGCCACTGTGTTTTTCATGTACAAAAAGAGATAGGAAGTTCAGCTGATTTTTTTTACCCCTCTGGGAAATGTCATCTTCCACACTGCCTTGGCAGTTTTCAAATGGTGGCAGGCTGGACACAATAAAGTGTGACATAAGAAAAGCATGACTCAGATCATCTTTTCCTTCAGAATATGTCAGTGACAATATAAGCCTATGACTGCAGTTGTAGTTAAGAGGATCAATTTCGCACTCCCCCTGCATTACAACATAGCTCCCCTGAAAGTGCTTGCAAAGTAGCAATTTGGTAGCCATTGGCAAAAACCCAATCACAATTGTTAAAAGGCAACATATCCAAAAGTGATTTTGTAAATCTGCTACTTCAACATGCTTGTGAAGAAAAAGCCCCTGATTACCCATAAACATAATACTACAGGAAAGAACTGACACACCTCTCCTGAAAGATATTCCAGCAGAATACACTAAATAGGTATTTCCAACAGGAAGAAATGCTAAAAGCCATTAAAGAAAAAAAAAAACAAACCTGATTTAATTGGGTAGAAAAAAGCATAGTTGCAATTTTTGTTTAATAACCAGCATACACAATTACCTGCTCAATATCCAACTTCATGATGGCCTTCTGCAGATATCTCACACCACCATGGATCAATTTAGTGCTTCTGCTGCTGGTCCCTGATGAGAAATCATCTCTTTCTACAAGGGCTGTTTTTAGTCCTGTGTAACCAGAAAACCAAATTAACTTCTTAAATTATACAATTTGTATGTAATTCATTAAAGGCACTTCTCCAGGGTAGAGACAATCACAAGAAAAATTACTCTGAACATGGATAAATTTGTATTCAAAGTGCAGTACACTGTCTATATTATAATGAAGAGATTTTAGGCTCTTCCTGGGGGAAAAGTCAAGTCAGAACTAGAAGCATATTAAGCTGTGAATGAATCACAACTAGAAAATATTACAGTGCAATTTCATGGCAGTAACGTACTCTGGTGCACTTAGAAGGTCAAAGGAGAGACTAGCACCCAACTCTACCCATGTAGAGTTAACTGAATGTTGTTGCAAAGCCTTCTAGAACTCTTGTTCATCTCTCACAACAGTCCAGACCTGTCGCAGCCCCTCATCTCTGATCTACTCTAATGCATGCATCATGAATAAATCTAGACTAGACTTCCTTCTGTGTGTTGACTTCTGTTGAGAAATGTGTCTGGAGTGGTATTATGGCAGATATACAATGGGAAAAGATAGCAAAGAAAGGAAAGAAAGAAAAAGAAAGGAAGGAAGGAAGAAAGAAAGAAAGAAAGAATAAGTTCTGATTTTGAGGTGTTTATAGTCTAATTTAAAACCTTTGAACATGACAATATTTTAGAATTACAAAGAAATACAAGCCAGTAAAAATGAACACTGTGCAGAGCAACCATGAGTAAAGAATATATTCTTGCCAGGTGTAGTGGCTTATGCCTGTAATCCCAGCACTTTGAGAGGCGGAGGCAGGCGGATCACTTGAGGTCAGGAGTTCAAGACCAACCTGGCCAACATGGTGAAACCCTGTCTCTACTAAAAATACAAAAAATTAGCTGGGCATGGTGGCATGTGCCTGTAATCCCAGCTACTCGGGAGGCTGAGGCAGGAGAATCGCTTGAACCCAGGAGGCAGAGGTTGCAGTGAGCCAAGATCGTGCCACTGCACTACTCCAGCCTGGGTGACAGGGTGAGACTCCATCTCAGGAAAAAAAAAAAAAAAAAAAAAAAAAAGAAGAAGAACATATTCTCGATAAGGAAAGGCTGAGCAAAGATAGGTCAGTTCTAGAAGTTGCCCATGCCCCCTTTACTTGAGGGCTGTTATAGATCTCCTAGGGGTAACTAGTTTTGTTTTGCTGCAGAGACACCCTGACTCTTCAGGCCTGGAGATGACCATCAGTACTACAAGTGTCACACAAGAGTTGAGAGATGAAAGCCAATACCCCAAAAGACCCAAAGTATACATCGACACCAAGCCATGAGGAATTTTCATGGCCTGGAAGACTCTCGGAGGATGAAAGAATGTCATAGAATCCAATTACAATGAGAATACGTAACTAGAGCAGTTTGGACTCACAAAGTTCATTTAGGAGAACCTGTGCATGTATTCAATTCAAAGCCACTTATTACATTTAATACCAAAGGGTCATTTTTATAACTTTTAACAGTTTAAATATCGTACCCAAATGTCATCATAAAATCAGGGCAATTCCCTTGACTCAAAAGGACAAAATATTTAGAAGCTGTGGAGAGAAAAGTAGAGAATTTTGATTCAAGGTCAAAAACTGTTAATGCCTTAACTACCTAGAAAAATAACACAAAAGTTACAGGTATTACAGCCCCAGGTCACTCCTTTTAAGTATATATGCCAGAGAAAGACCTGTAAAATTCTCAGCTATTGAAACGCTAGCAATGCCTAGCAAATTTAGTACTGAATATACTAAGAACACAGAAAAATATTAGTACATATTTTTAAGAATATTAAGAGCCAAAATCCTGATATTAGAAGTGAATTAGGCATGGACTAGGCTGTCAGGTATCTCCCTGCTCAAAGAAAAGCAAGTACACAAAGTGCAGCAGTTTAATAGAGGCCAAGTTTGAAAATCCAGAAGACTCTCATCATACTCCACGTTAGAAAGTAAATTCAGGATATAAACCCAAAAAAATTAAATTTGCAAATCTCTTAAGAATGCACTATCTCAGTGAGCTATATCACCTTTTCTTAGTAAGTCCAACACAGAGTTCTTCTTCTGGCACTAAAATAGACCATTTTTTCTTCAGCTGAAGATCAGACGAGGGAGTTGACTTTCAAATGATATTTAAGAGCCAGATTATTTAAAATATACCTCTCTTTAAACCCTGGAATCACTGTCATGGCATCAAGATGCCCACACCATGAGAGGCAGGGAAACAAGGTTGAGAGAGGACAAGCAGCCTCCCCCACGGCCCACAGCTTCCTCACCTGGACCTATCCTTAGGGATACCTACCCTAAGGTATCCTACAACCTATGGTAGACAGACTACTTAGACAGTCTCCAGTAATCCCAACTGCCTAGTATGTCACCCCCTGTCCTGGAGTGTGGGCTAGACTAGCACTTTTCTTCTAATGAGCAGGTGACGTGCTGCTACTGTGATTAGGTCATTAAAGACTGGGAAGTGCTCTCTCTCTTTCCAGTATTCTCTATTGCCCTCCTGCTTGCTTGCTCTGGTGAAGCAAGCTGTCATGTTGTGAGTTAAGGAACAAAGGGAGGTTCCTGGTCAACAGGTGGTGAGGAACAAAGACCTCAGTCCAACAACCATGCAAGTTATTAGAAAGCACTGTCCACTATGAGAGATGCAGAGCCACAGTACCCAGCTAAGGCTCACCCAGATTCCTGACCCACTGAAACTGGCTGATGATAATTGTTGTTTTACGCCACCAAGTTTTGGGGATAGTTTTGTAGTAACACAATTCCCTGTGTGAAGATTAACTATAGCCAAGACGGGAGAGATGGGAGTTTTCCTTGTATCTGGGGATGGAGTCGTCAGGAAAGAAGAGTCTACAGAGAAGTATGTGTTCAGGGCAGGTGGAGTGAAGAAAGGGAAAGATCATTGACAAAGCCCAGCTTAAGAAAGAGAAGGCAAATGGTTGATGTGGCCTAGCTTATCCAGGGGCTGCTTGTCACTCAGGGGCTGGAGTGCAGGTACAAAGAATGGGGAAGGCAGATCTCAGAGGGCTCTTCTTATACATTCGGGTATTTGGATCTTGTCCTGTTAACCACTGTTTCTCACAAGTAAGTAATATCCGGATTTCCTCAAAAGGAAGATGCCTCTGAGAACAGAGCTATGTGTCCTGGATCAGTTTAAGAAACAAATGTTTCATCAGAAAAAAACAAGATGTGGCCAGGTGTGAGTGGCTCACTCTTTAATCCTAGCACTTTGGAAGCCAAGGCGGGAGGATGATCACTTGAGCCCAGGAGTTCAAGACCAGCCTAGACATCATGACAAAACCCTGTATCAATCGAAAAAGACAAAAATTAGCTGGGCATAGTGGCATGTGCCTGTTTTCTCAGCTACTTGGGAGGCTGAGGTGGGAGAATCGCTTGAGCCCAAAAGACAGAAGTTGCAGTGAGCCAAGACTGCACTGCTGCACTTCAGCCTGAATGACAGAATGAGACCCTATCTCAAGAAAAAGAAAAGAAAAGAAAAAGAAAAAGTGGCTGGGCACAGTGGCTCATGACTGTAATCCCGGCACTTTGGGAGGGGTGGGAGGATCACTTGAGGTCAGGAGTTCGAGACCAGCCTGGTCAACCTGGCAAAACCCCATCTCTACTTAAAAAAAAAAAACAAAAATTAGTCAGGCGCGGTGGTGCATGCCTGTAATCCAAGCTACTCAGGAGGCTGAGGCAGGAGAATCACTTGAACCCAGGAGGCGGAGGTTGCAGTGAGCCGAGATCGTGCCATTGAACTCCAGCCTAGGTGATACAGTGAGAATCCGTCTTAAGAAAAAAAAAAAAAAAAGATGTAGCATGCACAGGCAAGCACTAATATTAGTATTTTTAGTATTTTACACAGTTACAAGGTATCCATTCTGGGGAACCAGGGTGTGCTTGTTAATTTATTATTATAAAAAAGGAATAGCATTTAAATTTTTTCTAGAAGTTCTCAGATATTGTTTTGAGAAATACTATTATGCTGTCAGGAGAACTATCAAAATGTTTTCAGCTGAGAGATCAGACTAAGGTTCAGAAAAGATTTCTCTGACTGCAGGAATGAGGGGTAGAGGTAGGACTGGAGGCAGGAGACCTTTTGGAGGACGAGTGTCATATAACAGGAGTTGGGGCAACGAAGAATCCGGCCTCAGAAGGCAGAGATGGTATTGAAGAGTGATATAAAGAGAAAATGTTATGGGCTGTGTTGTCAGGATGGATTTTTTTTTTTTTTTAATTTCCCAAATTGACAGAGTGTGAGGCAGGGAACTACTCTAGGAATTAGCAAGCCATCTCAGGAGGATATTTCAGGATATTTAAGTGAGAGCTAACACTTTAAAGCTCTCAAAACTGCTTTTTCCAGTATTGGACATTTTAAAAGTTATCACATGTACTTATGTGAGAAACCCTAGTGAATACCAACAAAAGTTAAAATGGGCCTCTCTGTCAAACGAGGCTGTTTTTCTTGTCCCATTATTTCTAGTGTCAAATCATCAAGTTACCCACCAGAATTTCTGGAAAGAAATGATACTGCTCCTTCCAGAGCAAAAACTTAAAATTTTAGTTTCCAAAGTTATAGCTAAATTGATATATTAAAATGCCATGTAACATAAAAGTATTACTGAAAGTTTTCCAAACCACAAAAAAACTCTAAAAATTTTCTTTAATTTTCAACTGCTATTATATGCTAAATGTTTTAAATCTCTCATTTTTGTTGAATGAGAAGTAGAAAGGAGGAAAATAAAATCAAGACATTATTAGAAGTCATAGCTGCAACTCAACTATTTCTTAACTAATTAACTAACCAACCAACTGCAATGAAGACAATGACATTTTTAAAAGCCTGCTGAGGTTCTTCTGTGGTTCTGTTATCTAATCTGTCCCTTTCTGTTTCAATTCTCAAAAATCCAAATTGTTTCCTCACCTCAAAAATTACTGAAATCAAATTAAGAGTTCAGTTTTCTGGTATGTTAAGTATAAGGCAAGGAAGTGAAAAGAGGGAGGTGTTTTATCTTCTCAGAGAGTGAATAGTATTAAGTGATATTCAATGCTAGCATTTTGTGTTCTTAGGTAAAATAATTAAGTCTGAAGGGCATAAAAAATAATGCACCCAGGATTCAAGCAACTACTCCTTACTATGGATTTGAGGAGGCTGGGGAGAGATCTTCCTTCAGAGTGGAAAGAGCGACCTCCTTACATTACAGGCAGGGAAGGGCTGGCCTCTCTATGTATTGAAGGTAATTCACTAAATTAGTTCAAGACTTTATAGTAAGTTTTTTTTCTTTTCCTTTTTTCTTGTTAGCAGCTACTTTTTATGGAAAGCAATAAGCTGTATCTCTATTAAGATGAAACAGAACATTTAGTGGGAGTGGTAGTATCATTATTTAAGGCTTTGTTTTTATTATTGATTACTTTTAGTAGGTAGTCTGGGGAATTTTGCGACAGTATTAATATTTTATTACTATTAATATTAATATTTGGAGTAAAATCACCTGAAATCTTAGGCAGAATAATAAGATTAGTTAGAGTAGAAGAATAAAGTCAACTTGAAATCTATATTCCATTTATCATCTCATCTGTTAGCAAGCTGAAATTGTATCTTCTAGGTGGGGCAAGGGTTATGAACTAACACAGCTCTTTACAGCTTTGTCTTTTCTGACCTGAGTGGGAATGTCTAATTACTTCCAACTAAACCAATTCATGGATCAAAACAGTTGGATGAATATAGAAGGATAATTACAATCTAAGAGGAAAAATGGTACGACATTTAACTTTCACAACATGAAATAGAACAGAAGTATATTTTAATACCTTTTACTGATTATCTTATTATGCATAAAAACATGCTCAATATAATAAATGCAGAGAAGCAAAGAGAACAAAATAAAACTCTCCTGTAATCACACCACTCAGAGATAACCACAGTTGACATTTGGGTATTTAAACGTTCACATTTTCTATGCATGTATATAATCACATATGTACATTTTTGTAAAAATAGGAACATATGGTATATTTAATTTTTTCCATTTAACACTGTTTATTGTAAACATTTACCCATGTCAATAAACATTTTTCTATAATTTCATTTTTAACATGTGGATAGTATTCTATTAATTTTTATAATTTATTCAATTTCTTATTTTTGAACATTTGGATTATCTCATTGTTTCACTATTACAGATAGTGCTGCAAGATTATATTTTCATTTAAACTCCTTGTATCTTTAATTATATCATTAGAATAAATTTTAAGAAATGTCACTATTAAGATATTTCTAAATAGAAAGGTGAGAATAATCACTCTGAAATAAGTATCAGAGACACCAAGATAATAGCACAAAAAATCAAAAAATTTAAGATGCTTTGTATGTTAGCACCTTAAGAACAGGTATTAAAGCCACATGCTGCACGAAGGAAAAATAATATAGTTTTTTTTTTTTTAAAGGTGAGTTTATCTTTCTTTAGAAAAGCTTTGGGTGCTTAACTTTGGATTTCAGACAGCCATTGCCATTAATAAGAAAAGGGACTAACTCGAAGGCTGAACATTTTATGGGAAGGATCAATTCCTCTAAAATATTATCCTCTTGTAAAGCTGTAAAGTAATCCTGACTTGTTAATCCTCACGATCAGGATACTATGCTTTGGCCTGGTATTTTCTAAAAGTGAATGTTAGCATTTTATACAAATATATGATATTGAATTGGTTATTTAATATCTATTTCTATGTCTATATTAGAAAACAGATTAATGGAGATATGATGTTGTTAGAACACATCATTAACATACTTTAATGTTTGTTAAGTACACACATGATTATGGAGTCACAAAACTGTACTAGGCTGTAACAATTGCAATAACACAATTTTAAGGAATAAGGGAGTTGCTGCTGTTGCTTTTTATTTTTACTTGGGTATTATCAAACATACCCAATGTTCAAAGAGAGGAAGAATATCCAAATAATATAGAAAGGCAAAAAAAGAAAATGATGTAAAAAAACTATACTAATGGCCTCCTGGTTTCCTAGTTACAAAATCCACAGGTAAACAATGTTAACTATTAAAACTGTCTTATATATTTTATCAGAAACTTTTCTATGCTTACTAAAGAACACTATCTGATACTATCTCACTTTAAAAGCAAATAAAAATTAGCATTCATTCTTCACAACTTGCTTTTTTAAAATTTGTAACACATCTTAGCCATTTTCCCTGTAAATACTTATACATCTATCTCTTTTCAATAACTGAATATCCAATTTATTAAGCCAGACTCCAATTTTTTGCCATTATAAATATTGTTATAAATAAAATTCTGACCAGTATAACATTGTAAGCTCAGCTTTGAACTCTTCTTCTTCTCTAAACACAGAAAATTATA
Organism: Pongo pygmaeus; assembly: GCF_028885625.2. NCBI lineage: Eukaryota > Metazoa > Chordata > Mammalia > Primates > Hominidae > Pongo > Pongo pygmaeus. Next base: position 55,987,885 of record NC_072384.2, on the reverse strand, counting down.
TATGCATATATTTTAAGGGACATAATTAACTCAAAAATAAGATTAAAACTCAATGGACTTGAAATGTAACAGAAACTCAGAGCAGAATGTTTAGACCAAAAGCTTCTCTCTTGCTAGGTTCAAGGTCTAAAAATGGGCAAAGGCAATCAAGATCTCAGTTCCAAAAGGGTAAGAGGAATATAATTATCCATTACAAGGAAAGGTAAAAAAGCCAGAGGAGCATTTGATTGCTGGGACTGAAGAAAGTGTCTGCCTCTTGTGCAGGGAGGTTGACAAGCTTCTCTTGACCACTCTCTGGGCCCAGGAAGCAGAAAGACAGACACAGCCTTGGCATCAGCACCACAGCCAAGGCACCACTTGTCTCAGCAGCTAGTCTGCAAGGTCCCCAAAATCAACAAGGGCAGGAGTCTTTTGGTTCCAAGAAAAGTCTCTGATGGTACTTAAGGATGGTCATTACTATACTTACAGAGTTGAGGGTATGGAAAAAGAGCATGAAACAAAACTGATCTAATAAGGGCAGAAAAGGGGGAAAAGAAGCAAAATAAAAAGCATGAAAGATTAAAAAAATACAAAGCAAATGCACATGGAATCAAAAAAAATGTAAATGGATTCCATTTACTGATTAAAAGACATAGTCTATTAAGTGTAAAAAGAAATAAAATAAATAAATATAATCTAACTATATACTATTTATCACAGATATAACATAACAAAATGATTTAGAAAAGTGTAGAATGGCCAGGTACAGAGGCTCATGCCTGTAATCCCAACACTTTGGGAGGCCAAGGTGGGAGAACCACTTGATCTCAGGAGTTCTAGACCAGCCTGGCAATGTAGCAAGACCTCATCTCTACAAAAAATTTAAAAACTCATCAGGCCTGGTAGCACACACTTTTAGATCCAGCTATTCAGGAGATTGAGGTGGTAGGGTCTCTTGAACCCAGGAGGTTGAGTCTGCAGTGAGCTATGATGGAGCCACTGCACTCCAGCCTGGGCAATAGAGTGAGATTCTGTCTCCAAAAACAAAACAAAACAAAACTTGGAAAAAAAAACCTGAGATAAACCCTGTCTGTTTGCTATTTTGTAAATATTTTCCAAATTTCACCTTTTTGCTTTAACATCTTTTGCCATGGATACATTTTAATTTTTATAAAATCAAAAGCAGGCTTTTCCTTTATGGTTTTTTGCTGTCATACTTAAAAACACCTTTCCTACCGCATTTTTTAAAAAAATTTACATATACTTGCTTCTAATAGTTTTATGATGTTTTAATGTTACATCCTTGATTCACATGGAGTATGATAAAACAGAATATATATGCATGCATACATACACAGACACACACACACACACATATATATAAATTGGGGGGAGTGGATACCCCAACATCATTTATTAAGTAACTAATGATGACAGTTTTGAAATGCTGCCTTTACCATATTCTAAACTTCATGTATTTAAAGACTGATAGACTGATTTATAGACTCCATGACTGATTCTCTATTCCTTTACCAGATTATTTTAATTACAGTAGTTTTAGAATACACTTTAGTATCTGATAGGTCTCTACCTCCCTTATCAGTAGTCTTTTTCAAAATCAGTCTAGTAAATCTCACAGGCGTAGTTCTCTTCTTAAAGTTTTACAGTTTCTTAAGTCGATTCTCCTGACCCTGGCCAAAGGAAAGCACTACATTAATTAAAATTATGTTAAATTTCCAGATTAATTTTAAGAGAAATTTGCAATCTAGTCTAATTAGCTGTGTCCAGCAAAGAGCAAACTTTCACTTCCTGCAATTCTAGCTTCTGAAGTAGAATTTTCTCCTACCTTCATGGTGGAGGGGTGGAGACCATAATTCTCAGAATGTACTATCTCCAAGGCTCTCCCTTTTCTGCATTTATCCTGCAATGCACACACCTCCTTCCTTTCCCAAAAGTTTATTTATAGAGAAGAATGTTATCATTATCCTCCATTTATGCCTGAGAAACTTAAGGCTCTCTGTAAGGTTAAGCCACTTGTCGCAAGTCACAGAGGTAGTAAGCAATGAAGCCAAGACATGATCCAAGTTCATTCTAATTCCATAGTATGTGTCCTTAATCACTGCGCTATACTGCCTTAGGAATTATAGTGGGAATTCAAGAATTGCTAGCCAAATACCACTTATAAAAGTCTCCATTTGTAAACAAGAGAACTACAGTTAATATTTTCCTTCAGCAAGAGGCAGTCTTCTCTGGAATTTGAACTGAAGACATAAAGGTTAAATTTTATACATCAGATCTTATTTTATTTTATTTTATTTTCTACAGGCTCACCAAGAATGCAAATACATCAGATTTTAAACCAAAAATGTACTAGGTAATCCCAGATACATACAAGTAAAGTTACATAAAATAACATAAAAAGCTAAAGAGAACACCTTGAAGAACCTGTGGGAGTGAATATATTTTCAGATTCTCCTTTTCCAGCTTCCTTTGGGAGCAAAGTGCCCACAACTGGGCTTTTGGGACACGTTTCTGTCCTAGAATGGGACACAGAGGTGTTAAAGAGTGAAGCAATTTCTATTGATTCTAGAGACCTGCAGGAGAACGTGAGAAGTCTGCATATTGTGTTTATAAAATAATATTCCCAAATGAAACAAATGAAAATTGATTCCCAAGAAAATGCAGATGATAAGAATGCGAATAAATGTTCATTATGAAGACTCCATGACTTTTTGTTTTTCCTCTATAGTCTTTGTTTATCCATTACTAAAATTGCATTTGGGCACAGTATTTTATCAAAAAGCTCATGCAAACATGTTTGTATGAGTCCTTTAACATCTAGTGGTTCCCCCCAAAACTTTGATTTCCTGAAAAATCTAATTATTACTGGTAACTTTGAAAGATCACAGTAATTTATTTTTGTCAAATGTGACCAAAGATTAATGGATACAATCAGGAATAATTTGGTAAAAACATATCAAATGCAGAGAAAGCAAAATTTGTTGTTAAGCGAAGCATCAAATATGATAAAAGAGCAAATTCCATGAATGAACAGCAACAATGAACAATTCATTAACCAAATGCCCATGATTATTTCACACTTCAGAGGGCCACTGATATGATCAGGAATTGTAGTAAAAGGATAAATATAGATTACCTTCAGCCATCTCTTTATAAATTTTAATTATAAACGCTACTCCCAGAGGGCTACCAGCATAATAGAAGAAATACAAGCTAAAGTTTGCCCATCCTTTTTATAAATCATAATTCCACATATATAAAATAAGACAGGCAATTATTTTAAGACCACAATTAATATGTCAAGATATATTAAAAATACATCATTTTCTTAGCTACTGTTAACTGTAAAAATTAAAAACCTGATCAACTTTCAGGCTCTGGAAACTCTTAACTATTCAAAATCGTCATCCTTATCATCACCACCACAACTATCATCACCCACAATCATCTGCTAATATACTAGCTAATACCTTGATCACTACGGAATGCCCTTCACTGCCAGAAGAAAAAGCTTATTTGTTCAATAAATAGTAATAAACTGCTAAGTTGTTCCTTGAAATGAAGGCCACATCTTACTAGTCTTACTATTCTCAGAGCTGGTTCAGAACTTGATTGACAAATAGTAGTGTTTTAAATAGAAAAAAAAAAAAACACCCCAAAACAACCTAAAGAATAATTAATAAGAACATCATTGCAATGAGTTTTTCCATAAAGTTGTTAAATGAAAATAAATAAAATGGAATTTTGCCATTAAAAATCATGAATACTATATAAATGTAAAGATTGATATAAACACACTACTATTTGAAAGAAACACACTGCAAAAAAGAAATACAATCTTGTCTATTTTTTTAAAAACTATAAATATACAAAGTGCACAAAGGCAAACATAGTAAGACTTTTCAGAAGGTGAAAAAGAATAAAAGTCACTTAGTGATTGCCTTATTACTGCACTTGAAGTCTTGCAATCCGACCTTTAACAACTCTTCCAGGGAAGCCTGGCTTTGTAACTTCATGACCCCTTATCAGCTCTAGGCCTACATTTCACCAATTTCCTCTGCTTTCATAGAATCTTGTCTCATTTTTTCTTTTCATCATTGATATCCACTCAATTCTCAACTCCAGATTCTATGTGACTGTCTATTTTCTGTACCTCTACTCTCAGTAATACTGGACACACACACACACACACACACACACATAAATGTCCCATGTGGATAATAAATTTAAATTTTCTAACAGCAAAGAAACCCCTATTTTCCTGTCATATTCTCTGCAATGACATCCCTTACTCCCACCCATAAGTAGAACATCTCACCTCGTATTTGTTTAAGAGTAGCTCTTCATACTCACACAAACTCTTTATGTCTTAGAATTTACCCTTTGTTTCTGTCCCTGAGAAACAAATCTCTTACCTTCCTGCTAAAACCAAGATACATCTCTGATATCTCTTTCCTTGTATTTTCACAAGACCTTGTTCCTCATGTTTGCCTTCTACTATTAGGTTGGTACATGACATTTAAAAGTAATGACAAAAGCCGCAATTACTTTTGCACCAACCTAATACTTGCATATTAAGGTTCTTCTCCCCTAGCACTGACTTTTCTCCCGAGTCTACAGAAATATTCAGATTACTCTTATCTTTATAAAAAGAAAAAAGGAAAAAAATCCTTGAAACATACTGTTTCCCTTCTTTATATCCTACCACACCATCAAGTTACCTCCTTTCTATTTTCTTTTCTCCACATCTCTTGAAAGAAAGCCTATGCTCTTGACTGTTTCTTCAGTATCGTGTATCCATTCCCCATCACCAAACCTAAGGCAGTATCTCCAAGTGGTCTATTCAATAAAGCCCAAAGGCTTTCCCCTAGCATACCAGACCCAGCCCTGCCTTTCCACTCTTCTCTTATGTTCTCTCATATATAGCCTCAATGCTCCAAATTACAACACATGCTGTCTTCCACATACACTGATTCCATGCTGTTCCTCCTGCACATTTTCTCAGACTGGAACACTTTGAGCAAGCAATGTTTGCCTATTAAAATGTTACCTATGCCAAATAGCGTAAGTAAAGTTTCCCACTCCTGACCATTCTATGTAGATAAGACTACCCTCATCTTTCAGTGTCCATAATGGCCCTGAGCCTTTTAAAAGGCTCACATATTCTCTATCACGTAATCTGGTCTGTGCAAACAAGCACTATAGAACCATGGGCACCCTAACAGTACCAACTCTATCAATCATCTTTGTACGCTCATTGTAGCACCTTGCATATCGCCATGCACACAGGAGGCGCTCAGCATATATTTGTAAAACTAAAATAAAAAGAATGGCTATATATTTTAGTACATAGCATGAAAATGCCTGCAGATACCAAAAAATACGCTTTCCTGAATCCTACTGCGGAAATGATCCTCTTTGATGTAAAAAATTATCACCTAGTAAATTCTAATTTCTAGGAGGGGTAGTTCCAAACAAGACCTCCCATTATGTTGGGAATGTGTCCCCTCTTTCCACCTTCTTTCCCAGGTCTTCAAGGGGAAAAAAGCTGAATTCAAATTATCTATTCTCAAATTATCTATTCTCAAACTGTTCTTCCTTTAGGCCTTAGTGTATCAAGGTTAATCTGGCTCAAATTATATTTCACGGTTGGAGACAGAAAATTTTATAAAAATTGGGGTCAACTTTGTAACAGAGTAGACTTCCTGTGCCTGTATTTTGAACTTGCCATTATTTTGCATTGACAAAAACGACTTAGGCTGTGAGGTCTGCATGGACCAAAACCTGAGTGTGGGTCCTGTGAAATCAGTCATCTAGTGTACTTTTGTGTGTGTGTGTGTGTAGACCTCACTAAATTCATTTCATTTCCCTAAGAGTAGATTCTGCCAGGTACATAAAGTAACTAAATCAAGAGTGGCTGCAGTAGTAATTTAATTGATCTGAGAATAATTATTCCATCTAATAAATCATTCCCATTCAGTGTTAAAATATAATAAATATTGAACTTTATATAGCAACCAAAATAATCCACAGTCAAAATTCCTTGCAGCAGTATCCTACCCAATTCGAGACATCTGAGGATACCACAATGGAGTCCTTCTCCAAGACAATTGGTTCTGAAAGTCTTTCACATTCATGTTAGTAATAGCAGCTATAACTTACTGAGCTTCTACTTTGTGTGACAAGCACCGTTCTAAGTCTCTTCATGATTAACATGTAACTCTCACAACAATCATTCAGAGAAGGTATTTTTTCCTCATTTGAAAGATAAGGAACCTTAGACAAATTAAGTGCTTTGCCCCCCGTCCCCCAACACACACACATCTGTTAAAGAAGTTAAGCCAGGATAAGTACCCAGATTTCCCTGACTCCAAATTCCACGCTAATACCAACAGGCAAAACAAACATAGTATTTTATTAAATACAACATATCCAAGAGCATTGGTGTTCTATAATAAAATTTCTTTCATTACACGTCTCGTTTCCATTTTCATCATGCCTTTCCACTAATAGACAGAATGACTGAGACAGAACTATAAATTAGCAATATTTTCCATTATTTATTCACATGAACTAAAGTTTCGCAAACTGCAGTCCATATTTCACTGGAAGAGATGATTTTAAGAGATACATGAACAAAGATAATTATTTTAATAAATTACTTCAGTTTAATAAATTTTTCTACCATTGACTGATACGTGATTTCAAGCGATATAAAAATGTTTTTATTTTACATAAATATAAATATGTGCTTTAAAAAAAAACCAGAACATTGAATTAATAAACTCATAAAATATAAAGTTTTCTTTTTAAATAAATTCATTGAAGTGAAATGAGTTATATTTCATTTTAAAGTTGTGCAGTGCCTGTATTTCAAAAACTGTGAAGGTGCTTCATTAAGGATAGAAAATCTGGAAACAGAGAGAAATGTGTCCTCACTACTATAGACTGCATATTGTGTATTTACTGGGGAGAAAGGATGAAGCATTATCCGCATCAAGACTTACCTCTGAGCTGAACAATGGGAACACATGGACACATGGAGGGGAACAACACACACTGGGGCCTTTGGGGTGGGGCAGGGGGAGGGAGAGCATCAGGATAAATAGCTAATGCATGCTGAGCTTGTACCTAGGTGATGGGTTGATAGGTGCAGCAAACCACCATGGCACATGCTTACCTATGTAACAAACCTGCACATCCTGCACATGTACCCCAGAATTTTAAAATTTAAAAAAAAAAAAAAAAAGACTTACCTCTGGTGACAGCATCTAGTGCACAGCCACTTCCTGTTGCTCCTCCTCCAATAACAAGGATATCAAATTCAGATGTATTTTGCAAAGTGAGTAGCTGAGCTTCTCTGGAAGGAGGCTCCCTGTTAACTGGTTCTGAAATGCAGTCTGCTGCTTTAACATAGGCCAGGTTCATCTGATGTAAAAGCAGATCACTTTCAGTTGTCCATTAGGAATGTCAATTTAACAAATTTTACAATATACTAAAAGGAGATTTCTAATAGAAATAAGGAATATAAGAGCTAAAGACAGTCCACAGTCCACATAGAGTTATAGGACCAACTGCCTTGGGGGAAAACAATCCTTACATTTCTCAGTGTATTTCTTTTCATGAATCACAACTATTTAGCCATAGGACACCTGGTTTCAGATTCAATGTCTCAACTGCTTCATATACAGCCAAGTTCAATTATTCATAATACTGTATAGCAATTCCCAAATACCTTATCTAAGGCAATTTATAAGGGAACATAAGGAGATTTTTTTACCCAGTACTAGCAATTCATTCAGATAACATATTAAAGTGATGAAGGAGGAGGAAAAAGGACTTCATGTCTTTCCACACTTTCTCAGAAGTATACATTCTTCATTCCTCAGTTCTCCTGACAAAACTATATTCTAGAGTTTGGGGGTATATAAGTTAAAGTCAGTACAATTGAAAAGAATTTATTTAACAGAAGGTACTAAATAATGAGCTATGTTTAATGAGGATTATATTTTTCAGAAAAATTTAGTCAAAGACTTCCATATTAAATATTTTAATATAAAACTATAGATTTTATATCTTGAAAGTAATATAAATATACTATTATAGTTTGTTGGATTTTTTTGATATGGGGCTTCATTCTGTTGCCCGACCTGGGGTGCGGCAGCACTATCACAGCTTACTGCAACCTCAACCTCCCCAGGTTCAGATGATTCTGCCATCTCAGCCTACGGAGTAGCTGGGACTACAGGTGTGCGCCACCAAGCCTAGCTAATTTTCATATTTTTTGCAGAGATGGGGTTTCACCATGTTGCCCAGCGTGGTCTCGAACTCCTAGAATCAAGCAATCCATCTGCCTCGGCCTTCCAAAGTGCTGAGATTACAGGCATGGGCCCAGCCCATTATTACAATTTTTATGAAACTTCAACAACAATATAATTAAAGGCCCTGACATAGTCCTCCTAAAAAATAATGACCTTCCATATTTCTAGTTTCTTAAAGAATGTAGCTTATCATCCTAAATCAAAAATGATCCTGGACTTTAAAAATAAGTAGTTGCCAGAAGGCAGAGTCAAAAACCCAGGAAAAGGGTGTCTGTTTTTTTTCCAAAATGCTAATACTAGGTTTGTTCACTATAGCAAACAGTACTGGCCAGCACTGCTCTATTAGTATTCCACAGATATGTGACTTCCATTTTCTTTTCTTCAAATCACAGCATCATTGCAATCCATGATGGTGGTGTTTTTCCCATTCTGCTGCAGGAGCCCCATATGAAGCTCTAGGCCAACAGGCCAAAGCATGTGCATGTGCAAGAGGAGGTAACCTCAGGTGTTACCAAGAGATTATCCTAATCACCCAAAATAAGTGATTTTTTAAATTCATTCAAATAAAGGAAACCCACTTACCCCCTGCAGTTGCATTTAATTATTATCAGGCCAGTTGGATTTCTATGAAAGTAAATCTAGAAGCCATTGGGTAAACTGAAAGAAACCCAGATTAGGATCAGAAGATCCCAGCCTGGGATTTAGCACCCGGTTAACAGTAAGGTAACTGTTGACTCGTTATCTCTGATTTCTTCACTTGCAAAATGGTGGCAAAAACCCCTGTGACTTCTCCTTGTATCTTTGAATTATCCTCAGTCTGAATGGAATAATAATCTGAAAGTCATTGGTAAATGACAAAGTAACCACCAGAGTTGTTGCTGTTATCACTCTGTTAAATAATTTGATCTTTTAGTCACATATAATTAGGAACTTTCAAAACATGTTTTACTAAATTTCATAAAAACTTATTATCAGGCTACAAAGTCTGACACCAAACCACAAAAATCTTATTTTTCACATACCTTCTTTTAATTATCTGCTAATAACCATGACCCCATTTTTTACCTTTATATACATTTAGTTTGTTAACTAAATAAATGTAACCAGTAGGTACTACAGAGAACATAACATATTTCAATTATGGTCTTTGTCTTCCATCTAATGAGAAAAAAATAATATGTATATATATATATATATATACACACACACACACACACACACGCACACTATACACACACACACACATATATATATAACAAGTACATAGAAAGAATAAATGCCACACTAGAGGGAAAAAAACACCAGGCTATGGCCATTCAGATGAGGGAGGGAGAGTCTTTCATTTGAGGGTTTCAATTGCGCCAGGACAGATGGGTAGGACTTGGACATGAGACTGACAAGTGACTAAACCGCCAGAGCATTTTCACACATCAGAAAGATTGCTGACATTTTCTGCTTGGTAAGTTTTCGAGAAATACTTGAGAAATAAGTTTAAAGACCATATTATGATATAGTTCATTAGAACTTGGTAATACTAAAAGTCCTCTATTCTACTCTGTGAACATTAATCTTGACTGAGTTTTCCCTTCATCAAGTTTGCTGGATCTAAAAGGCATCACTAGTGTGTGAGGATCTCATTCCATTAACAACACTGTTTCTCCCATATTCGCTCCCTCCCTTGTCCTTCTCATCACCAAGCTCTAACCTATCTCAGTCCCAACGATAATAAACACTTCTTACATATATCTCTAACTATCCTAAAAATTCCCGAAAGACCTGTAAATCTTGTTTTTTTCTACTGTCTCACTCCTTACTCCTCACACTCACTCTAATCTGAATTTCACATACACCCAACCATTACCAACAACCACAAAACTGACTAAATGCCAACGACGCCACCAAATCCAATAAATGCACAAATGATTGTTCACTCATCTGGGCATCTGGTGGACAACTCTCTCTCTCTCCAGCCTCTTTGAACCACTCTCTCTTAGCTTCCTTTGTATGTCACTCTACTGCCCAAAATTAAACACCAAATTTCCTCTTAGGTCTATCCAATTCACTCTCCTCAAATCACTAAACTCAACAGAGAGAGAGAATCTTATGTACCCCATATCATCAAATATCCTTTATACCACAATAATTTCTAATTTTGTTCCACCATTCAGGAACCCAGATCTCACACTGCCTACTTGAGACCTCCATTTGGATGTCTTACATATATCTCAAAATTGGCCCAATTACTTTATCTTCTCAAATCTTTTTCTCTGTCAGTGTTCCTCATCTCAGTAAGGGTGTCATTATACATGTAGTTGCTGGTGCCAGAAATGTGGAAACAACCTTGAGAGCTCCCAGTCTCTTAAGTCCTGTATCTGCTCAATCACTGAGTTTATCAATTCCACCTTCTAAAAAATTTCCATATCTAGTCACTTCATCTCCACTTTTACCTCTCAAATCAAGGTATCTTCCCTCTCCCCTATACTAACATGATATTCTCCCAAAGGCCTTAACACATTTACCCAGCCTCCTTCCATATCATTTTCTATAGTACAATTGGAGTGATCATTTAAAAACCCAAATAATGTCATTTCCATGTAGAAAACCCTTCAAGAACTTCCAACTGAATATATCTTTACTCAGGTTTCCAAGAATCTTCATGGTCTTTTACAATGGCTAAAATTAAAAAAAAAAAAAAAAAAAAAAAGGCCAGGTGCAGTGGCTCACTCCCAGCACTTTGGGAGGCCGAAGCAGGAGGATCACCTGAGGTCAGGAGTTCAAGACCAGCCTGGCCAATGTGGTAGAACCCATCTCTACTAAAACTACAAAAATTAGCCGGGCATGGTGGCACACGCCTATAGTTCCAGCTACTCAGGAGGGTGAGATAGGAGAATCTCTTGAATCCAGGAGAAGGAGGCTGCAGTGAGCCGAGATCACATCACTGCACTCCAGCCTAGGTGACAGAGGATATTCTGTCCCAAAAAAAAAAAAAAAAAAAAAAAGGGTAGGGAGGGCAATACCAAGTGCTGGTGAGGATGCAACACAATTGAAACTCTCTTACACTGCTTATAGAAATGCAAAATTATACAGCTATTTTGGAAAACAGTTTGGGAGTGAGTTTTTTTTTTTTTAGATGGAGTCTCACTCGCCCAGGCTGGAGTGCAGTGGCACAATCTCAGCTCACTCTAACCTCTGCCACCCGGGTTCAAGTGATTCTCCTGCCTCAGCCTCCCGAGTAGCTGGGATTACAGGTGCCTGCCACCACACCTGGCTAATTTTTATAGTTTTAGTAGAGACAGGTTTCACTATCTTGGTCAGGCTGGTCTTGAACTCCTGCCCTCGTGATCCACTGGCCTCGGGCTCCCAAAGTGCTGGGATTACAGGTGTGAGCCACCGTGCCTGGCCAGGAGTGTCTTATAAAGGTAAACACACACTACACAACCAAGCAATCCCTCTCCTGGATAGTTACCCAAAAGAAATGAAAATCTGTGTTCACACAGAAGCCTGTAGGCAAATATTTACAATGGCTTTATTCATAATTGTCCTCAACTGGAAAAAAGAACTAAAACATCCTTCACCTGGTGAACGACTAAACAAACTGTGTATGCAATGGAATAATAAATGGAAATAAAAGAGAACAAGCTACTGCTACACACAGCAACATGAGTGAATCTCAAATGCAATATGCTAAATCAGGGGTCAGCAAATTATGGTCTTCAGCCCAAATCTGGCTGCTCCCTGTTGTTGCAAACAAAGTTTCACTGGAAGATAGCCACATCCAATCATTTATGTGTTGTCCATGACTGTAATAGCAGAGCTGAACAGTTGCATCAGAGACTATATGGACTGCAAGCCTGAAACATTTACTCTCTGCCTCTTTACAGAAAAGTCTATTACTAATCCCTGCACTAAGCAAAAGAAGCCAGATTCAGAAGTCTACATACTACATGATTCCAGTGCTTCTGTTTATATCATGTTCTGTACAAGCAAAGCACAGAATCTGAAAACAGATCAGTGGTTGCCAGGGTCTGGGAATGGGGGTACAAGGACTGAGTACAAAGGGCATGAAAGAATGGTGAGGCTGATAGGAATATTCTACAGCTTGAGCACAGTGCTCATTACATAACTGTATCAAAACTCACAGAATTGTAAATTATAAAGGGTAAATTTTACTGCACTTTATACTACAAATTATACCTCAATACACTTGACTTCAAAAAAATAATAAGTGAATTATGTAAAGAGCATTTATGTGCCAGACATTATTTTAAGGGTTTTGCTTTTTTTCTACTCATTTAATCCTCACAATAACTATATGAGTTAGGTACTACTAAGATCTTCATTTTACAGAACTATCTGAGACATACAGAAGTTAAGCAATTGGTCCATAAGTACACAGTGGGTTCATGGTAGAGCTGAAAACTGAACTTAGCTTGGCAACAGAGACTAAGTGTTACACTACTATACCACTCTGACACCACATATAATTTGAGAAAAAAATTTAAAAACCAGACTAAATAGTTATAATAGAGTGAGAAATGACCAGCTGCCAAATCTAGAAAGTAGTTCGTTTGGTGTAGTTTTGTTTTGAAGGTTTTACTGAACAGTCCCTCCAAAATATTTTTTAAAAATATACAGCACTATTAAGGGTAATTTATTTACTTTCTGACACTACTTTTTAAAATAACATTTTATTTTTGTTTATTTTTTTCATAAAAGCTGGGAAGTGTTGCAACTGAGAAGCTAAGTACCACGTTTATTTTAGAGGCAGTAAACACAGCCTAAGGCCCTACTTATAATTATGACAGGAAAAAGACTCATTTTGGCTTTATATGGTTTTGAGTCACAAAAACACATCTGCACTCTACCTTTCCTAGAATATGTTGATTGAGGGGAAATAAAAAGGAGAAAAGCAGCAAGAATAAAACAGGTTAACAACACGCTTTAAGACAAGAGGGCTTTGGGTTCCAAATCTTCCTAGACCTGCCCTCCCTTTGTTCACCCTCCTTTCTAAGGCAGTTTGATTACACAGGAATTTGGGATACAGATTTTATTGAAGGATTGATCTGGAGGTTCTAGGAGAAGCCTTGGAATGGCCACAGGCCCTATATTAACTGGGAGACCAAAACCCTGTGTCAGGGAGAGGGGGTGGTGGGAGGGAAGAAAGGAGGGGAGGGGAGAGAAGGAAGGAGGGGAGGGGAGGGGAGAGGAAGGGAGGGAAGGAAGGAAGGGAGGGAAGAGGAAGGGAGGAGAGGGGAGGAAACAGGAAAGAGGGAAGGGGAGGGGATGGGAGGAAGGAGGGGAGGGGAGAGGAGAGGAGGGAAGGGAGGGAGGAAGGAAGGAAGGAAGGAAAAAACTCTACGTCCTGAGGAAACCCTGGGCCCACCATCATTTATTCATCAAACTTATTCATCCAATCAGTATTTTGTGGAGGCCTTCAAGCATTCTATAGCCCAGGGAACAAAACAAAAAGATAAAGAAGCAATTATAACATTGTTTAAAAGTGGATATAGGCATAGAAAAGAGGCTACAAGAGCCACAGGAGGCACCTCTTATACAGACCCAAGAAGGCTTCTTGGAACATGTAGCTAAATCAAATAGAGAAAAAGTAATAGGCATTAGCTGGGTGACAAAAACCAGGAAAGGAAGTGGGAAGAGCATGTGTTAAAACTAGAAGTCGCACTAGAATGTTTTCTCTGCTTAGCACACTACTTTCTTAAAAACCAAATCATACATCCAATATTTTTAAATTGCTATATTTCACATCTAAATCAGAATTTCTATCTGAGATAAATCTGCTAAAACTGAGTAGCAGCTGCCATCCTCAGGCAGGGCTTGTGCGCTCGTTAGTCCAGGATTCCTGCTCACTGGCTTCACACTTGTACCTCATCACTCTATCCCCTGTAGACACATGAGTTCACCAACCTTGGCTTAAAGACAGGAACAACTCCAGTTCTATCAATTTCAGGATCAATTCCCTAATTCAGCCATTGAAGCCAGAAGAGAGGAGAGCCCAACACACAAAACAAACTGCCTTTTGCCTAGCATAATTCCAACCACAGCTCCCAAACACAAAATTTTTATCTTGGTGGAATTGGGAGAATATCTAATATGTAATAATACTTTGATGTTATTTCTATTATATTTAATTATGGGAGAAGTAGATTTTTTTTCAACTTGTTTACCAATTTTCATCTATATTTTAGAAAGATAAAATTCCTTCAGCATTCTGATGCAAACATACAGGTTTTGTCAAGAGACTCACATGAACACCTACAAAGAACTGAAAGCCAAGTTCACAATCTTTTATAGTTTACATCCCAGAGAACGTTCACCCTGAACAGGATTCAGAATGAGATCAGTTTTACTATGTCTGTATATCATTAGACTTGCAAATTAAAAAAAAAAAAATCCTAGACATTTGCAACTTCGGGTGAGACCAAAAACAAGATCTAATAATTAGTGTCTATTTCTGAAAGAAGTGCATATTTAAAGACCACAGGCAATTAACAACCAGGTTGTCCTGTAATCATGTACAGTAATAATTGGAGTATAAAGTAGAGTCTCATGCAAATCACCTCAGACTGCAACCGTCGCTCTCTCCCATAATATATGATTCGATCAATGGAATCGTAAGATTTAAGGGAAACTGCTTCCTGCTTTTCGTCACTAAAAAAGACCAACCATATTTATACATTCCTAAAAGGAAAATCCAACAAGTATCTCCTGACAGTGAATCTTAAGATGTTTTAATGGCCTTTATTCACTTCCTGAATCACTTTGTGATTCTAAAAACTGACATTTTTTTTCTTGCACTTACATGAGAGTAAGCAACATTTCTCAGTGTAAACATATTCGGTGAGGGATTCATGATCACTCTGTAGATAGAGTTGCCAATGGTTACACTGTCATCTCCACTGGGGTCCACACAAAAGAAAAAAAAGGAGCCCATCCTTCTGGCGTAGCTGAGAATGAAGGTCTAGTTCACCTTGAAGGTACTGTCCAGATTTTAAGTGACTGTGATTCCTTTGAGAAATCACACAGAAGTTCTTTTAATAGCAATTAGAGAATATCTGAACACTTAAATTATCAAACTTTTTATAGCTAAAAATTGAGGAAAACCCCTTGGCTCTGTCTGAATATATGTACTTCAAATAAGTTAACAACATAATTGACTATATGAGCTGAGATTTGGGAGATAGGTTTTCAAATATTTTTAAAACAGAATATATGCTTGCTTTTCAACTCTGATGGCTCACTGAAAGTCAGAGGACCTGGAGAGTAAGCCTGAGGTTGGAGTAGATAGAGAAGGAAGAAGAAATAGATCCATTAGTTGCCTAGAAGCTGCCAGCTCACACCCCTAACATTAGCTCCTTAGGTGTCACTCACACTTCCCATAGAAAGGAGGAATCTTTTGACCAGTGAGGAAACCTTTAGTTATCCCTTGAGCAAGTAATTCAAAGAATCAAAATTTGATCCCAGGTTTGACTCCAAATCTCATGTCCTCAGCTCTGCTAGGTCATCTTTGCCTATATGTATGGGTCACTTGGGCCTCTAGATCTGTCCACCTTTCTGGCATCAGCAGTGCAGAACTGTTGATGGCAGTTAGTGAGATCAGAAGTCCTAGGGCATCTGCCTCACCTAAAGCCAACCATATTGGGCAGTTAAGTTGTCACACAGAATTCTATGAAATAGCACTTTTTTTTTTTTTTATTTGAGACAGAGTCTCACTGTGTTGCCCAGGCTGGAGTGCAGTGGTACGACCTTAGCTCCAAGGTACAACTTCCACCTCCCAGGTTTGTGCGATTCTCCTGCCTCAGCCTCCCCAGTAGCTGGGATTACAGGTGCCCCCCACCACACCTGGATAATTTTTGTATTTTTAGTAGAGGTGGGGTTTCGCCATGTTGGTCAAGCTGGTCTCAAGCTCCTGACTTCAGGTGATCTGCCCACCTTGGCATCCTAAAGTGCTGGGATTACAGGCATGAGCCAATGCACCCAGCCAGCACTTTTTCTTAATAATCTCCCTAAAGCATCTGGAAGTAGATCCAGAAGTGAAAGAGGGCTCACTCGTTCCCCATCCCTCTCAGGTGAATAAAATGATGCCCAACTGAGCCAACCAGCCAGTTCCAAGCTTTATAATCTAGATGACCTTCAGCTACACTTTAACGTATGTTCAAAAATACATTTTGGCCAAATTTATAACGCATACTCATCATTTCTCTGTGAATTATTTTATCAAATATAAATATAATTTTTCTAGTTGGTACTCGCTATCGTACAATTAGTTTACAGAAATTCTTTGTTGAAATCACAAATTACAAAACAAATAAAGTAAAATTGGAATCGCCTAACTTCTATTTAAATCATCTATTTCTAAAACTACCTAGAAGATGCTTTCCTAGCATAAACATAATTTAACTATTAAGCTGAAGGATGGGGAATGGGGAGAGGGAAGCTAAAGGACTCTCCCCAAAGCATTTATAGAAAGTTTCCTCCGTCTACAACATCCCTAAAAAGTTTTTAAAGAGGCCTTAAAATGAATAGATAGTTGAAAATGAAATGCAAAGTCAAATCAAAATGAATGTCAATGTTGCTCAGTTAGCAACAGCCTAGCAGCTCACCAGCTGTCAACGTTAATCATAGCTCAGTCGTTGACTCACTGAGTGACCTATAGAAGTACAGTTAACCTCACTGATTTTGTATGCCAGCAACAAAATAGCATCACAAACTCCTCGAAGGCCTGATGTGAGTTATAACTCAAAGATATTGCCATGGCCCCACTTTGGGGGCTAAGTGTTAAATAAAAACCAAAATTATAAGGAAGATGATAGGATGCTCTTCAGAGAACATTTCCAGCTCTGTCTGCATAATTTTAGTGCTTTGATGAAACATGTCTCTGAAAAAACAGTTAACCATATAGAGTAGTTAAGAATAGTTTCAACTGGCCTTATCTAAAATACAGATTATTCAGAATCCTCATCAAGCTTTAGATATCAGACACATTCCCACAAATTTAGTTATATTTCTAAGAGAAAAACAGTTCTTCCAGGAATCCATGCAAAGGGTTCTAAATAAGAGAGGCAAATGAATGATACAGTCTTTGGCATAACCCTAACAATAAAATTCTCATCGAAAGAAATATAGCTCATTTGTCCACCAGATTAGAAACTAAATTCAAGACACATATGTAATGGCTAAATGCTTAAAAAACTTTTTCTCTTCTTCCAGAGAACACTCCCATATAGTGGAGTAGAAATGATCCAGTGGGGTGAAACCCCTATAGCATGGCAGACCCACTAGAATAAAGAGACATAAGTCCCTGGGTAATTGCAGGAAATAGGTTCCCCATCTATCCACATTGAACTGTAATGTGAGCAACAAATAAACGTGCATTATGATAAGCCACTGAGCTTTGAGGATTGGTTATTATACCAATTAGCTTACTACAATTAATACACAAGTTTGAGATGTGCTTAGTTTTACAACCCAAGATTTACAACTCGCCTGCACTGCATACAGTCCATACACAATAGAGAATGGACTGTGAATGGATGAGGCATCATCATTTACAAAAATAAAAATTAGGAAATAAATCCATACAGACAACACCTCAAAAGGACAGATCATCAAATGCAAGCCCTAGAAAGCCATGGTGCAGAGACATTTCTACCTTCACATTTGACATAACGCTGATGGCTCCTTAAGCAAACAGGTAGCTTATGACTCAACCATGAGTTCCTTCTTCCACCATCAGAAATGGCCATTTTAGTTGATTTTAACATTTAGGTGGGAACTACAGTGTTAGATATCCTGTGAAGAATGTATTCACAATAGCCAAGATATGGAAACAACCTAAACGCCATTCATCAACAGATGGACGAATAAAGAAATGTAGTATATACATAAAATGGTATATTATTCAGCCTTAAAGAAGAAGAAGGAAGTCCTGACATTGCTGACAACATGGATAGCCCTGCAGGACATTATGCTAAGTGAAATAAGCCAGACACTGAAAGACAAATGCTGTATGATCTCACTTATACGTGAGAGTTAAAATAGTCAAACCCATAGAAGCACAGAGTAAAATAGTGGTTAGCAGAGGGTGGGCGGGTGGATGTTGAACATGGGGTACAGAGTTTCAGTTATGCTCAAGGAAAGAATTGTGTTGTTTGTTTGTTTTGAGATGCAGTCTCACTGTGTTGCCCAGGCTGGAGTGCAGTGGTGCAACCTCAGCTCACTGCAACCTCCACTTCCCAGGTTCAAGCAACTCTCCTGTCTCAGCCTCCTGAGTAGCTGGGATTATAGGCGTCCACCACCATGCTCCGCTAATTTTTGTATTTTTAGTAGAGATGGGGCTTTGCCATGTTGGCCAAGCTGGTCTCGAACTTCTGACTTCAGGTGATCCGCCTGCCTCAGCCTCCCAAAGTGCTGGGATTACAGGCATGAGCCACCACACCCGGCCAAGGAAAGAATTTTTAAAAAGCAACATTATTCTGCCATCAACAGGTACAGGAAAAAAAACCATAATTAAGACTATTTAGGAACATTTGTTTTTATAGCACTTCCTAAGGTTTTTTTAAACAGAAAGATTGGGACTGGGCTCACGCCTGTAATCCCAGCTCTTTGGGAGGCTGAGGCGGGCAGATTACCCTAGGTCAGGCGTTCAAGACCAGCCTGGCCAACATGGCGAAACCCCATCTCTACTAAAAAATACAAAAAGCAGCCGGCCGTGGTGGCAGGCAACTGTAATCCCAGCTAGTTGGGGGGCTGAGGCAAGAAAAATTGCTTGAACCCGGGAGGCAGAGGTTGCAGTGAGCTGAGATCGCGCCACTGCACTCTAGCCTGGGTGACAGAGTGAGACACTGTCTCAAAAAAAAAGTGGGGGGGTGGGGGGAGTGGAAAGATTGCTTACAAACCTATGCAAAATGCCTCTGCAGATAGAATATTGTTTACTCTGGGAGAACAAGAAAGTCTAGTAGCCTGAATTGACTTACAAAGTTAAAAGCAATCTGGTAAAAAAAAAAAAAAAAAAAAAGCAAGCAAGCAAGCAAATGTGTCATGTGATGGTTTCAGCTACAGCTACATCAGCGCTCAGGAAGAGTTACACTGCTTTCAAACCCACAGATCCTCCTTAGTTCAAGAACCTGAAGAATGTTTCTAATTGAGGTTAAATGATCGAAAATGTTAAGGGTGTTCAAAAGATAAACAAATTGTTATATTCAAACAAAGAAACTGCTGAAAAGCAATGCTTCAGTGGAATTTTTGTAATTTAAATTGTTTCTTTATTTTCTTTTTTTCCTGCAGATGCCACAAGATTAAATTGTTTCCTAACTGACATCATATCTTACTTAGATACTATGCTTATGATTTTGATTTCTCTTCAACCAATACTCATTTGAACTTCAAGTTTCTCTACCCTCTACCAGTTTATCTGTTTAGTCATCAATATAAGTAAAATGTGCCAACCAAAAGTTCAGCTATTTTTTTTAAACTCTGATGTTATATGTTTCTTATTATGCCTGACAAGGCTAGGTCTATTTCAAATGTTCATATCCTACCTCAGGGGAAGGGAAAGAAGTAAGGCAGATACTGAAGACCTGCTATGTGCCAGGTACTGTGATCACTGATTTGTATGTATTGACTTAGTGCTTGGCAGAGAAAAAGCCTGTGAGTAAAGTTACATTATCTTTACTTTATGAAGAAATTGGAATTCTGAAATTTTTTATAACCTACACACGCAACAACAGGTTCACCAAAACTCAGCCACATTCATATAACAGACACATTCAGGAAGCTAAATGTTGCTTTATTTGGGGTCTATTTAAATAAATCCTAAAGTAGATCTTATTTTGACTAGAGTTGATTATTCTTTTTTGTTATTTTTGCTTTTTGTTTTTTGCTTCTTGTCCAATCTTATCTTTTGCTACTGCCTTTAAAACTTTTGAGTCATTGTTACTACTAATCAAAAAGCACTACTTTGTTAGAGCTCTTACAAATATGGTATGGAGAGGGAGAGACTGAAATTACAAGTTAAAACAATGTTCTCAAAATTCCTGCTGATTTTAATTATCCATGCATCACTTTGCCTCTCATTAGCATAAATATTTTTCCTCCTGGGTTTTGCTGACACTAACAAAGGTAGTATAGGCTTACCTGTATTTCAACTCACCTAACACATCACTGTTATCAGGGTTTTTTTTTTCATATTCCCTTAATTAACACATATAACAGTGAACTATAGTATTTCCTAAGCCACTCACAAGCATAGAGAATTAATGTCTCTTACAAAGTGAGAGGCTATTTTGCAAATCATGAAGATCCTGTCATCAACACCTATTACAATATCAACATGCTCGAGCATCACTGACTTTGGGAAAGAAGAAATTAGTTTAATTGCATTCCATTTCAAGCTACAATGATACAAGAAAATTCAGATTTATCCCCCCCCAAAAAAGTTAGAGCTTTTTTCCCTAATATTGCCTGTTTTTAAAGAATGTTTCACTACAGAATTCCAATAAATGGCATTGATATTAATTTATCAAAGGGACTATATTCTTGTAACTTTTTAGCAACATATCAGTTATGTAAATCAAGTATGCCATAATTCATATAAGCCTACATAGAAAAAAAGAAAGAAACAGTTGGAAATTCAAGGAACTTATTATAACAGTCAGAGAGGTTAAGTCAACAATTGGGGTTGATATTCTTGCTCATCCTCAGATCTGGAAGCAAGGAGAAAGGAAAACAGAAGAGTGTTGGTACACCTGTCTTTGAGCCATTCTTCTATAACCTAAAATGAAGGATATACCGTTTGCTACTAATCCCAAAAGTTTTAACAAAGTATCCATGAATGCAAGGTCTCTAATGACAAGAGCAACTTGCTTGCTGACTACAACTGCACTTTATATTCATATCTCTTGGGAATCTCATAAGAGGTAACACTTTTTGAAAGCTTCCTATGTTCCAGGAACTCTCCCAGACTTCACTGCTTTTTAATAAACCTGTGCAGGAAGTACCACTGTTATCCCTATTTTATAGAAGGGAGAAAATGAGGCTAAGAGAATTTAAGAAAATCACCTATAGTCACTCAGCTATAAAGATACAGAACTAGCTGTTCACAATAGCCAAGATATGGAATCAACCTAAATGTCCATCAACAGATGACTGGATAAAGAAAATGTGGTATATGTATACACGATGGAATACTATTCAGTTATTAAAAAGAATGAAATAGGCCGGGCACAATGACTCACGCCTGTGATCCCAGCACTTTGGGAGGCCGAGGTGGGTGAACTTGAGCTCAGGAGTTCAAGACCAGCCTGAGCAACATGGCAAGACCCCATCTCTATTTAAAAAAAAAAAAAGAAAAAGAATGAAATCCTGTCATTTGCAACAACACATATGAGCCTGGAGGACGTTATGTTAAGTGAAATAAGTCAGGCACAGAAAGATAAATACTTCATGTTCTGACTCATATTTAGGAGCTAAAATAAATTGAGCTCATAGAAATAGAGAGTAGAACTGTTGGTATTAAAAGCTGGAAAGGGGAGGGGGAAGACAGGGAGAGGTTGGTTAATATACACAAAGTTACAGCTAGATGGAATAAGTTCTAGGGCTTTGTAACACTATATGCTGAATATGGTTAACAATAATTTAGTATATATTTTCAAAAAGCTAGAAGAGAGGATTTTTAATGTTCACAACACAAAGAAATGATCAATGTTTGAGGTAATGGGTATGCTAATTACCCTGATTTGATCATTACATGTTGTATACATGCACAGAAATATCATTCTGCATTCCATAAACATGTACAATTATGACATGTCAAACAAAAATAAAGGAATAAATATGTAAATAAATAAAGGTAAGGAAACATACCTCAAAAAAGAAAAGTACAGCTAGGTGTTAGATGCAGGCAGTCTGCAGAGACTGCTCTAAAGATCACGCTCTTGGCCTTTTTGTTCTGTTGCTTATGAATGGCACACCAATCAATGAGAATTTCTTACTTCCCTGATTCTAAGAAGATCATTCCTCCCATTAAAAAGAGACCTTGGGAGGAATGATCCTCTTAGAATCAGGGTGCTTGCAATCCCAGCTACTTGGGAGGCTGAGGCAGGAGAATTGCTTGAACCCAGGAGGCGGAGGTTGCAGTGAGCTGAGATCATGCCCCTGCACTCCAGCCTGGGCAACAAGAGTGAAACTCCATCTCAGGAAAAGAAAAAAGAGAGAGAGAGAGATCTTGATTTCAATATTCTGAAGCCCACTCCTTGCCTATTTATGGTGCAGGGGGGAAAAAAATTTTCACATCCGGGCTTTGAAAAAGCTCTCAGTGGTTCTCAAGTTTCACCTCAGCTCACAAAGCCACCACACCTTCAGACCAGGTCATGGAAGGAACAAACCTAGAATGTGTTATGTGAGAAAGACCACTCTTCTGACCCGAATAGATTTTTGTCATATCAACCACATCACTGGGGTTAAAGAAAAGCCCACATCATCACATCAATTTTTCCAGTTAGGACCTAGAAGGTATGAAATAAATGTTAACTTTAAAAAAAAAAAAAAGTGTTAAACAGTGCCATTGGGCTGTAATGAAAAGAAAAAAGACTAGGGTAGCCCTGTGTGAAATCCCTGTACTCCTTCCCACTCTATTCTTCTTTCATTCTCCCTGGCCACTCCCATCCCAACCTTCCCATCTTCCTGAGGACTCCTCATGGAGCCCTGACTTTAATGCTCTCTACTTCTGTTGCTCAAAAAGGTTTTCTTGTTCTAAAAGTATCCCATGACCCCTTTTCCTAATTTAAATTTCTCTCTTCATCTACTCCATTCTCCCACCAGCCTGGAATTAGAAAAAGGAGACTCCTCTATGAAGTGCT
This sequence comes from Pongo pygmaeus, assembly GCF_028885625.2. Taxonomy (NCBI): domain Eukaryota; kingdom Metazoa; phylum Chordata; class Mammalia; order Primates; family Hominidae; genus Pongo; species Pongo pygmaeus. The sequence goes on along the minus strand of NC_072384.2, from coordinate 55,964,691 downwards.
ACTTCCTTTCACTAGACCTTAGACTGGACAAGATAACCTCCAAGTTTCATCCAACTAAAAGTGTATTATTAAACCCACCTATACTAAATAGTGAATCACAATCAACTTGATCTAAAAAATCTCCACACCACCACAGAGTGTGTCCTTGCTCCATTCCCAGTGGGGTTGGTTTCTTTGAGTGGTAAAATGCTTATATCGCAGTACTAAGACTCTTGTTCCTTGGCATACAGCTGGTCTGCGGAGAAGAAAACTCAAGCTCCCTTTGTGGAAATTTTGTCACCTGCTTACGGGTGGAAAATAAAGAAAAGGGGACAAGAAAATAAAGAGGAAGCCACTCTAAGACCACGCTAAAAGCCCTCAGATGCTTAACTGAGGAAGGCCTGGATTGTGGACATTATCTGTGGCCACAAACCTCCTTCCCTGCAGGTGGACACAAGCAAAAGAAGTCAGCCAACCTTCATCTCCTTTCCTCATCACCTTCCTTGGTTGGAATTGAAGATTTAGGCTGCCCAGCTCTAAAACAATAATAATAATAATAATAATTGCCCTCTCCTTAGGCTATAACAACCCTCGCATTCCTCTGTCTCTTCTAAATCTGAACTGTTTCCCTTAGAAAATAAAAATAATAAACCTCTAGAGTTCACTTGGCTCAACAGTGGGCACTATTCATCATTGACAAACCTAAGTAATAGCATTGTTAATAAATATGCTTGTATGAAGAAAAGCCATACTATGAAGTAGAGTGAGACAAAAGCATCCTTGCTACCACCTCTAACCCCTAACCTGCTCCCAGAAACACCAGTCTCCATGGAGGCCTCTATTCTCCCACCTACAGTGGCTCTGATTCGAGCAACTGCATTAAAGGTAAGTGAAACCACATCTTATTCCATTTCAATCTGTCTTATGTTTAATTTTTAAAGAGTATACAATTGTTTTCTTTACAAATATAAGGTAATTTAACTATAGAATTGACTCAAAGGTTTTCAGGAGCTGACCTGGCACCTAAACACTCATAGTACTATCTTATCACCAAACATGTTTTAACAATGTACCAGCTTTTATATTCAATCCATTTGTATTTAGAATATAGCCCCTGCTTCTATTTCAGGGAAGAAGCTTTGTCCTAGGAGTACCAAATGGCACAAGCCGGGGGCCAGGAAGACAGAGCATGCAAGAACACACCAAAATGTGCCAGAACCAAAGTCAATAGGTGGCTCTCTAGGACATCAGGAACTTGGGGTTTCAAAACTAACTTATTCTTAATAAAAGGCACTTTATCAGTTGGAATCTTCTTAGGAAATTAGAAAAAATACAAAAATACAGTAGGTAAATATACCTGTAACAAGCCAATACGCTAAGCATCACTCTGCAGAAAAATGGAGCATACCTAGTCACATTTAAGGCCCCAGCTTCTACAAACAAAAGTGTAGCCAATCAATGTATCTCAAAGGGCAGATTTTTTTTGACTACTGAAGTCAGGAAAATTCCCCCCCTAGAATGGCTCTGATTGGCAGATATTTTCTGAGAGAGGACAGCTGAGTTAATGGAGGCCTGTGGTCATTTTATGTCAATGTCTGGAATAGGTTGTTTCCTCTTCTCATTCTTGCTTTTATTTATTATTATTATTATTATTTTTGCCAGTCCCTATGGCTACATTGCACCTGCTACCCCCCAAATACATGCTAATGGCAGTATCTTAAAGGGACAGGAATCACCAGAAAAGAAATGCACATAGTTGGATTTCTTATGCAACTCATTGATTGCATATGCCTGTAGTAATTTTTTTCAACAGAACTTGTCAGGTTAAAATTATAAATGACTTCAAGCTGCTGCTATCCATTTCATTTGGCTATTAGGGTGGTCAGGATGTCTAACTCAGGAAAGACAAAACGACAAAATGTCCCAGGAATCAATAGGTCTTTATTTTGCCTTGATTTTACTGAATAAAATCCACCTATAACTTGACTGCTTGGGGCCAGAGTCTCTTCTGTTTATTCTATTCTTTAAGATCAATTATTAGAGAGAAATCAAACCAAAAAAAGGGATAAAACAGCGTTACCTAGGTACAAATTTAAGCTATAAACTCTGAAGTAGAACATGTTTACTGTGGTTAAAAGATATAAACCACATATAAATTTAGCAACAACTCATCATATTAGATATCGTGACCTTTGGCATTGGCATTTTTCAGTATCGTTTCAGATAGCACCAGTAAAGATGGCAGAAGTAATCTAATCCCTTAATGCCCATGTCCCAAACAGAAGCGCACTTCTGAAATAGCCTCAGCAGAAGCCACATCTTTTCACACTTGCTTTTAAGGAACCAAGGCAATCTTTTAAAAGAAATAGTACATCAAGCATGATCAATGGATGAGGAAGAGTTTCAATACCAAGTCAGTGAATTAATACCATTGTACGTATCAAAACTCCACTATGAACCCAATCAATATGTATAATGATTATGTTATGTGTCAATTAAAAAAATAAAAACTGCAACATACATGCATTGAGAGTGATGTCCTCACAGTTCAGAATGCAGAAAAAGACTAACACTAATCAAAAGACTATTACTAATCAAAAGACTTTTGATATCACCCATCTTTAGCAGGAATCACATAAAAATTGGCTTGTTGGGTTTTTTAATGATAGGCCAGCATACTAATTCTTCCTAATATGTGTTTTTATTTATGTATTTTATTGATTGATTGAGACAGGGTCTCACTTTGTCGCCCAGGCTGAAGTACAGTGGCATGATCTCAGCTCACTACAGCCTCCACCTTCCAGGCTCAAGCAATCCTCCCACCTCAGCCTCCAGAGTAGCTGGGACTACAGGTGTACACCATCATGCCCGGCTAATTTTTGTATTTTTTTGTAGAGACAGGGTTTCACCATATTGTCCAGGCTGGTCTCAAACTTCTGGGCTCAAGGGATCTGCCTGCCCTGGCCTCCCAAAGTGCTGGGATTACAGGTTTGAGTCAGTGAACCTGGCCATAATATGTGTTTTTAAAGTGATCCTCATTCAGGATATGGGATTGCAAGCAATGTACCTGGCTCCACCACCTTGTAGCACAAAGAAACAGAAACAAGAAGTATAAGACAAACTATGGCTTAAAGGCAGCCACAAAAATGTGAAAAATGAATCACTTAGTTACAAATTGTTTGCCAAATTCCTTCAGCTTCATCTTTGAGAAAGAAATGCACTATACAGCTAGTATCACAAAATGTCCTAATGACATGGGACGGGGGAACAAGAGACTGATACTAACTACTAAGGTGTTTGCCAGCATTTCAAGCCTGAAAAGAACAAAGCCATTCAGCAAAATTATTTCCTGGGATCAATTTGAACTATGGGAAGTCACAGTTGTAAGATAAAGAAAAAAAAAAAGAAAAGAAACTGAACACTTTATAATATTTGGAAACTTCTTACCAATCTCATTTTCCTGGCTTTCCTTCATTTAAATTTTTACCTAATACAAAGTAATACTTCATAAGTAACTAAACCTTGAAGAAATAAAACCAGGATTCAGTTGGGCCTTTTCTTTTCCATTTCCTTTCTCAGCTGCCTGCCTTCTAATAAGACAAACTTTTGGGAGGAACATAGAAGGTATCCAGACATTTCGATGAATTAGACAAGGAAAGTCTAAATGAAGAAACCCTGGCACTCATAAATGAAGCAGTCTTTTAAAAACCAAAGAGCCAAAACACAGGCTAAATAATGCTTCCTGAAAAAGAAATTCACTTTTTTAAAAAAGGAGATACACACAGTTCTCCAGGATCATTAAGGCACTGTTCTAAATTAGTATCTTTCAGATCAAACTGAGAAACTTCACAAGTAATTTCTAAACAAAACCGTTAGTGCACACATTCCCCATAGACAGCTCTTTAGCAGATTTAAGTTGCATACTGTAATCAACACAAGTACAGTTACTTACTTGTTTCCTTCTGTAATGAGCAAACTGAGAAAGTCCTAAAACAGTTGCAAGAGCACCTCCTCCAACAAGAATCGTCCCTTTCACTGCCTTTTGAAATGCCATTTCTTAGCCTACAAAGAAAAATAAAAAACAAAAAGAAGTTAATTGGGATAGTTATCGCATAACCATCGCAATAATAAAAAGACACTGTGTAGATTATGAAACCATGTTAAACTAGAAAAGAAAACATAAAATAAGGAAATTACTAACAAACCAAAGTGTATACTGCAACTCAAAATAAATAGCCAAAAAATTCTAGACAAGGGAATTGATTACATAAAATTACTTCCTGGTTCGACAGGAATTAAAGAAAGAAAAGCAAATTAAGAGACAACCGAGGATATTTAAACAGTATAAAGTCAAGAGAACTGTGAAAAGAAATGTCATTGGGTATTTAACAAAACTGCATGCTATACTTGTAAATTTGTTCAACACCTAATCCTCTCCTCAAGGAGAACCAGCAGAAAGAAATCTTGGGTCACTCAACAAGACAATAAACATCAGCTTGCTTCAGGTTCTTTGGCAAGTGTTTAATTCAAATTGTGGTAAGACTCCCTTCCCAAGTTTTTCCCTTTCTAATGAAGTTTTCACTACAGCCAAAAGCCAGCAGTGTTATATTTCTATTATTGAAAGAGTCGGCTGGGCACGGTGGCTCACACTTGTAATCCCAGCACTTTGGGTGGCGGTGGTGGTAGACGCCTGTAATCCCAGCTACTTGGGAGGCTGAGGCAGGAGAATCGCCTGAACCCAGAGGCAGAGGTTGCAGTGAGCCGAGATCATGCCACTGCACTCCAACCTGGGTGACAGAGCTACACTCCGTCTCAAAAAGAGTATACTTTACAGATAAGAAGTCAGAGGTATTATGCCTTAATGCTTTCACAAACTGACCAATTTAACCTGCTGTAATTCCTTTCATTAGGGGAACTTAACAAAAAAAGTTTTCTTCTAGCCAGAGTTGCATGACACCAAAATTTTAAGAGAAAACCCTCCAGATCAAGCACTCACTGTATATTTGTGCTCTCTGTATTTATATTTTTTTCTTTCTCTCTTTTTGTAGAGACAGAGTCTGGCTCTGTCACCCAGGCCAGAGTGCAGTGGCTCAATCATAGCAAACTATAAAATCAAACTCCCGGGCAAGTGATTCTCCCAAGTAGCTGATACTACCAAGTGCGTGCCGCCATGCATGGCTATTTTTTTTCTTTCTTTCTTTCTTTTTTTTTTTTTTTCTGTAGAGACAAGGTCTTGCTATGTTGCCCAAACTGGACTCAAGCAATCCCCTACCTTGGCTTCCCAAAGTGCTAGGATTACAAACATGAGCCACCCCGCACTCGGCTCCACTGAATATTTCTCAAGCTCTGCATTGTTTCAGCTCTTAACTTTCTTTCCTCTCACTTGTTTTCCACTACTGGACTGATAATGGAATTTTCTAAGGTTTTGATGAGGACTTAAAAATTATTCTTTAACTTTTTCAGAAACTAAGAAGACTGCGTAAAAATGAAAATTCCACCAAAAATCCTTTTGTCCGCTTTTACTGTTAAACGTAAAAAGATAATCCTGTGTGATCAACTAAAAAAAATTCTAGAGTTGAGTAATTTGACCTGCCTAAGACTTTACATTCACAAAAGCAGGGAAACAGGGAAGCCACTACCCTATTTCCTTGTAGGGGTGGAGCACTGGCCTGTCTGGACAACACACGTTACATTCTATTGATACCTCACAACTCAAGAAAACAATTTATTATGAAGGTAGTTTTAACTTAGGATACTAAAAAAACAGTATCTCAACATAAATTATGATACAGTTAAATATTTGGGTCCATACTGAATAAACTGTATCTATTATCATACTATCCTAAATAAAGAATTGCAATATAGTTGATAACTACGATTCTATAGAAAACTCATTTTAGGATACTATAAATTATATACTGATATGTGGTGGCATTTTTAAAATTTTTTTCTTCTGATCTCATTCTTCCTGACAAACTCCTAAATTCTAAACTTTATCTTTTTAATTAAGATTCTTCCCAGGATTAGAGCCCAGGAGTTTGAGCTTGCAGTGAGCTGCAATTGTGCCACTGCACTCCAGCTTGGGAGACAGAACAAGACCCTGTCTCTAAAAAAAATTTTTAAAGATTCTTACCAGGAAAATATTTCACAAGCATATGTACTCTGCTGCTGGAGGTCTCTTCTTTACTGTCCCTTTGCTATATCAACCATCTTCTCTTTCCCAAATTATGCAAGATAGTTGGTGTACGCTGGCTAGGGGCCACCATTCATCATTCAGTCAACCCTAGGCAAAACCTTATATCCTAGGTTGCTGGGATAGTAAAAACCCTAACTTAGCAGGTACCCATTTGTCATAGCTCACTATCACCAATCAATGTACTGTTGTAAACGTTCACATGGGTGCCTATCACACAACAATGGAAGCCCTAGCAGCCAAGAGATAGCATGCTATCTCAAGGCTAACTGGGTTCCTCTGACAACTGGAGACAGAGAATGAAGTCCTAGTTCTATTTACTATTTACCTTAAACAATGCACATGCCTGACTCATAGCAGTGTGGTGGTCCGTAGGATATGAGTGTTGTGACTGATTGACTTATCACTGCTTCTGTCTTGTTGATAATGTCATTGTTGACCTCCCAAAGGATACCACACATCAACATGGCCAACTCAGGGATGTTATATACAACACAGTCAATGAAAATGTTTCATTCTCAGAGGTGTTCATTCAGCCAGTTAAGTTTGAAGCTAGTATTTCCAAATGTGTGGGTCCCTATGTTCTCTGCCTACCTGATAGTATTGTTTTAATTTGATTTGTCAGAGACCAAAACTTGCAAAGGAGGATATTTTCATGCATTTTCCCAATGAGCCACTAATACTATCAAAAAACTACATTCTCATGTCATCTTGCAGAGTTAGCAATAGTATCAACTATAATCAATAAAGAGTTTTCCTTTTTCAATAATTTCAAAAAATAATGTACGCTTGGGGGCTCATTATTTCTGCTGTGATCAAATCCTTCTGTATGGTCATCTGGCTAACTCAAAAACAAAGGCAAGAATCAGTCAGTTTCACTTGACTTTCCTAAGATTATCATTATGATTGTTGTTATTGTTATGAATGTTACAATAACAATCACTGCCATTTATTATTTACTAGGTAACAGGTACTGTGCTTTTAATTCTTTAAACACATCAGCTCATTTCACCCTCACAACATCTAATTTCATAAAAGGGGCAGTGGTAGCTCAGAGGAAATGGGGGATTTCCCCAAAGTCACTGCCTACTAAGTCAGAAAACAAGACTGAGTTTATGTTCTTGAGCCCTGGTGGTTCTGTCCTGCCTTTGGTCTCAAAAGGCAACTTCTCCCTAAAAGCTATACCATATTTTGTTGTCACTCCCAAAAGAAGGCCCTATTCTCAAACAATTACTCAAATGTTCAGTCCCTTGGCATTTGGGTTAATCTCCAAGGCAATGAAGAAGTCTCTAGCAAAGTATCTACTAGTAATCTTCTGCCAGGTAATGTAAGAACTTTGTTTTACAAAGTTTAGGGCCGGGCATGGTGGCTCACGTCTGTAATCCCAGCACTTTGGGAGGCCGAGGTGGGTGGATCATTTGAGGTCAGGAGTTCAAGACCAGCCTGGCCAACATGCTGAAACCTTGTCTCTACTAAAAATACAAAAATTAGCCAGGCAGTAGTGGCATGCGCCTGTAATCCTAGCTACTCAGGAGCCTGAGGCAAGAGAATCCCTTGAGCCTAGGAGGCGGAGACTGCAGTGAGCCGAGATTGCGCCACTGTACTCCAGTCTGGGTGACAGAGTAAGACCCTGTCTCAAAAAATAAAAAAATTTAAAAAAGAACTTTGTTTTAATGCTGAAAGAATGAAATTTAGAACTATGTAAACCATATGCTGTGGACAACATGTACCCATTTACCATTGTAAGGAGAAACGTTTTCACAATGATTACAAACAAACAAAAAAAAAGATTATTTCCTTCTAAGTAACAGCTTTACTAGAAAACTAGCAAAGAAGGGGACCAAAAATATACACAAATCTTTACTAACTTCTGCAATAAATGTTCAAGGAAACCAGAGGGGAAAAAATATTAAAAAATAGAATTAGCTTATTTATCATAGCTTCAAATCCATGCTTTATAGCCTTTTAATTAAATCACATATACGCTTACTCAGGACTGGCTGCTGCATTGACATAGACCAGAGCTAGCTCTAATTCTTGCAAGGAGAACACCAGCTCAGTTGGCAAAACCTAAACAAATGGCGCTCAACTAAATATATCTGTAAGTTTATCAACTAACTGCCCACAAGCAATTAATCTGTTTGTAGGATTAAATATCAAAGTGTGCCTTGTAACTCTGAACTCTGTCTTATAACTACTTGTGCTATACTGAGTGTTATAAATAGTCTGATAGAAAAAAAAGCCAGGTGCTATATCATTTTAATGTTGCAAGAAATTGACTCTGACTAAAAGAATTAAAGAAGGCTTCAGTGAAGACAGGATTTTGGAGAAGGGTCTTGAGGGGGAAAAGAAGAATTTGGAGGGGAGTGAGTAGGGAACGTTATAGAGAAAGACAATTGGAGGAGAAAGGGGAGCATCATGGTACGTTCTAGGCATACAAATAGTTATCTCGTTTGGCTGGAGATGGCAGCTAGAAATGGGGTTTAAAAAGAAGTCCAGGGGCAAGAGAGAGGAAGACTGTATACACGTGAAGTAAAATATTTCTATGATATCCTGTTGGCAATGGGGAGTAGAGGCTGTAGATTAAGGAAGTAAGATGTTTTGTCTAACGTTCTGTAAAGACTATTCAAGTAGATTTTTGTTTTGAAGCTTACGAAGACAGAGAGACCAATTAGAGGGCAATGAAATAGATCCCGTGTGAGAGGAGAGCCTGGTTTAAGGCAGCATTAAAGAGTGCAAATCTAGAGACTGATGTTTTGCACAACTCTCTAAGGACAGCACTCAATTAGAGAGCACAACAAGACCTGACAACCAATTACAGGAGGCAGCAGGAAGAGACTGAACACAATAAGTGGTTTTAGTTCGGGCAGCTGGAAAATGGCCCCAACATTTCAATATTAAGATCTAGAAAGAGAAGCAGGTTTAAGGAAGAAGAGAAGCTCAGCTTGTAACTAAGAAAATTTGAGATCTTGATGGAACATCTACTCAGAAAACAGCACAGATGGATATTTGGGTCTAAAACTCCCAAGAGTAATAGGCACTTGGGAAAATTTTGCCTAGAACTGACAGATGTAATTGCTACACAATAAAATGTACTTACTGCTAGCAAACAAAAACTAAATTTGCCACTTCTCAAAGTTTGCTGACCTTTGTTTGTACCTGACTGCTGCAACTTATCTGGCTCAGCTGAATTCTTAGATGTCCTTGTAGGGCTCCCATTATAGACAGTGACTTTTAACAAAGAACAACTCCTCACATCCTATTTCATGTAAGTCCCTGAGTGCATCCACCACTTCTGCCTCCTCCCATTCATAGGCAAGGCAACTAAGCATAAGCAAATTCATTCCAGAACCAGATCGCACTTCCTGGCCTCTGAAATCTCTTTAAAAAGTACTCACTCTCCTCTTCATCTTCCTGTCTTATCTTCTCTCTTCCAGAAGCCTTACTTATCAAAATACAAACTTAGCACAAGTAAGAATCATGCAAATGGGCTGGGCCAGTGGCTTATACCTGTAATCCCAGCAATTTGGGAGGCCAAGGCAGGAGGACTGTTTGATACCAGGAGTTCAAGACCAGCTTGGGCAACAAAGCAAGACTCCATCTCTATTGAAAAAAATTTTTAAATTAGCTGGGAATCGTGGCACAAACCTCTAGTTTCAGCTATTCAAGAGGCCAAAGTGGGAGGAATCATGTGTGCCCAGGAGGTCAAGGCTTCAATGAGCCATGATCATACCACTGCACTCCAGCCTGGGCGACAGAGCAAAACCCTGTCTTAAAAAAAAAAAAAAAAAAAAAAAAGAAAAGAAAAAGAAAAAGATTCCATGCAAATACATTTATCACTCCTCTGTGGAATAAGCCCTGGGTCCCTTTGTCAGAAGCGTGTGAACCAGAGGAACTCCATCTTGAATAGGAGCTGGGTAAAATAAGCCACCCCTTGTTTAGCATATAATCAAGCAATAACCATAAAAATGGGCAACCAGCAGCCCTGTGTCTATGCAGTAGTCATTCTTTTATTCCTTCACTTTCACTTTATGGACTCACCCTTAACTCTTTCTTGTGTGAGATCCAAGAACCCTCTCTAGGCATCTGGATGGGGACCCCCTTCCTGTAACACCTTTATGTTTACAAAAACTCTCCTATCTTTCTGGTTTCTTATATAGAAACCTCAATTACCTTTCTAATCCCCATGCTCTCCATTAGTTTAGAACTTCTCAGGGTTTTGATTCTTATGCCAGCATAGAAGTAAGCACATTTCTCTCCATCCCTTACAAGCATGACCAGTGGAGGGGCAGAGAGTACAGCTCAAAGATCAATTACAGAAGAGTAATTTCAATGACCAGCCTTGCTGTCCTCGGGGCATGCATTCTCCAGCAAGATATAAAGGCATCCCATATTGCACTCCCATGTTTATTGCAGCACTAGTCACAATAGCCAAGATTTTCTATCAACCTAAGTGTCCATCAACAGACAAATGGATAACAAAAATGTGGTACATATATACAATGAAGTAGTATTCAGCCATAAAAAAGAATGAGATCAGGCCGGGCCCAGTGGCTCACGCCTGTAATCCTAGCACTTGGTGATGCCAAGGTGGGCAGATCACTTGAGTCCAGAAGTTCGAAACTAGCCTGGCCAACGTGGTGAAACCGTCTCTACTAAAAATACAAAAAAAATAGCCAGGCTTGGTGGTGGGTGCCTGTAATCCCAGCTACTCAGGAGGCTGAGACAGGAGGAAAATCACATGAACCTGGGAGGCGGAGGTTGCAGTGAGCTGAGAACACGCCACTGCACTCCAGCCTAGGCGACAGAGCGAGAGACTCCGTCTCAAAAAAGAAAAGAATGAGATCATTTCATTTGCAACAACACGGGTAAAACTGGAGGACATCATGTTAAGTGAAATAAGTAAGGCACAGAAAGACAAATTTTGCATATTCTCACTCATTTGTGGGAGCTAAAAATAAAAACAAATGAACTCATGGAGACAGAGTCAGACAGTAGAAGGATGGCTACCAAAGGTTGGAGATGGTAGTGAGGTTGGGGTGGGGATGGTTAATGAGTATAAAAACATAGTTAGAATGAATAAGATCTGGAATTTGATAGAACAGAGTGACTGCAGTCAACAATAACTTATTGTACATTTTAAAATAACTAAGAGAGTGTAATTGGAATGTTTGTAACACAAAGAAATAAATGCTTAAGGTAATGGATACCCCACTTACCCTGATACTACTGTTACACATTGCATGCCTGTAGCAAATTATCTCATGTACCCAAAAATATGTATACATACTATGTATCCAGAAAAATTAAAAAGAAAAAAGAAATTAAAAATAAATAAAAGCGATCCATGTTCTTCCAATCACCTACACTGAGAAATCCAGATGTACAAGGCATTTCAAACATTAAATAAAAACCCCAAGATGTAACCTAGAGGTAGCCCTTTAATCACTAAGCCCTTTACCTAAGCCTTTTGTGGTCCAAAGGTAGCAAATGCTCCTTACACTTCATCTGTGCAGCTACCTGCTCCTGTAGCTGTGCATGCAAAAACTCCTTCAACTATTTTGAGTTGTGTCACACTGTCACACCCATGGAAGGCACAACTCAGAGGGCCAGGCCTCACACTCGCATACAAATCCAGTGACTTATTGAAGAAAAGTGCATGAGTCTTACAAAATAAGCATATAGAACCTCATCAGAGAAGGTCCTAGCAAACGGGTCTGTAATCATGGATAGCTTGACAGCAAGTCCACAGTAAAACAGAAGAAGGAGTGAGCTCAAAAGCATCTTCCCTCCCAGCAGCACCCTTTTAACTATAAAAGTCAAGATCTCTGGATGGCTTGAACTAGATGTGTTTTAGCAAGCAAACCTTTTATTATTCCAATTAACGTGATAACAAATGTTTTGTACAATTCCCTTGAAGAAGGTATCTCATAGTTCAGACACACCAAACATATGCTGATAAAGTGCTTACTCAGACAAGTAACAATCAAAGCATACCATGTACTACTCTTTCCCCAAGTTTTACTTTACTGTGGGGATCATGATTAGTACTCTGCCTGCAAACGCATTCCCCCCAGCCAAGCAGAGAAGGACTTACACACCTATATCTTACACATGTGATTCCTACAGAAACACACAGAGAGGCCTCAAGTGTACTTTTTGAAAGCTATCAGACCTAAATGAACAAAATAGTCAAACAGAAGAGGCACATTAGCCTGTTCTCTGGAAACAGAGAGGAGGTCTGGTCTGTAAACTGAAAGTGAATTCTCCCTTTTTGTTGCTGTTATTTTTAAAAAGGATTTAGGCCAAGACTGGACAGGAAATTGACCCAAGGTTCTTCACAAAAGACAATCCCTACAGAAAGAAGTGAATGTATCAAGCCCTAAGAAAACAGAAGACACTTTTATCTTTCCGTCACCTTCTTTAGCCTTTCCTCTATTATATCAAAAGCAAAAACACACAAACACAACAATAACAACCTATAGTTGTAAAGAATATATACACTGAACAGGATATCAAACAACAAACAAAAAGGCTTTTCCGAAGTCACTGAGAAAAGCATTATCCTGATAACGCAAGATAAATCAAAAAACCAAGTAAAAGTCAACAGAAATGTGTGAAACGTAATCCTCAGGTTCTAAATACACAAAATTTTGGACTGTGGTGGAAGAAGCTAAAGCAACACACTCACACATTGCTGGGAAGGCATCCAGACTCTAGCTTTGTCCCTGTCTTCCACACCCTATCAAAAGGCCAGCCTGCTTCCAAGAAGGGCAGGTTCTTTCACTTCCAATCCATTTATTTCCCCAGGCAATTACTGCCAGAAGGGCCCACCCCACCCCAAGAGCAAGTAAACAATTTTAACAGAGGAAGAGTATTTCCATAAAGAAGAATGAGAAAAAAAAAAAAATAGGAAACGAAGAGAAAGTGAAAGAAAATAAACACTATATTTATACCAATTCACATAGTGTAAAGCTAGAAAATTATTTGTCTCCCTGGGTCACCTTTATGTCAATTATATCATTTTAGAAGCAAACCCACAGCTATGGATGATTGAGAAAGAGGCTGGTCCAGGACCACTTCTCAGCCTCAAACGAGGGCAGGAACCTGGAAGCTTGACAGGAGAAGTTGGCTAAGAGATGGGTTGAGCTGGTTTCAGCGGCAGAGTTCAAAAAATGCAAGTAAAAGGTACAAAAGAAGGAGAAAATAAGGTCAATAACCATTTAAAGTGAGCCAGTTAAAAGTCTCTGTTTATAAAAAATTTATCGCAAACATTATTACATGGGGATTTCTGATGTGTGATGGGGGGGTTAAGTTTAATATATAATGTCATAACTGTTAATCGAGCATTTATTTCACAAAGTCCTCTAAAACAAAAATGCATTGAAAGGGAGGGAGCCTTAGAGGAACACAAGGATATATGTTTGCACTCTAGTAGTGATGCATTATTTAAGACCCAGTTTTTTACAAAATATATGCCATTTCCAAGGCAATTGCCATATAATATACTTATGCTTTCTACCATTTCTAAAATGCACGCTGGAACTATAGTCACAAATTTGACTCTTTTTATTTCATGAGGTTCACTATAGAATTACAAGAAATCAATGAAGCTCATTATATTCATTAAATGCAAATAATCACAGTTTAATTCATAATAGAATAGTTTCTATTATGTTTGCTTTCCATACAATTGCTATAAAAGTCATAAAGAACTATAGTTAGTGCATGCAAGTGAATTTGTATTCCATTTTAAATTCATTTTAAAATCAAAGTTAATATATATACTGTATTACTCTAGATATATTCACGGATTTGTGTTTAAAGTCGTACAATCCTATCTTTAATATTCCATTAAAATCTTTTTCTGCCTTCTTTGCTTACCATATACATAATTGAGGGTAACCCTGAGAGCACCAAAATAAAATGTCCCTCCCAAGTGAAAACTTGAAGCATTCCTTCACAAAAATGCCAACCCCTTGTAAAAACACAAGTCAGGTTAAGGAGCTGAGTAGATAACATGCATAGTACAGAATTAAACAAACTTGCATTTATATCAACTAACAAGAAATGGTTGACTTAGCATGAAAAAGAGATAGCACAACAGGGGGAAAAACTTAAATCTGCCTTGAGGAGGCAGGAATGTTATCAATGAAACACATTCATTGATAACATTCAAAAGAAGTTCATTAGTCAAACAGACCATACTAGTCCTGTGCTTCTTTCAGTCTTTCTGCCCCTTTACTAACCCTTTATTGGGTTAAGATAATGGTTGACATTCCTTTGGCAGCATAAATGCTCTTTTACATTTTACATGCTGTTATAGAATCTACTTCAGTAATCAAAACAAGAAAAAGGCCTGGAGTGGTGGGTGGCTAACGTCTATAATCCCAGACTTTGAGAAACCCAGGCAGGAGGATCCCTTGAGGCCAGGAGTTCAAGACCAATCTGGGAAGCGAGACCCTGTCTCTACAGAAAAAAATCTTTTTAATTAGCTAGGCATGATGGCACATGCCTGTAGTACCAGTTACTCAGGAGACTGAAGTGGGAGGATTGTTTGAACCCAGGAATTGAAGGCTGCAGTGAGCTGTGAGGGCACCACTGCACTCCAGCACAGATGATAGAATGAGATCCTGTCTCAAAAAAAAAAAAAAGAAAGAAAGAAAGAAAGAAAAGAAAAAGTCCTTTACCTTGCTATAAAATAAGCTGCAAATCAAAGAGTTTTAAATGTCTGTCTTAAGATTAAAACATATCAAGCCTTCCCTCAAAGTTTATTAAAACAAAGCCTTACAGAGTAACTACAATCATGGCTGTTGAATACATACTGTAAAATGTTTTGTAAGAAAACAAAGTCCAGGCCGGGCACAGTGGCTCATGCCTGTAATCCCAGCACTCTGGGAGGACGTGGCGGGTGGATCACTTGAGGTCAAGAGTTCAAGACCAGCCTGGCCAACATGGTGAAGCCCCATCTCTACTAAAACTACAAAAATTAGCCAGGCGTTGTGACGGGTGCCTGTAGTCCCAGCTACTCAGGAGGCTGGGGCAGGAGAATCACTTGAACCCAGGAGGTGGAGGCTTTAGTGAGCCAAGATCATGCCACTGCACACCAGCCTGGGCAACAAAGCAAGACTCCATCTCAAAAAAAAAAAAAAGAAAATGTACCAATTCTTTCAAAAGTTCCTGTTGCAATTGCATTATATGCCGTTAGAAATGTATTTGGGGAAGTATCTGTTGAAGATGCTTTATGAAATCCTGAGCTTATTTTTTTTAAATTATGACTGAATTTTTAATAATAATTAGTTATAGCACAATAACTTGTTATTGTTCAGTTCATTGTAAAAGAAAGTTCTCAATTTGAATATAGCTCTATTACAAACATCACTACACATATATTTAATGTATAAGTGGTGACTGAGAGTTATAAGAGATCAAGAAGTGCGCTGGGGTGGTAAGACCAGTCACTGTTTCCTTGACAGAGGGAAGATCCCTAGGAAACAAAGCTGACTAGTTTTTCCATCCTGTAGTCTTTTTTCTCCTGTAGCCTGTTGAAATTTACATTTAAAATTTACTCCTCTGTACATCTAATAATCCGCAAGTATAAATGGAACTACAACAAGGAGCCAAAGTACAGATACAATGCACATATGAAAAAGGAAACCTGAGACATACTGTAGTGAAAATAATCATGTATTAGAATATTTAGCT
This sequence comes from Pongo pygmaeus, assembly GCF_028885625.2. Classification (NCBI taxonomy): domain Eukaryota; kingdom Metazoa; phylum Chordata; class Mammalia; order Primates; family Hominidae; genus Pongo; species Pongo pygmaeus. Next base: position 55,948,814 of record NC_072384.2, on the reverse strand, counting down.
TACTGATTACACTTCCTAAAAATGTCTGACTCACAAGGAAATAAGAATCAGATGAGAGAAACAGATTGAAGTAATTCATACTGCTAACAAAATTCCCATTTAAAGTAAGTGAAAACAATGTATTTCCTAAATGCTCCATCCCCACTCCAAAAAAAGTTAAGAAAATATACTACATTTTCCTTCACCTATGCAAAAATAATGAGGAAAGCTGTATTTCTATCTCAGTCATTTTGGCTAAAATGATCTTGGTCATAAGATCTTACTCTTCCCACTCGAATGTTGCATCCTTTCCAAACTAAAGAAAAAGATATTTCTTTTCTTCTTTAAAAGGGCTGGCACAAACCCTCATGAAAAGCATTCAGGTACTATAGTCTAGTCATTCTGCATAAGATGCTGGGTGTCAACATTACTGAGCTAATACCACAGAGGTGACAGGTCTAAAATTTAAATAGCATAAATAGAGAAAATAAAGGGTTCGACTCAATATTCCTTTTAAAGCTGTCATTGATCTTTTTTTAAAAAAAGAACTCTATATATAGTCTTTCCCAAAAATATATAATTCTCTATATTGTATTTCCAAAACTCTAAATTAAAAAAGGAAATCATCAGGGGGTATTCTGGAAGGAAAGACTCCCTTGTAATTCTTTCTCTTCCACTAACTTGTTCTGTGATTTCAGGCAAATCACTTGAACTTGCTGATCCTCACTCCAACTGTATATGAGTTAGCCTTCAAAATGTCCAAAGCTATTTTAACTTTAAAAGTTTATGGTTTTTCTTCATTCAATAGATGCAGAAGGGAAAACAACCCTCATGCATTAAATGTGGCATTCTCTTAATGTCCTATTTATTTAGCACTGTTAGATAATTAAAACTTGTATTCATGGTTTTATTCAATAATTATTTACTGATCATCCAACACGTGTCAGGCACTGAGCAAACAGAGAACACACACAAAAAAATCCCTGCATTCCAAGAGTTTACATCTGCGTGGAGTATACAGTTAAAAAAAAAATTCTGTATTCTTTTGGATTAAAATACTACATTTCAAAAATGTAAGTCACACTTTGGCTTCTTAAATAATATTAACCATGAATTCAATTATTGATGACTTACAGCCATCCATATGTACATGCTATGATATGGTGATGGCCTCAGGAATAATAGGAGTGACAACACTATTAACCCCTTTACTTTGTGGTCCCAGGTCCCAGTCTGTTCCTGTATGAATTCTTCCTCTCTCTGCTTTATACAATTTTCCTGTTTCCTCCAAACTATCAGGCTGATGATAATCTTCCCTGTTTATCTTTGAGCTCACTTCTTTTTTTTTTTTTTAATACTTTAAGTTCTAGGGTATATGTACACAATACGCAGGTTTGTTACATATGTATACATGTGCCATGTTGGTGTGCTGCACCCATTAACTCATCATTGTTACCACTGTGGTTAGAAAAATGACAGCCAAGTTAGTTTAACTGTGTTTCAAATACAAGTAAATAGCTCTAAGCAAAGCTAAAGGAGCTACTTACTAGAATTTTAACACTTGGTTTTCAATGTTCTGGCTCTAACTTTTCAGGGATCTTTTTACCCCCTTCTTTTATGTGTTTCAGGTTAGTGGAACTTACCAGAAAACATCTGGATTTTGCTATACACACTGTGAATGAAACAAACTACCCAAGCCTCTTACATAGAGTTAAGAATGTCAGGCTAGGTGCGGTGGCTCATGCCTGTAATCCAAGCACTTTGGGAAGCCAAGGCAGGCAGATCACCTGAGGTTGGAAGTTTGAGACCAGCCAGACCAATACGGAGAAACCCCATCTCTACTAAAAATACAAAAAAAAAAAAAAAAAAATTTATCCGGGTGTGGTGGTGCATGCCTGGAATCCCAGCTACTTGGGAGGCTGAGGCAGGAGAATTGCTTGAACCCGGGAGGCGGAGGTTGCAGTGAGCCGAGATCACGCCACTGGACTCCAGCCTGGGCAACAAGAGCAAAACTCCATCTCAAAAAAGAAAAAAAGAAAAAGAAAAAAAGAATGTCAAACCAGGTACATGCACAGAGTCCAGGCCTTAGAAAAAGAAAATTCTTATTTCAATTCTACCTCATCTGAACAGATCCACGTTATCTTGAAAAAACATGGCAACACTCTCTGCTTCTGTGCTAGAAACAATTAGTATATTTTTCTGTGCTCTCCTGGATTTAAAGAAATATTTGCAGATAAATGGACCAAAAAAATCCATCTGCTGCTTCTAAAAAACTCGAAAATTCCTTGAGAACTGGCTTATTGAAAACATACCATTAGCAAAGGAAAGATTAAAATTGTAATTTCTTAGAATATAACCAAAGCAAGAGTTCCATCAGATACTCAGGAAAGTATCCCTGAAGGACCTACCCAAGTGAAGAAGACAGGAGGAGGCGCATTGGTTCAGGTAACATACATTCAACTGGGATTGACTGAATACCTGGCAGATCCCCAGCACTGTTCCATGGGCTGGGAATTCCTCTACTCTCATGGATTGGAAGAGACAAAAATAAACATGTAAACAAACATAAAAATTAAGTATTTTGAAAGTGAAAATTACTAGGAAAAAATAAAGATGAAATAATAGGTTAGAGGATAACCGGGGTAGGCTGGACATGGTGGCTCATGCCTGTAATCCCAACACGTGGGGAGGTTGAGGTGGGAGGATTGCTTGAGGTCAGGAGTTTGAGACTAGCTTGGGTAACACAGTGAGACCCTGTCCCTACAAAAAATAGAAAAAATGAGCTGGGCATGGTAACATGCACCTATAGTCCCAGCTACTCAGGAGGCTGAGGCAGGAGGACTGCTTGAGCACAGGAGTTGGAGGCTACAGTGAGCCATGATCACACCAACCTGGGTGACAAAGTGAGACCTTGTCTCAAAAACAAACAAACAAAAAAGTCAGTGGAGGATTTTAATCAGTACAATGATACAATGAAATTTATATTTCAGAAAGACAGGAAGAAATGCCCTAGCTGCAGTACAGAGGATGCCTTTTAGGGTAATAAGAGTAAAAGTAGAGCCTGGAAGGTCAAGGCTACAGCGAGCTGAGATCCCACCACTGCACTCCACCCTGGGCAACAGAGTGAGACCCTGTCTTTAAAAAAAAAAAAAAAAAAAAAAAAGAGAGATAGATAATGTGATAATTTAGTGCTTGCCTGCAGGAACACAGCTACTCCTATAGGCACAGCCAGGGACCTGCTAGTCATAGGATGCTGTCTTTGGCATATTCAAATGACACCAATGACCCCCAGGAGAGAGAGAGGGTTGCTTTTTCATTAGGATACCATTAGCCATGTTCATAATGAGCAGATGCAAGTATAGAAAAAGGACACAATGGGAAAGGGGGAAAGAGTTAACAAATTATATGAGAAAACAGGCAAAAATACCAACTGCAATCAACAAGATTCTATAATAGGGAAACAAATACTTTAGGGATAAACTTGAATGTAAATATGTATTGAACTTACATACTTGAAAGACTGTTCTTTCACTCAGTCTAACAGGCTAGTAACAATGAACAGACAGTGTCAATTAAGAGAGCCTCTTAAATGCCAACAGAAGTCTTTTTCATATTTCTATTTCCCCTTGGGCTGGGGTTGTTTCCAGGTGACTTTTCTCGCCCCACAACTCATTATAATTTGCACTGATTTTGGACCCATATTGGAAAAGAACCGTAGGTCACATCTCAAAAGACTGAGGCACCCAGAACATTTCCCACCAACCACAGGCCAGGAAGTTAAGAGCTGTGTGAAGCTTATTGACCCAGCTGAGTATAGATTTAATAGGCAAGAGAGACTGCATATGATTAATTACAGTTATTTATATTTATGGGTTTGAATCTTGAGGATGCCTGGCCTATCCCCATTTTATTTCATAATTTTCCCCCTATTGGAGACTGAAGAGCAAAAGTCAATTGCCTGAGTGTTGGCATCACACTGGAAACTAAAGGGCCATGCATTTCAATTCCAGCTCAAGGAACACTCTGGCTGAGCAGATGCAATTCACCAGACCCCAGTGGGCTAGGATCGTACTGTTCTCAGTCAAATCACATAGCTGCTGGAATTCAGCAGAGTACATTAGCAATTTATACTCAACAGCCTCTCTTCAACCATAAATTTTGAAATAATTTCGAGATAATGTCTGAGATAAAATTGGGATAATATTAAGTAAAACCTAAACTTAATCCAAAAAATGTAGGCCATAGTTTGAGCCTCTGTTCCTACCATGAAGCAATCAGGAGGCAAGTGACTAAGTGGCATTTCTAATAGGATTCCTGTCAAAACACCAGGTTCAGTATCAATCCAATGACCTTCAGGCCTGACCTCACCTAGTGCACTTGAGCTTACTCCTTCGGTCACTCGTCTGGCAGCTGCCAGCAACATGGTGTGTTTTTCAGATTATACTACATGGCAGCCAAGTGCTCTGCAGAGATCACAGAACGGGCAGTCAGCAACCTGAGGTGTCAGTCTACCCTACCATAGTCTCAGCCTGAAGAAAGCCATCAGACTTCCCTGGACTTCAGTGTCCTCACGTAAAAGATTGAGATCTTCCATATAGTCCCTTTTTCTTTCTTTTTTTCTTTTCTTTTTTTTTTTGAGACGGAGTCTTGCTCTGTTGCCAGGCTGGAATGCAGTGGCATGATCTCAGTTAACTGCAACCTCTGATTCCATGGTTCAAGCGATTCTCCTGCATCAGGCTCCCGAATAGCTGGGATTACAGGTGTGAGCCACCATGCCCAGCCTATATTCCCTTTTTCATGGCACTGCTGGACCCATAACCCTTGCCTTTGGCACTCCAAGGCCTTCTGCCATTTTTCCCACCTAAACCGGACAGTAGGGGTAAGTCACTCACCATGCCAAATGACTGCCATCAACATCCCCTGAACGCACTCTGACTTGAAAAAGCAACACTTTCATACTGAAAAGAATCATAATAAAGAAAAGTCTAAAAAAATTAATGGCACCCTTAAGTAAGTTAGACATTCTAGAATTTCTTTACCTTGTAGGAATTAATCCTTTCTGGGTTAAGTACACTCTGGATAGAGATGGGGTAACGGACAAGTAGAAAATTAATTATGAAGAGAACAAAAGTAAATAAAACAGTATCTCTGAGTGTGTGTATACATATATATATTTCTGTTTTAAAGTATATGTGCATACACACACATAGACACTCACAAGTGAAGGCTAGACGAAGATACCCCAAAATGTTAAAAATCTCATCTTTGAATGGCAGTATTATGAATCATTTTTATTTTCTTCCTTGTGTGCATTATTTTCTAGATGTCTAAAATAAGCATGAATTATTCTTTTAATTAGAAAAAAAATGTGGAATATACGTGTGCATGCATATAAGAGAAAGAGATCTGAAAAAAAAGAATTCCAAAGAGCACCATGCAGATGGACAGCTGACATTTGACCAAATCCCATATCATCTGACCATTACTTGAGTGATTTTCCTGTTATACAACTTTTCTCATCTTTAATGAACTACAGTAAAAGACCCATATAGAAAAAGAAAAAGAATAGTTTGCCTTTACAATTTATTAGGAATCTTTGAGTAAGAACTGGAAAATGTCACAGAATTATCTACCTCATTCTAAAAAAATCTCCACCCTAACTAAAATGAATTTGCCTTGAGCATGGGACACAATAACCATTTAAGCTTGAGTTAAGCTGCACCTAAACTCGCCCTACATTTTTAGTTATTGCACATTACAGCCCCTCGGGGATTTGCAGTTTTAATGCAACACTGGAAATCCCAACAACAAATCAAACCAGAAACTGCAAAGCTGATCAACCTTCCTGGAATTGGGTGTTTCCCACATTTCAACTCCATAACTACAGAATCTCTTTAGTTAACACACCCAGGGGGCCCCTCCACTGTGCCAGGCCCTAAAGGAAGTCCACAGATGCACAGAGAAGAGACAGACCACCCTAAAATGGGGGCCAGCATTCCCTCTCTCTCCCCACCCTGTGATAATTTAGTGCTTGCCTCCAGGAACACAGCTACTCCTACAGGCACAGCCAGGGACCTGCTAGTCATAGCCTGCTGTCCTCGGCATATTCAAATGACACCAATGACACCCAGGAGAAAATTCAGTGCAGGAGGCAGCCAGTGTAGGAGACAGAAGACACAGACAGCCCTGGGTGAATTCCAACTTAGCCACTTACTAGCTGTGTGACTATGAGCTTTAGTTTCCTCATTTATAAAATCTCCTTTGTCACAAGTTATACTGAGAATTCGCGGTAATGTAAGTAAAGCATAAAAACACATCTGCTATCCAGCAACTCCCACTGCTAATACATAATATTACTGCGCATATACAATAAGCTCTGGCCTTTTCACACATTGTCCACATTTGCACGTGGAATTGGGATATAGAAGACTATCGTTACGAGACAGCAAAAGCAACCAACCAATTTCCATTGGGCCACAACCCTGCTTTGGCCTAACCAGCACTTTGTTCTGAACAACCAAGTACACTTAACACTCACAGGTTGGGGAAATAAATCCCATTGTTTCCCTGAAAAGACACAGGCAGGCGGCCTCTTCTGGCATATCTCTAGCATCTTTCCCCCAAATAAACATTCACTCAAATAGAATGGACACTCTTATTTCAGAGTGTTCTATCAAAAATAAATCCATATGAAGCCCAACATCTAATGCAGATCTATTTCCGGGTCACAGGTTACCTGTTACAGAGGTCAGAAGGAGGCAAGAGGATTTTCACTTCAGGTCAGGCTCTAATCACATGGAGTCCAATGTTTATACCTCTATCTCTAGTAGTCTGTCAAGTGGCAGATTAAAAATATTTCCTGTAAGAAGCCTGAGCAAAGGTTTGTGGCCTGAGTTAACCCAAGTCATTGGGACAACTTTGACCCATATGAGTAGTTTCTGGTCCTCTATTTAGAATAGTACTTCTTGGTATTTATTTTTATTTCAGAGATGGTGGGGAGTTGCTTTCTGGCTCTATCACAAACTCTGGACACCATCTAAGTACTTTAGGAAAAAATACTAATAAAAAATCAAAATGCCATGGAAACAGTCTATGAGTCAATTTTTTTTAAAGAAATCAAGCTATTTCTCAAGAATATGTCCCTTCTAGAATGATATCCTAATCTCAAAATATAAAAGCATACACTGCATCTTTGTTTAACCTTACAATGAGAACTGGGGAACGAGGGTCAGTGACCCCATCTCAAGTGCCAAAATGGGCCTTGCTTGGTCACTCATGCAGAGCATGCTAACCACTGTGTTGCCCAAACCACCTTTACACATGCTACACCATCTCCTTACTGCTCAGACTCTCCCACAGCCCCCAACCCACCTTCACCCTCCCCTTTCCAGCATTCCCTATCCATCTACACTAAAGAGTGACTCACTCCTGCCCCCTCATTTCACATTTGCCCTTCCCACTCTTACTTGATTCATTCTGCTGCCATCTGATTTACATTATCTTAATTCTTTGGAATATAGAATTAATTAGTTCATGTAAGATCAAGAAGACCAACTTTTTTTTTTTTTTTGAGACAGAGTGGCACTCCATTGCCCAGGCTGGAGCGCAGTGGCATGATCTCTGCAACCTCCACCTTCCAAGTTCAAGCAATTCTCCCACCTCAGCCTCCCGAGAAGCTGGGATTACAGTCGTGCGCCACCACACGCGACTAATTTTTGTATTTTTGTAGAGACAAGGTTTCACCATATTGGCCAGACTGGTCTCAAACTCCTGACCTCAGGTGATCTGCCCACCTCAGCCTCCCAAAGTGTTAGGGTTATAGATGTGAGCCACTGCACCTGGCCCAAGAAGACCAACATTTGAAGAGACCTAAAGGACTAGACTTTTAACCAATATTCTAGAAGGCTCCATACCCCAATCCTACAATTGTAAATGGGCACTAGAAAATGCCCAATTAAACAACCAGAAAATCATATTTGTTTGCATTTCTTTGGTGTACCACTGAAAACGTTAATGATTACAATTCACCAAAAAACAATGGCAATGGTGAGCAAAATCACTGGATAAATCAAGCAGTAAAAGTCACTCAGTAGAAGGAAAAGAACACAGGATGAAGTCTGTTTCCCATCCTAAATAACTACATGGACATCAGTTTTTTTCTGCACTCATCTACTACTTCATCAGAAAAATTTCCTACACTGTTAAAAAAAAAGAAGTAAAAAATATATAATTTAGATTTCACCAAACAAAGGCAATACGGAAACTCAAATATGCAGTGAGTTTTCATTTACTCAACAAACATTTGTGGCCACCTACTGTATTAGACCACGGGTAAACAAAGATGAATCACTTACTGGTTTCTGCCTTTAAAAAACTAATAGCTTAGAGAGGAGCATTCTAACACAAATACAAATGATAAAAATAAGGACAAGGGGCTAAGGGATTACTTACCCCTGAAGGAAAGAGAAGGCAGGAAGCATCAGGGGAGGTTTCTAGGGAAGGCAATATGTAACTTTAACAGTGAAGGTTTACTATGTCCAGAGTGACTATGAGCAAAGACATAATGGTATAAGACAACACATCATTTTCAGGAACAAGAGGGTGTGGTCTGACTAGGGCATAGGGTGGAATGAGTAATCCTAAGTAAGGAGGCAATGAAACTCAATAGAGCAAGGCAGAAGAATCACTGGAAATCTTAAATACGAGTCAAAGGAATTTGGACTTTGTCATTAGACAAAGGATTGTAAAGAAGGCTTTTAAGCATATGCTTGGCTACATACTGTGTTATAAGGACTGTGGTAGTCAATTTATGTGTGTTACATTCATCTTCACAACATTCCTAGTAGGATTAGATAGAACCATGGTTGAACTTAAAAGACCATTCTCTCATTCCTAATTTTCCAGAGCAGTCTTGAGAGATAAACTAAAAGAACATGAATCTGGGAGTAAGGAAATCAGAAGACTGGATTCAGGGCAGTCAGGAGACTGGACACAACTCCTGAGAGTCCATACTAAGACAACGACAGTCATTACAGAATGGACAGCACAAAGTCCAAATCCATTTTGGAGGGAGATGCTAAGATGACTGCTCCCTGGGAGCAGCAGTCCTTAGTCCTTCAAAAAGAAGACCCCTCCCTCTCCCCCAGGGGTTACACCACCATCATGGCTGAAAAGAGGCCCTAAGAGCACCTCATGCTATTGGCCACTGAAGGGCAGCTGGTCCCCAAGGAGGCCTTTATACTCCAACTGGCCACTACGTCTTCAGGAGATGACCCAGGCTACAGACACACTAGGAAGGCTTTTTCTCACCCCTGGCCACTAAGCAACAGGAGCTGCCACATAGTCCCTACCCAATTTCCCCCAAGACATCACCAGGACTAACCCTAGCCCACAGCCTAGCTCCACAGCCCTCTTTTCCTCAGTCATCACCAGAAGACCAATCTTCCCCATCTCTCACCTTCCCAGGCCTCCCTCCCTCCCACTCTGCCCTCTGGTACTTAAAATCTATCCCCAGCAGACTCCATTAAATTCTCTTCTCTGAGTGTTCCTTTCACCAAACTAAACCTTGAAAACACAAAGAAAGTAAGATTTAACCTGAATTTCAGAGGCTGAACCCTAATAACACTGTTTGCCCAATATCATATAAAGAGAAGCTTGGTTATATTATCACCTTTTTTTTTCATAGAGATAGGGTCTCACTATGTTGCCCTGGCTGGTCTAGAACTCCTGGCCTCAAGTAATCCTCCCATTTGGCCTACCAAAGCACTGAGATTACAGGCCTGAGACACCACACATGGCCCTATATTCTCATACTTAAGTCTAGTTTCAGCCAGTATAAACAAGGATGGCTATGGCAGTTGCTAAAGTATCAAAATACCTCTCAACCAGTTGACAACTAGCTATGATCAAGAGATTAAAGAGTTAATACCTAGCTTCACAAAAGGCCCCCAGAACCCTGCTCCTGATGGAAGACCGACATCAGCAGGTTACCATTTCATATGAGTTGTCAAACACTTTGAGTAACGACTCTGTTCATAACCCCAAGATCCCCTAACCTAGAGGTGGATTAAGTGTCTCTCCAGCTCACCTTCCAATTTCTCTTCTATCTTCTTTCAAAAGTCTTACCTGTCTGAAGTTTACGCCATTAGACTTTACCACCCATTATCCCTTCTTGCTGTCATCTACCCAACTACTGCTATTTCCCCTTATTTGCTGATGACCTTCACACCTATTTCCCTTTCCAAACTCATCTGTCTTCATCATTGCAGTTTTCTTTTTTGTTTTGTTTTTTGTTTTTGAGGCAGAGTCTTGCTCTGTCACCCACGCTGCAGTGAAGTGGCGTGATCTCAGCTCACTGCAACCTCCACCTCCCGGGTTCAAGCGATTCTCCTGCCTCAATCTCCCAAGTAGCTGGGATTACAGGCATGTGCCACCATGCCCAGCTAATTTTTGTATTTTTAGTAGAGACAGTGTTTTGCCATGTTAGCTAGGCTGGTCTCAAACTCCTGACCTCAGGTGATCCACCTGCCTCAGCCTCCCGAAGTGCTGGGATTACAGGCCGGGCCATCATTGCTGTTTTCTACAACTACATGAAGGCTCCAATTCCTCAACCACCTCACCTCTGATGACCTTTGCTTTGACCCTACCTTATTATCATAACCTCTGATGTGGGCATCCCCACTATTTATATCAACTCCGCAGACTCCAGCCTCAAGCACCCCACACCGTAAACACCACCTTCTCTTTCTTCAGTTTATCTATTGTAATCTGGAATTTCCATTCCACCATCTTGGCATTATCTGGCCCTTCAGTTCATTGATCCTACTATTTGCTTCACTATCAGTCACTTCTCCTGCTGCCTAGCTGAGAATTAAATTAGGTCCATCACTGTAATTTCTCCCTTCCAAGCACCCTTAACTCCCTTGCTCCTTTCTTCATGCTTCATTCTTACTTGGCAAATCCCCAAACCAGTTAAACCCAACTATCTGCCTGTTTCACATCTCCACCCAAACAGCTGAAGAAACTGCCTGGGAAAAAAAACACGTAACCACAACTGGCCTCAATTTAAATTCATAGCTGCAAATCATTAATGTGCAATCCACACTGACCCACAATCCTATTACATTTCCCCAGGAGGTTTCAAAATAGCCATTTCAAATCTCTTTTCCCAAACCTGTTTCACCCCTCCACACCCCAATATCATCACACTTCACTGGGAAAGTAAAGTAGATGCAACTAGGTAAAAATTTCATCTTCCCACCACCCAAATGATGACTTACCCACCTCTGTACTCATTCTCTCTGCAGTCCTTCCTTTTACTAATAAAATGTGCCTGTTTCAAGTAAAGACCAATCATTCTATTTGTACACTAGATCCCCTTCCTTCCTGGCTCTTCAGAAATTTTATTCGTACAATTACCCATCACTCTCCCCTACCTTCATCAGCTCCTCTTCTCTACTTCATCATTTTGTCAGCACAGAAATTCACTGTATTATCCTCTAGTTCTAACAAACCCTCCCTTGACCAATATCCTCTTCCAAGAACTTTTCCACTTCTCTGCTTTCCTTCATAACAAAACTTCTTGAAAGAGTTGTCTATAAGCACTGTCTCCACTTCCACAATTCAATTCAATAAACTTTGTCCCAGCCTCTTCTTAAACTATATGTCAAATTGTCAAAATCACAAATGACCTCATTTCACCAAATGTAATCTCTATAATTAACATAGTAGAACCATCTCTTTTTTAATATGTTTTGAACTCTTAGCCTCAGAGACACCACGCTCTTCTGCTTTCCTTCCTATCCCACTGGCAACTCCTCCTTCTCTTCTATATAATAGTTGCTCAATGACCTGCTTCTCTCTATATACATTCTCTATAGGTAACTCCAACCAGTATCAAATATAACCTATATGCAAATAATTCCTAAGTCTGTATCCTCAGCCAAAGCCCTCTCAGAATCTCCAAACCCCATTCACCCAATTGTCTGACATCTCCAAAGGAATATCTAATAACCACTTCAAACTTAGCCAAAGCAGAACACTTTCTATCTTCCGTCAAGTCTGCCTCTCTCCTAGCTCTCCCCTTCTCAGTAAGTGGACCAGCTCTCAAATAGAAAATGCAAGGCTTTGTTTTATTCTTCTTCCTTTCCTCCAAATAATCTAGCAGCCAAGTTCACCCAACTAATTCTATCTCAAAAATATATCCTGAATCTATCCACTTCTTTCTGTGCTTTTTCTCTTTGAGACAGTCTCACTCTGTCACCCAGGCTGGAGTGCAGTGGCACAATCTTGGCTCATTGCAACCTCTGCCTCCCAGGTTCAAGGCTCCTGCCTCAGCCTCCCTAGTAGCTGGGATTACAGGCATGTGCCACCATGCCCGGCTTTTCTTTTCTTTTTTCTTTTCTTTTTTTTTTTGTATATTTAGTAGAGATGGAGTTTCACCATATTGGCCAGGCTGGTCTCGAACTCCTGGCCTCATGTGATTCACCCGCCTCAGCCTCCCAAAGTGCTGGGATTACGGGCATAAGCCACCACGCCCAGCCCACTTTTTTCTATCTTTAATACAATGGTTGTCCATTCAATAATAAGTTCTCAGTTGGGCAACCAAAATAGACTAACTAACCCCCACTTCCCATATTCTGTTTACTTGTAGCAGCCAGCATAGTCTTTGATAGCATGTATTCTCAATGAGAGCAATATCACCCACAGTTGCTTCTTGGCAGGTGAAAAAATATTGCATATTACAATTGTTTGTGGCCCTCCAAACTTCAACTCTACCCAACAAAATCTTCTTAGCATTTAAGCAGTACTCTCTTGTTGGGGAGAAGTTAAGTTTTTAATTAATTAATTTTAATTTAATTTTTCTTGTTGGAAAGGTACAGTGAGAAGAAATTAAGAAAGACTATTTTATAGCAAAACCACACAGTTTCTCTTGCCTGCATATTATCCTCTAATGGTTTCTAGCCCCCTAGAATGAAATCTAAACATCTCACCTTGGATTATAAAGACCTATAGGATCCAGCCTTTCACTGCAGTAGGTTAAATAATAACGCCCACAACATATCCTCATCCTAATCCCTGGAACCTGTGAATGTTATAAGGAAAAAAAAACCTCATCAATGTGATTAAATTAAGAACTTAAGAGGGAAAGGTTATTCTGAATTACCAGGGGGAACCCTAAATGTAATCACTTTACATCTTTGTAAGAAGAAGACAGGGTGATTTGATACAGATGAGAATGCAATGATGTGACCACAGAAGTAGAGACTGGAGTGATGCAGCCACAGCCAAGTAATGCCAGAAGCCACCAGAACCTGAAGGAGTTAAGGACCATATTCACTCCTCAGAAGGGAGCACATCCTGCTAACTCCTTAATTTTGGCACAGTGAAACTGACTTCAGATTTCCGGCCTCCTGAATGATGAAAGAATAAATTTCTGTTGTTTTAAGCAACCAAGTTTGTGGTCATTTGTTACAGCAGCCACAGGACACCAATACAGACACCTCTCACTCTTACCCACTAAGTTCCAGATTTATCTGCCTTCTGATGTCTGTCAAATCAGGATTACTATTAGTGTTTTGGGGCCAGCTGCCTCTACCTGGAATGCTCTGCTCCTCAACTTTGCATGGCAAGCTCCTTCCAGTCATTCACGACTCAGCTTAAATGTCAAGTCCTCAGAGAGGCCTTCCCAAATTATTCAAATCCAAAGTATGCATACAACTCTTATCTTCTCATGTCTCTCCTTTATTTAAGCATTATTATTTCTTTGTTCCCCACTAAAACATAATTCTACAAGAACAGAAACTGTGTTTGTTTTGTATACCACTATAATCTTATTTGTGGAAAAATTCCTGACATAGGCCGGGCGCGGTGGCTCACGCCTGTAATCCCATCCCAGCACTTTGGGAGGCCAAGGTGGTGGATCAGGAGGTCAGGAGCTCAAGACCAGCCTGGCCAAGATGGTGAAACCCCGTCTCTACTAAAAATACAAAACAATTAGCCTGGCATGGTGGCAGGTGCTTGTAATTCCAGCTACTCGGGAGGCTGAGGCAGATAATTGCTTGTACCTGGGAGGCGGAGGTTGCAATGAGCCGAGATCATGCCGCTGCACTCCAGCCTGGGCCACAGAGCAAGAGTCAAAAAAAAAAAAAAAAAAAAAAGGGAAAATTGCTGACACATATCAGGTGACTGATAGACCTAACAAACAAATGGATGGATGATGTAGGCAGTGAGAGAAAAGATGATGGCATTTGTCAATAAGGAAAGGAATAGCATGGGAAAGAAGGAAGAAATTATGGGTCCTGACCCAACTGTGGGACATGCAAGTGGAAATGCCTGAGTTCAACGACTAAGTCTGCCTAGGAATGTTGATTTGGGATTGACTGAAATCAGGGATACTGATGAACTTGGTGCAAAAAGCCATCAACAGAGAAAAGAGAGTGAACTAAAGACAGACCCTGGGAATTCCAGTATCAAGGCAAAGAACCTGCAAAGAGATCCATAAGGAGTAATCCAAGAGAAGATGTCACAGTAGCCTAGTGAAAACTCAGTTTCACAGAAAAGAGAATGAGCAGAATCATGGAAATTTTAAGTAATAAAATCTCATTGATTTGTCAGTCAAGAGGACACTCATAATCATAACAAGAACAGATTTGGGCCAGGCTCACACCTGTAATCCCAGCACTTTGGGAGGCTAAGGAGGGAGAATCGCTCAAGCCCAGGAGTTCAAGACCAGCCTGGGCCACATGGCAAGGCTCCATCTCTATAAAAAAAATGTAAAAATCAATCAGGTATGATGGCCTGAACCTGGGGTCCCAGCCACTCAGGAGGCTGACGTAGGAGGATCTCTTGAGCCCAGGAGTTCGAGGCTGCCATGAACTATGATTGTGCTACTGCAGTCCAGCCTGAGTGACAGGATAAGACCCTGTCTCAGGAAAAAAAAAAAATACAGAGAGAGATTCATCTGAGATCGAAGACAGATTCCAACAGTTGTGGAGGGAATGGGAGGTGAAGAAGTAGAAAAATAATGCACAAAAAGTACTTTAAGGAAGAACAGCTTGAAGGAAAGGAGAAAGAGAGCATGTAGGAAGAGGGCAGAATGGGGCACAGGGGCAATGCTGGGTATTGGTCTTGTTTGTTTTTGTAATGGGAGAATCTTGAGCATTCTTGTAAATATTTGAAATGCATCTCAGCATCTCCAATACAAACAAACAAATAAATACATGCAGGTAAGCATAGAAAAATTTCATAGAATAAGGCACCTGAAGGGAATGGGGGATCCAGAGTACGGGGGAAAGCATCAACTTCGGATAACCACCTCTAAGTCAAGAATTAACAAGCGGTTGATGGATTCAGCTATAAAAATGATGTGGAAAGGAGAAAAATATTAAGATTTGACATGTTATTTCAATTCTCTCAGAATAATAGAAGGCAAGGGCCAGGTGCTGTGACTCATGCCTGTGATCCCAGCACTTCGGGAGGCCAAGGCAGGCAAATCACAAGTTCGAAACCAGCCTAGCCAACATGGTGAAACCTCGTCTCTACTAAAAATATAAAAATTAGCCAGGCGTGGTGGCACGTACCTGTAATCCCAGCTACTCTGGAGGCTGAGGCTTAAACCCAGGAGGCAGAGGTTGCAGTGAGCCAAGATCGTGCCACTGCATTCCAGCCTGGGTGCCAGAGCCAGATTCCATCTTACCAAAAAAAAAAAAAAAAAAAAAAAAAAAAAAAAAATGCAAAGACACTGTGAAGGGGACAGCTAAGTCATTATCAAAAATGCATATTCTCTTCTTCCTGGACTTGCAGCTAGACTACATGTGCCAATCTCCCTTTCAGCTAAGTATCACTACACAACAGACTTCCAGCCAATGGTATATGAGCAGAACTAATGCATTCATTTCAAGATTGTGTTTAAGGCCAGGCACAGTGGCTCACACCTGTAATCCCAGCACTTGGAGACGTTGAGGTGGGCGGATTGCCTGAGGTCAGGAGTTCGAGACCAGCCTGGTCAACATGGCAAAACCCCATCTCTACTAAAAATACAAAAATTAGCCGGGCATGGTGGCACATGCCTATAATCCCACCTATTCAGGAGGCTGAAGCAGGAGAATCGCTCGAGCCCAGGAGGCAGAGGTTGCAGTGAGCCAAGATCGTGCCACTGCACTCCAATCTGGGCAACAAGCGAGACTCATCTCAAAAAAAATAAGTGTGTGTTTAGAAAGTAGATATGCTTCCTGCCTTTCCCTTTCACCATCCACTGGCTGGCTGTAGTTGACAAGAAAGCCCTAAGGAATTGCTGAGTCATAAAATGGAAGAACCCAGAGTGCCTGAATCATTGAGAGGAAAGTGATCCACCAACAAAGACCATGATATAAGCAAAAATTAAACTTGTGCTTGAGCTTGTATCTATTTTCAGGCCTTTCAGTTATGACGGTTGAGCCTACCCTAACCACTAACCATCATCTTTTAATAAAGAAATGCCTGGGTGACATAAAAGACTCAAAGAAAATGCTGAAAGTTTGAAAAAAACTACAGCAAGAAATAGAAAAAGGTATTGTGTAGAAAAAGGTAAAATAACTCTCTCATAACTAAGGCTGGAGAACATATATTTTTATACATCTCCAATACACACAATCATTTTCGTTTTCACAATAACCATCAGAAACCCAAGTACAGGAGTAGAAAAGAAGACTGATACTAAGTTGCACATTGCTTCTGCATCCATTAAGACTAAGAAAATGTTAACAACTTCGTGGATTCCTACAAGTCAAATCATAAGCAATGTCGTTATAGGCATGCTGTGCTATGTATGCAACTATTTAAACAAGTTCAGCATCATTGGTGAAAACTGGTGAACTACAAGGTAAAGTATTAAGAAGTGTAAGTGTTAAATGGCACAGTTCAGTGGTTGGGCAGTGGAATATAATGTTGCAAAAGTCAGGAAATACATTACAGAAATAGGAATGGGATTATCTCTCGATTCTATTGTTTTTAAAACAGTTTTTAAGGGAGTTTCTGCCATACCAGAAAATAACTACATGCATGGCTTTAAGTCCCTTAACTTCTCTGTGCCTGTTTGCTCCCTGACATGACAGGGTTCACTGTTGATATGTTAAAAAATGTGCAAAGTATTCAGCACAGTGCCTAGAAAATGGCAACTGCTTAATAAATACTTGTCATTGCTGTTTATTATTAATAAGAAAAAGACCACGTTAGGTTAAATTGCTAAACTCCTTCCTATTTTGAAATTCTGTGAATCTGGCCAGGCACAGGGGCTCATGCCTGTAATTCCAGCACTTCTGAGGCAAAGGCAGGAGGATCACTTGAGGCCAGGAGTTCAAGACCAGCCTGGGTAACATAGTGAGACACTGTCTCTAAGAATTTTTTTTAAATTAGCCAGGCATGGTGGCACACAACTGTCATTCTAGCTACTCAGGAGGTTGAGGCAGAAGAATCGCGTGAGGTAGGAGTTCAAAGCTGCAGTGAGCTATAAATGTGCCACTGCCCTCCTGCCTGGGGAGCAGAGCAAGACTCTGTCTTTAAAAATAATAATAAATAAAATTATGTGTGTGTGTGTGTGTGTGTGTGTGTGTGTATTTGTTTTGGAGACAGTCTTGTTCTGTTGCCCAGGCTGGAGTGCAATGGCGTGGTCTTGGCTCACTGCAACCTCCACCTCCCAGGTTCAAGCAATTCTCATGCCTCAGCCCCCCGAGTAGCTAGGAATACAGGCACCCACCACCACGCCTAGCTTATTTTGGTATTTTTAGTAGAGACAGGGTTTTGCCATGTTGGCCAGGCTGGTCTCAAACTCCTGGCCTCAAGCAATCCACCTGCCTCGGCCTCCCAAAGTGCTGGGATTACAGGCATGAGCCACTGCCCCCTGCGGAATCTGTATTTTTTAGATAAGTATCCCAGCTACTTAATGGTGGGTGGGGATGGGGAAAAGGGGTTAATACTAGCAAACATAATGAAAGAAAAAATTGAAAATATACTTGTTATGATAGGTCCTATAAGCATAATCCTGAAGAGAGATAAAAGGAATGTGGCAGCCTCTAGATGTGAATGCTATACCTGGAGAGGCTGAGAGCAAGGAAACCCCAAACTCCAGGCAATAAAAGGAAAATCTAGGCCAGGGTCCAGAGGCAAACAGAACCCAGTGGCCATGACTGGCTTCCTTTTAGGCAGGACAAGAGAAATGAACATTTCATGCTCTCCATGGACTTCAAATTCATCCAGTCCAGCTACCTTATTTGACAGAGGAGAAAAGTGAAAGGTCCAGACACTGACCAAAGCCACACTTGAGTGGCTATAATGTGGCTGCAGGGATGCTCAGAAGTAGGTACTGCCCACCTTTGACCTAGCCCACATAAATGGCCCCCAACGCGTTGTCCCCATAGAATCCAACACCTTTGATAAGGGGGACAAGGTAATTTTTATAAGTCATCTTGTTATGAATTCATTTTCCAGATTCTTTCTTAAGAGATTGGATTAGGTGGGTAAGTAGGGGGAAGGGAGAAATTGGTGAAGAGAAGGAAGCCCTGGTGTCCTGACAGAGGTGCTGAGTCCTCAGTGGACATTAAGCGGCCTCCTTATTTGTAGATTCCGCCACTGATTTTCTTCAAGGATTCCTTTTATAATGTCGCTTCGCCCCTTCCCTCTCCTAAATATCCTTAAGATATTAAACCTCTCAGCACCTTAAGAGAGGGAAAAAAATTTTGAAATAAAAATAAAAAGATTAAAACTGCCAAATGTGTAGGGAGGGAGATGCCTAAAAAAAGATAAAGCTTAAAGTATCCAGTTGAATAAATTACCTGAAATACACCTGCCTGTGTGGTATCTGGTGTCCAATCACACCCAGCACACTCTTATCACTTATTGCTTGAATTAAGGATGACTGAATTATGGGGCAACCATTAATGAACAACTACTTACTAGGTGTCACCCACATGAAAGGCACTTGGATTAGGCATGTGAGGTCTATAAAATTGTGTAAGATCCAGCATGATCTTCCATAGGAAAGAAAATTATGCATGTTTGCAAATAATTACAGGAGACAAGCATCTATAAGGGAATTATGAGTAGCATAAAAAGAGTAGCTAAAGGGTTTAGAAAATATACAAGACATTTCTGACTGGGGCTGTGAGGGAAAATGTCATAAAACTAATAGCCAGGGGTCAGGGCACTCAAAGTTTGTTAGGATTTCAAAAAGTGAAATAGAAGGAAGAACATCAGAATAGGGACAGCAGTAGGAATAACATATATTTAGGGAATTCCAATTAGTCCAATGTGACTGGATCATAGAGAAGATAAGGACAGCACCTTAATATTAGGGTGAGAATGAAGGAGTCTCTGAATTAATTCCAAGACAAATATTTAGAACGTGATCAAATAGGGTAGAGTAATCCATGGAAGTGTGGAGCAGAGAGAGTGACATGATCAAAGCAGTTTGGGCATTACCACAATGAAACAAAACATCCTTTCTTTTTATTCTTTTTTATTATTCTTTTATTTTTTTATTTTTTTGAGACAGGGTCTTGCTCTGTTGCCCAAGCTGGAGTGCAGTAATGCAATCATGGCTCACTGCAGCCTCGGCCTCCTGGGCTCAAAGGATCCTCCCACCTCAGCCTCCTAAGTAGAAGGCACGCACCACCAGACGCAGCTTATTTTTTATTTTTTGTAGAGGCAGGGTCTCACATGTTGCCCAGGCTAGTCTCAAACTCCTGGGCTCAAGTGATCCTCCTACCTTGGCCTCCCAAAGTGCTGGGATTACAGGCATGAGCCAACACTTAGCCAATATCCTTTCTTTTATTCAGTTAAAATTAAAAGAAAACAACTTTTGAGAACCTAGTACTCTGAACTGTATTATTTTCATCACTTTTGAAGTACACTTAGAAGCTTATTTTATGTTTTCTTGAAATCTTGACCAAAGTTTCTCCTAATAAGTTTACCTTGAACATAAACTTTTGTTTCACATACGTATATAGCTATCTAAAGTTTCTACTTGGCCTTGGTGCTCATCAGCAGATACAAGTAGCAAAGCATTCTAAGCATGTCACCCCATTGTCATCAAGTAATACTCAGAGGTTATCTGATTTGACAGTAGCAGCTTCTAGAAATCTCGATTTCAGAAAACAGTCTCTCTGCCATAGCTTGTCATGTTTGTTTTTCCCACTATATTAAACCCTTTTATAGAAGGATATATGTGGACAATCAAATACGAGATTCCTTAGAGGACATATTAGTATTCAAAAAATATAAGGCTTGAAAAATCTATCAAACAATCATTGTTCTAAAGTACCCAGACTTTGACAGTATCTCACTGTCAAAAATACAGTACATAAGTAATTCTTTCATTTTGCCTGAATAATTAAAAGATGTCCCCAAATAATGTCTTTAAGTTTTGTCAATACATATGTAAGGAAAAATTATTCCTCTAGTCACAATACTTCTGACACCAAATGTATGGGTTTTCCACACCAAGAAATTCTCTATCTAGGGACACCAACTGAATATTTTACCATTTAACTCAATCTGACACGAACTGCCCAGAGTTTGTGCAGATGCCACAGGGTAAGGGCTGAGTCCCATGAGACTGCCCTCCACTTCAGATGCCAGTCAAAAATAGTGGGCCCCGGGATATCCACACTTCTGTTAGACTTAGCTACAAATCAGGGGTTCCTACAACCCCATCCTCAGATTTGATAATCTGCTATAATGGCTAACAGAACTTTACTTACTTTTTTTTGTTCTTTTTGTTTTTTTTTTTTGAGACAAGGTCTCACTCTGTCACTCAGGCTGGAGCATAGTGGCACTAACGCAGCTCACTGCAGCCTTGACCTCCTGGCCCCAAGAGATCCACTCGCCTCAGCCTCCAGAGTAGTGAGGACTACAAGCATGGATCACCACATCTGGCTAGTTGTTTTGTTTTTTTAATTTTTTTGTAGAGACAGGGTCTCTCCACGTGGCCCAGGCTGATCTCAAACACCTGAGCCCAAGTTATCCTCCTGTCTTGGCCTCCCAAAGTACTGGGCTTACAGGAGTGAGCCACCACAACAGGCCTACTTACACATACCAGTTTATTACAAAAGGTATTTAAAAAGACACAAATCAACAGCCAGATGAAGAAGTATACAGGGCAAGAAATGGGAGAAGGGGTGCCCTCTCTGGGCATGCCTTCCTTCCAGCACCTCCATGTATTCACCAACTCAGAAGCTTTCCAAAATTTAAGGTTTTTATGAAGGCTCCATGATGTGGGCATGATTGATTAAATTATTGTCCACTGGTGACTGACTGGATTCCCAGCCCCTCTCCTCTCCCCAGAGGTCTAGAGTGAAGCTGAAATTCTAACCCTCTAATTACATAGTTGGTTCCTCTGGCACCAGCTCCCATCCCCATCCTGAAGCTATCTAGGGTTCTACCAAGAGTCACCTGTCATCTCAGCAGTGTAGAAAAAGACACTCATCATTCCAGAGATCCGAAGGGTCTTAAAAGTTCTTTAGTCAGAACTGGGGACAAGTATCTTTCTTACTATATCACAATATGTCACAATACATTTGTACTTGAGAAGGAGAGACGAGACATCTATTAACCAATTTTTCCCACTAATTTTGTGAACTAATTGAACTGAAGCTTGACCTAAATAAATCAGAAATCATGTTTTTGCTGCATAAATCAGAAATCTGGTTTTGAAAGAACATAGAATTCTCTACTGAAAAATAGGAAATAAGAGCACAGATATGATATAGAAAGAAATACACAACTCAAAGAACTAGTAAGAGCCTCTAACGAGAGATCAAATCCCAGAACACAAGCCAAAGGGAAAACAAAAACAAACAAACAAACAAACATGGTCACATTCACATCAGGACACAAATTAGAATTCTGGATGCATTCTGACCACATCATTATCTAAACATCCTCAGGTATTCAAACCATCAACATCTCTTCCTTTCTTTTTCTTAAATGTTCCTGAGTTCACTCACTGGTCATATATTACAGAAAGAAGTCTATTCTAAAATTTTTAGAGATTTCCTGGCTTGCAGTCACATTGGCCCTTGTCTTTCTCACTTGGAGTTGAGTTTGATCATATCTTCCTCATACATTTCTTTCACGCATCATGTCAACAATTCTAAAACAAAGAAAAGTAAAACACACTTTATTAGTTTCTTCTTCCCCTAACATACCACTTCCAAGTTTTCTTCTTATCTCAAAAGTCTTAAGACATGATGGAATTATTTAAGTATTTTGATGAGCAACTAAAACTTACTTAATAATATCTTCTTAGTTTAGTTCCATTCAGTTCTTCTCTATCTCCCAAGTAACAATTTTGAATTTAGCGGGTTGAGAGGGGTCTCAACCCTGATGACTAATAATTTTCTCCTTATACTCCAGGTAAAAAATATATAAAATATACCCCATTGTCAAAACTGAATAGAGTCACTGGCAGGCCATCTGACACTTTTATTTATTTATTTATTTAATTTTTTTTTATTTTTATTTATTTTTTTTTTTTTGAGACAGAGTCTCCTTCTGTCACCCAGGCTGGAGTGCAATGGCACAATCTTGACTCACTGCAACCTCTGCCTCCTGGGTTCAAGCAATTCTCCTGCCTTAGCCTTCCAAGTAGCTGGAATTACAGGTGCCCATGATCATGCCCGGCTAATTTTTGTATTTTTAGTAGAGACAGGGTTTTGCCATGTTGGCCAGGCAGGTCTCCAATTCCTGACCTCAGGTGATCTGCCTGCCTAGGCCTCCCAGCCCAAAGTGCTGGGATTACAGGTGTGAGCCACTGTGCCTGCCTGGCTTGCTTTTTTTTTTTTTTTTTTCTGAGACAATCTCAAGCAATTCTCATGTTTTGGCCTCCTGAGTAGCCGGGACTACAGGCACGTGCCACCATGCCTGGTTAATTTTTGTATTTTTTGTAAAGATGGGGTTTCCATGTTGTCCAGGCTGGTCTCAAACTCCTGGGCTCAAGCGATCCGCCTGCCTTGGCCTCCCAAAGCAAAGTGCTGGGATTACAGGTGTGATCCACTGCACCTGGCCTATCTGACACATTTTTAAGCAAGTGTGTTAAAGGTGGACAAGAATGAAGAGTTACCATTTTAAGGCCAATCCTGAGCTTTAAACTTCACAGACATAGTGACAAGTATTCATTTCTTGCATATGCAAAATTTTACTGAAGATTTCCCATATAATTTTCAACAGAAAGATCATTTTTGAAAGTACATGATTATGTTGGCTTTTTCATACAATGAAGTACACAATAGCAAACAATCCTAAAACAAAGGTGATGTTTTCCATAGTCTTCAGGAAATGTTAAGTCTCTCTGTTACTGAAGTGGCATTCCCTTCACCAGGAAGCTGTCTCCAACTACTTGAGCCAATATATTAACCTTTTCCTTCATAATCATGTCAGTTCTGGCCAACATCCTACCGCTGGAAAAATCATTGTACAAGGTCTTATGTTGGTCTCCAATTGTTTTCCATCTATGTTTTACCTTGTTAAACAACTGTAAGCTTCTCAAAAGAGGATAACTATTTTTTTATTTAGCACTTATTACACAATATAATGCTGCACGAGAATACAGAAAATTTCATTTAAGAAGACTAGTGTTCATATATTTGATTTCTAGTTCTCTTTCTGAAGTGTTGTTTCTGCACTTAGGATAGCCCCATGAGTCCAGGTGTTGACAAACAGAAAGAATCAAGTTTTGGAAAACCTAAACAGCAACATCATCACATTCAAAAACTAAAACTGAGAAATTAGATACTGATCTGGAAACTGCTTCCCTTCTCTAATAACCATAGCTACCACTAACTCGCCTCTCCTCTCCTCATCCCAACACACTAAACTAACCGAAAAAAATGTACAGATAATTCATCCACAACATGCAAGAATTCTTTGCCCAAATTTTCAAGCTAACTATATTCTTTGCCCATATTTTCCTACTTGAGTATAAGAAGGAAAAATATAGGATGGAAGCTAGTCTTTTGAAGTCTACTACTTGCCAGGTACATTGCTAGCAATTTTACACACGTCATAGCATTTATTATCCGTATTTTGCCAATGAGACAATTGAGGCTGAGTTTTAAAAGATGACCTAAGGCCAAAGTCTTTGGCTCCCCGCTCCGCAACTACCCTCAGCTGGAGTTTGTTCCGCAGCTCAGTTGCTCATTGAGAAAACATTTATTGAGGGTGTATAACAAGCTAGTCACCCCTCTAGGCATTGGAGGTCACTCATTGAGAAAACATTTATTGAGGGTGTACTACAAGCTAGTCACCACTCCAGGCATTAGTTTTGAAAGTATGCAAGACAGAACAAGCCCTGCTACTCTCATAGAACTTACATGCTAGAGATGAAAGAAAACAACCAAACAGGATAAGTTCAGAGTTATAATAGTTTGCCAACATGAGTTATGCACAATAATCATCAAATCTTTTAAAATATCTACAATGAGATTAAATAGTTACCAAAAAAACTAAAGGGGGTGGTAACACTCACTAACAATTGGTAACACTGTGGCCCTTCTGTCAATTCCTGAACCAAGCCATTGCATCTTTGAATGAATCACGACGGAGAGAGAAGGAAGCAGAGCTCTAATGCTGCTTAGAATTTCTTTATAAAATAAAGTGACTCTATAAGCTAAGAGAATGGACTGTTGCAATGAATCCAGTGTTGGTTCTCAAACCCAAAACCCCATATTTATCCATTTATTCATTAAAATATTGCTGTACTATTTGACAAGTTGATTAGTAAAAGTCAAGGGAGTGTTGTAATTTGACATAACGCCCCTGTGAGAAACAGAGGGGGGTTTCAACATTCACATCACAAGGTTCCCCAGGCTGCACAAGGTCTCCATTGGGCAATGGCATCCAGATGTCACGTGGTGGCCAGCAAGAACTGTAGGACTGGGACTAGAGTGGTCAGTAGCTACCAAGAAGTGCCTGGGCCCAGTGTGACAGCTGCCAGCACCCTCCACACGCCAAAAAGAAACTTCACATCTCTTTAAACTTGGAACACATGCAAAATACTAACAGTTTTGTTTTAGCAATAAAGACTCCCTGTCACTTACTAACTTCCTTCCCTCACCTATTTATACAAGTATAAGTTGACTAGCTGCTATTTCTATAGCTGCCTTCTATGATATTTATAATGTGTTGTGTGTGATTTGGGTTGCCCATGTCACTAACACTTTGCAAGAATTTGTGTTTGTAAATTACTCTGGAACTCTTCTGGGAGTGAATATTCCACTGCACAAGGTGGAAGCCAGACTACAGACCATCTGCTAAGAGCAGCACTTCATTCACCCAGCTACACCTTCCTGCCAAAGCACTCTTTGCAAATCTATTTTTGCTGGTAGAAGTTACTACATAGGGAATGGAGGCTGTTTTAAGTTATCAGTGTGCACCTTCCATTTCCTCCTAGGACGGTCACACGCCAGCAGCTGAGTTTCTCAAAGAAGCCTCAGCCCTCCTCCAAACTCGTTCGCACTCTTGCTTCAGAAGGGAGCAACAATCCTTATCAGACTAGCCGCATCTACAAGCTAAAAGTTTGCATGAACTTTCAATGGGGTACCAACCCTCGCCCCAAAAGTCCTGCCACTTTACTATTTTACAAATGCCGCCTCCAAAATATAAACAACGAAACCCTAGAGAAGAGCGAATCCATCTTCTGCTGGTGGGAAGAAATTCTAAATCTTTCCCGTTTCCCGCCACCACCTACCGCAAGACTGGAGTCCCAGAACACTCGCCCGGGTCAGAAAGGGACCACTCCCCGCTAGAATCCCAGGGGCGGGGGAAGGGGTCTCCCAGGAAGCACACACCTGAGATAGATCCTCACGCGCGAGGGGCCAGCGGGCAGGAGCACCCAGTTCCTCCAGCCAGGGTGGAGTCGGCCTCCCCCCAGAATCAGAGCCTCGGCCCGGGTGCTCGCAGCGAGGCGCGCGGGGCTGTCACTCGAGGCGGGCTGGGCGGGTGTAACTCGAGCGCCGGGCGGGCCGCGCCCCCGCCTTCCCTCTTCCCGACTTCCTCCTCCCGCTACCGCGCCTGCTCCCTCCCGGAGGGCTGACCAGGGCGGCGAGGCCGCAACCTCCTGCCCGGATACCTCGGGCCCAGGCTCCTCCGGCCCAGCGGGGAACGCGGAAGTGGGGGCGGGAACCGGGGCCGGGGTTGGCGAGGGTGTGGGAGGGAAAAGCGCTGCGAACAGCGGGCGGCGAGCGAGGTGGTCTCCGCGGCCCAATGAACGTGACTAGACGGAGACGCGGGTCCTGCCGCCGGGTGGGGTCGCGCAGCGCCCCACGCAAGGGCCCTCGCCCCTGGCTGCAGTTCCTGCTTTGTGCCTCAGCGGTGCCGGACTCCAGACCTCCGCCCCGTCTTGCCAGCGGGCTGGCGGACTGGAAAGCCTGAGCTAGGCCAGGCTGGGGAAGACGGTGGCGGTGTCCGATTTCCTGTGCCCTCGCCCATGCGGGCCGCCCTGGCCATCTGCCTGCGGGAGAGGAGACACTCGTCCGCCGGCACGCTGGCGGGCTGGCTTACCTGACGACTTCTCGTTGTCCGCCCCGGGATCTGGCTTCTCCTACTGTGTACCTCCCGGCCGGCAGGCTTCCCTAGGCCTACAGACGTGTCCTGGAGGCGGGCGCCCCTGCGACCCCGCCGTCAGAGCCCAGAACCCTCGCCGGGCTCCCCTGGCGGGATCTGGAGGCGCGCCAGGCCTCCTGGCTCCCCGCCTGAATGTCAGCGCAGGGACCCGCAGGGAAGACCAAGCCCAAGCTCCAGGGGGTGGAATGCTAAGCACAGGTTCCCCAGACCCAGCCTCATACAGGTGGGGGGAGGCGGTGAGACCCGGCAGCTGAACAGCAGGCTTCCCACTTGCAACCCCCCGCCACCCAAAAAAAAAAAAAGACCCTGCCCACTGAGCATGCCCAGCTTACTTGTTGGAACTACTAGGGCTAGACAAGCCCAAGGGGACCTAAGGAAGGCCGAGTTGGGGCTCAAATGGACCCCACTTCTTTAACAGCTTTGCTCCGAAGACCTCTGGGTGCTGTACTAATAACCTTTCTATCGTGGTACTGGAAAATATCCAGGAGATGGACGGAAATGCCTTTCCAAAAGAAGGAAGAAAATTAGTGTGAACCAAAAACGCAGTGGTTTTTTTTAAATAAAGTAGTAAGTCACTCATTTAATGTCCTTAAATACCGCAGAATTCCTGTAGTTGACCTAGAGGAATGCATATATTTATTAAATCCCAAACTCAGTAACTTCAGGGAACCATCCCTAGTCCACAGAGGAGCAATGATTCTCACCCTTGGACACATTAAAATTGGGGGGAGGGGGCGGGGAGGGGTGGAATGCCAGATTTCCATCCCCAAGTCCAATGAATCAGTCTGGACGTGGGATCTGCAAGTCCTTGTATTTTAAAACTGGCTCTAAAAGTGTAGTCACTGGAGCCCGCAGCATCAGCATCACCTGAGAACTTGATAGAAACTGTACTCCAGTGACCTGATTCATAGACTCTGGGGCTGGGGCTGAGCTACCTAGATTTAACAAGCCCTTCGGGTAGTTCTGATGCACATTAAAGTTTGAGAACCACGGTTTAAAAGCTCCCCCCAGTTGAATCTAATGAGCAACCAGAAAAAAGAAATTGTAATTGAGAAAAGAAAAATAGTTCAGAGCATTTGAGCAATGTGAGGTATGCAAAATTTATCAGGCCCAGAGAGACCTTGAATATGGGACATAAGTTGCACCCCCACACTCATGCTCAGGGGCGATTGTTTAAAGGCATTTTGTTCATGACTGACTACCCAACCATATCTTCATGTTCCTGGAATTTGTGATACGAAGAACAATCTATAGGCAATCAATAGTTTGTTGTTTTTATGTAAATTATTGGTAAACAACTTAGAAACAGCCTCTTCTTTTCCTTTAAAAACTTCCTTGTGGCCGGGCGGGCGCAGTGGCTCACGCCTGTAATCTCAACACTTTGGGAGGCTGAGGTGGGCAGATCATGAGGTCAAGAGTTTGAGACCAGCCTAACCAACATGGTGAAACCCTATCTCTACTAAAAATACAAAAATTAGCCAGGCATGGTGGCAAACGCCTGTAATCCCAGCTACTCAGGAAGCTGAGGCAGGAGAATCATTTGAACCCGGGAGGCAGAGGTTACAGTGAGCTGAGATGGCACCACTGAACTCCAGCCTGGGCAACAGAGTGAGACTCCATCTCAAAAAAAAAAAAAAAATTAAATAAATAAATAAAAACTTACTTGTGACTGGGCAACATCATGAGACTGGTTATATTAAGTATGCCTCAGTTCTTTTTTCTTTAGTTTGACAAATCAAACCAATATTTTTATTATTTTTTTCAAACCCTAATCATTTATCTAGAAATGCAACATGTTACCCAGAAAAGGAATAATCTGGTTGAATTGGGTGCCAGTCCTGGATTTCCTTCTCACTGATTATCCCAGATCAGTTCAGTGCTTGGGAAATGGGACCATCAGTTACTCACTTTTGTACTCTAGTGCCTAGCATAGTGCCTGAATATAACCGATGTTTAAGTGTTTCTTGATTTGAAATGAATGCTTAGGTGAGCGATCTGGTCCAATCATACTATGTCAGCTGATTATTTTCCCCACTAGTCCTAGTCACACTGCTAGCTAATGTAACCGCCCAAGGGGTTCACCTTGCCAGCTGCCTAGGCAGAGTCGATTCATCAAGACAAGGGAATTGCAAGAGTAATTCACGCAAAGCCAGCCGTGTGGGAGACCAGAGTTTTATTATTACTCAAATCAGACTCCCGAGCATTCGTGGAGCGGATTTTTTAAGGACAACTTGGTGGGCTGGGGGAAGCCAGTGAGCCAGGTGTGCTGATTGGTCAGGGATGAAATCATAGGGAGTTGGAGCTGTCTTCTTGCACTAAGTCAGTTCCTGGGCGGAGGGCCACAAGGTCAGAGGAGTCAGTTTATTGATCTAGGTGGTACCAGCTGATCTGTCAAGTGCAGGGTCTGCAAAATATCTCAAGCACTGAACTCAGGAGCAGTTTAGGGAGGGTCAGAATGACTCCTTAACCATAGTTTCTAATCTTTTGTGGCTGTTAGTCCTACAAAGGCAATCTAGTCCCCAGGCAAGAGGGATGTCTGCTTTGGGCAAGGGCTGTTACCATCTTTGTTAAAACTATAAACTGTAAACTAAGTTCTTCCCAAAGTTAGTTCAGCCTACGCCCAGGAATGAACAAGGACAGCTTGTAGGTTAGAAACAAGTTGGAGTCGGTTAAGTTAGATCTTTTTCACTGTCTAGGTCATAATTTTGCAAAGGCGGTTTCACTAACAAGCCAAGAACTGATATAAGATTCAGTTCTTACATCAATAACCCATGACCATCAGCCCCCTAGGTCTGATTTGGATACAGGAGGAGGTAGAGAATAGGAGGTAGGACATAGTTGGAGATAGAGAAAAGTCAGGAGCACTGGACATGATTCCTCTTGCCAAATTTGGGGCCCAGACAACCAAAGGACAGCAGAAGGATGTTGGCATCTGGTGGGATTCAGGAAGGACACAGAAGGAAAAAGGTGTGCATGGGAGTGGGGTCAATGGGCACAGACAAGGAAGGAAGCTTCACCTGATCAGCATACAATTTACTCTGAATCTTCTTTTTCAAGACCATGCTCCTCTGCTCTATAGTTCCCACTCTCCCACTCTTCATACACACATCTAATCTCAACTATTGACTTGAATAAAATAAATAGGAAACTGTTGTATAGTAGATAATTTTCTCCAATAAAACATTGCTGACTTGCAATTAGAGCATAAGTTATTTAGAGCATATTTTCAAAGTTGTTAATTCTTAAAAACGCACAGCCCTAAAAAAGAACAAAATCACTTTGTAGCAACATGGATGCAGCTGCAGCATATGGATGCAGCTGCAGGCCGTTATCCTAAGCAAACTAATGTAGGAACAGAAAACCAAGTATCACATGTTCTCACTTGTAAGTGTGAGCTAAATCATGGTTTCACTCAGACATAAAGATGGGAATAGGCACTGGGGAATCCAAAAGGAGGGAGGGGGACAGGGGCTGAAAAACTTCCAATTGGGTACTACGTTCAGTATGTGGGTGATGGAATCAATAGAAGTCCAAAGCTCAGCACCACACAATCTACCCTTGAAACAAACCTACACATGTAGCCCCTGAATCTAAAATAAAAATGGAAATTAAAAAATTTTTAATGAATATTAATTTCAAAATGTAGAGGTTTATGATCATACTTTTAAGATTTTACTGATACTGGCTGGGCACGTTGGCTCACGCCTGTAATCCCAGCACTTTGGGAGGCCAAGGCAGGAGGATCACCTGGGGTCAGGAGTTCAAGACCAGCCTGGCCAACATGGTGAAACCTCATCTCTACTAAAAAATACAAAAATTAGCCGGGTCTGGTGGCACACGCCTGTAGTCCCAGCTACTCGGGAGGCTGAGGTGGGAGAATTGCTTGAACCCGGGAGGCAGAGGTTGCAGTGAGCTGAGATTGCGCCATTGCACTCCAGCCTGGGCAACAGGGCGAGACTCTATCTCGAAAAAAAAAAAAAAAAAAGATTTCACAGACACTTATAAAATAAAACACTATGCCCTATTTATTCCATGAATCTTTTCTAAAGAGAATAAAATATAATAAGTTTTTCTTTCTAGCCTAATACATAACACTTTAAAGCCTTTTTTGACAATTCTTTTTATGAATATCTAAGTAGCTTTCTGCCTCCCTATCTCTAGCCCTGTGTCTTGCTCCTAATATAACAAGAATTCCACTGAAAGGGTTTGGTTGCTGATGAGAGTATGTAACAGGAACACAATTTCCTATATGCCTAAGTATTTTCTTTTCATTATTAAGATACTTTCATGGGGAAGTGGGAGATAATCATTAATTTAGGAATTGCTCTCAATAATTACTATGCTAGCTCCACAGACAATATTAAAAAAAACAAAAGCAAAAAACAAAAACCTTCCCTTCTCAACAAACACTTGCTACTGCTTCTTTTTTGCTTATAGTATTAAAACCAAGTCAAACAAATAAAGAGGTTTAAAACTAAAAGTGTAGGAAGACTAAGTGGGGTTATGAGAAAGGAAACAATGACCATAACCAAATTTTAAAACATGAAGTAATTATTTCAGCAGAAGGCAATCTAGTGAAGACCAAGACCTCAGGGAAGTGAGAGTCTTAAGTGTTTCTCTTCTTCCCCATAAGAATGACTCAGCATTTGGAATGAAACTATGTTTACTGTCTTTCAGATTTCTGGTGTCAAATAACTTTGGTGCCACCTAACTCCTTTCTCCTGTGCCTAAGAAAACTCAAGGACAGTCATGGGTTTTCATCCTCATATGGCCACAAAAATCTGAAAAGCTTTCCCTTTTTCACCCATTCCTGTCTTACAGAAGCCTAAGTTGGTCCACCATTCATTTATCTTGTTTTTGTTGTGTTGTCAGACGAATTTAGGTTGTCACCTATATCCTGGTGTAACAAAATGAGCAAGAAGTTTTTTCCTTCCCAAACTTGGAGAGTAGGTTACCTGCTACTAAGACATCTTAAATGCAGCTTCTGGGATTGACCTTTTCCCACCGTGTGGGCACCTTCCAGTGATGAGTCTACCATGTACTTTTAATGACCACCACGTGTCTAGAGCCAACTATTTTAGTCCTTGCCCATTTCTAGAGAAAAACAAATTTTTCCCATAGCCAGGTAAGTGTTCATTGGTTACCAAAGCTCAAAGTAAAATGTATGGAATACTAGAATTGAACTGGGCTATAAATGTTAACCCCACACTTTCATTTCTAAAAAATGAAACCAACGCTCAGCAGTATTACAACATTAGCTAAACATGGAGCCAAGACTAAAATGAGAAACTGCTTGGTATAGAGAACACTGTGTGAGCTCAAGTCATCTCTTATAAGTTCTTCAACCTTGGTCTGGTTCTCTAGCTTTCCAGAACCTCGGTATCCTTATCAGTGAAGGATGTTAATATCAAACATTCATATGGTGTTTACTTTATCTCAGGCACTAGTCTTAACAAGGTGATGTAATCCTTAATCCTCAGCATAACTATGTAAGTATTTTGTTTTTCTGGTTTTTTTTTCTTTTGTTTCATTCCGCCAAATGGGGAAATTAAGGTACAAAACTATTAAGTAATATGCTGAAGACACCACACCTAGCAGATGGCCAAAATGGGATTGAGTGGGATAATATTTGTAAAATGCCTGGTATATAAGTTGTCAATAGAACTATTAGCAATGTGAGTTTTCCTCCCTAAATCACCAGCATATCCTGCCAAAACAGTTTGTTCTGAGCTTTGTATGTTCACATATTTTTTTCATTATATTCTTTAATTTGGGTACAGTTTAAGTAGTTTACATGAATTAGAAAGTTATGTTATATATGCATCTAACATAATCGTATCCATTGTTAACAATAGTTGCAAACACTAGGAAGTTAACCAAAAATTAAAGACTACAAGTTTACTACTTACCAATAAACAAAACTAATATAGAGTATCTAAAAGATTAACAGTGTTGTCCAAGAAAATCTTAAATCCTTGAGCAGGATCAGACCAATCACTTTGGGATCTTAAGATAAGAAGAGCTCATTTGGTAGATCTCCACCTACTTGATACACGAATTCTTAACAGCAGAGTTATAGACATCTGAAAACATCCAACAGAAAATCTTTCCATGTCAGTGATTCTGAAAGAGTTAGAATCAAGAATGAAGTGAAAATATATGATCCTTGAGAAGATGAAATAAAAATACTAAATATATTTTTAAATGGGTACTCTAAGTTTTATTTCTGCTATATAAGAACTGGGAATGTATTCTTAAAATAAATGTCTAAAGCATCAATATAAAGTGGCACCAAGAAACTTACTTAGATTTAAAGGTCCTGAGGGTAAAGGAAATGTGTATTCCTTCCCTAAACAGGAATCCACTTTGTCCCTGGGACAGGGCAGCACTGAAAACTAGCTTTTATAAATTTTGATGATGTAAACTCAATAATGTTGTCTCTGGAACATAGCCGCCTATTTAATAACAGCAGGAAAGTGTGGGTAAGCAGAAATGTCCCAAGAAACTCTTGCAGAGAACATGAATAAGTATTAAGTTCTGATGTGGGAGCTGAAACAAAATAGAGAATTGAGCTTTTCAGAGTATAGCTTAGTTATCATCCTAGTGAAAGAGGTAACTGAACCAATGGTAAATAACCCAAGAAACTGGAGATTTGTTCAGTCCCATATCTGAATACATTTTATATAACCTGGAAATGGTTTAAATCTCAGCAGTAAATGCTTAAAATATACTTGACCACTGTTTATAATGTTATAACATGATTTTAAAAAAAGACAATGAATGAATTTGAATAGCAAAAACAGCATAACAATAGCAACAGACAGGATTTATGTCTGTACATGATTAGCTTTAAAGTGAGGATGTTGTATCTTAGCCTTGAAACATGTAGGCATTGACCTAATTTCTGCTAAGCCAAGAGGAAAGTTTTTTACACACACAGAGCATAGGCCAGAGGGTAACAGGTGCTGTTCCTTGGCTTGAAAAGCAAATCTCCTTCGTTCCTCCTCTATCAGCAAAATCATCATATAAAGCCTGAAAATGGAAGACAGGAAAGCAGAGAATCTTTGTTCTGTTATTCTTCAGTTACAAATTAAAGTTCATTTTTGAAAGAGCTCTTTAGGGAGGCATAAAGTAGAAGGAAAGAATGGTTAAATGTAACATCCATCAAGGAGAAATTTTACAATTTAATGGGAAGTGTATTATTTAAAAATTCTCTAGGCCATGCTGTAAATAAATAATCCTGTTCCCTTCCTGCCTAACTCCTAGCCAAGCTTCTGAGAATGAGACAACTTCACATATGAGAAATAGCTAGAAACTGGTGTCAGGGCATCTAGAAACTTTTTTATTCTAGTAAATCTAGAGTAATGTGTATTCTAAAAAATATCTTTCAATAGTCAAATGTGGTACAAGCCAATTTTTATTGTGTTCTTCACTGTCAACCTGGTCCTCTTATAGTATTGAAATACAGCAAAAGTCCTGCCCTCACAAAGGTGGCCTTCCTAAAGTGGGTGTCAGAATACTGGAGGTTGAAATTCTAGTTTTTTCACCATGAGGCCCACCCTGGACATAGGGTATCCTTTCACTTTACATAGGGTGTCCTTTTGGTTCCTGCTGTTGCAGTAGGTAGAAAGCAAATAGTCTGCAGCCTAATGAGAGCTAAAGCAAAGACTGAGAAGCTACACTGTGGTAGACTGAATAATGGCCTCCCCAAAGTTATTCACATTCTGATCCCTGGAACCTGTCAATTTTACCTTATTGGGCCCAGCAGTGGGGAGAAGTGGGGGAGTTGCAGATGTGATTAAATATCTTGAAATGGAGAGATTACCCTGAATTACGGGTGTGGGCCCTAAATGCAATCATACTTATCCTTAAAAGAGAAAAGTAATAGGAAGATTGTATGCACACAGCAGAATAGAAGACAGAGTGACCATGAATACAGAGATTGGAGTAATGCAGATACAAGCCAAGAAAGGCCTGCAGCCACCAGAAACTGAAAGAAACACAGAATGGATTCTCCCTAGAGTCTCCAGAAGGAGTGTAGCCCTGCTGACCCCTTGATTTCAGCCTAGTGATGTTGATTTTCAACTTCTGGCCTCCAGAACTGTCAACCAATAAATTTCCGTTGCTGTAACAACCAAGATTGTGGCAATTTGTTAAAACAGCAATAGGAAACTAATACAGCTTTCTCCATTTATTTTCCTTTGGCACTAATGCCAATCTATCTTTCTAGAGCTAGATCTTCAGTACATCATTGACATTTGTAGGATGTTTTTAATTCAGAATGCCAAAGCAATTTACAACCATGTAAATGGGCTCAATTTTGTATCCTGTGGGACATTCAAGCAATACCAGAGCCTTGTAAAATTTGAGAAATGCCTGGACCATTTTATTTTGTACTTTTTGAGATTCCTAACAAATAAATACTAAAACAAGGTTGAAAAAAATTACAGTATAATTTGAGTGTTCACAATTAGTCAACTAATTCTTAGCAAAAGAATACTTCAGTAACTATTTCCATAGCCTCATTTAGAGATAAGAGCAGAATTTTAAATGTGGGGTCCGAGGCAGACAGATGGCTATACCACTCAGTTCCTCTTTCAAGCAGAACTTATTTCTCCAGCTCCTGGAAGCATCTTCAGTAAGTGGCTTTCAGCAGCCAGCTCCTTCAGAATTTGTCTGGACTGCTGAAAGCTGCCTCAGTCAAGGTCATTCCTTTGCTGAGTTAGTTGTTATCCTGTGACTGAATGAGGCGGGGGTATAGAGACTCAGCCAGATAATTGGAAAATAACTCTGATGGGCCATATATGCTCTAGAACTCCCTCAGGGGTTGATTGAGATTGCATCACAATCCAATTTCTCCCTCTGCCCAATTCTGCTTCTGTCCTCTTCCTTTCAGAAGTATTAATCCTAATAAATCACCTGCATGTCATATTCCATCTCAATATCTGCTCTGGAAAGCCCAATCTGCATCGGGCCCTTCATAACAAAAACCTTTGACTGCCACAGAATCTTAAATTTATTCTTCCTCTTTTTTTAAAAAATTTCTCCACTGGGATTGTACCTTTCTTTCCAGTTCAAAGAAAAAAACCATTCCCTAGAGCTGGCAGCCTCTTCAGTTTGCTCTCTCTACATAAGGACAAAAGGCTTCTCTGAGCTACATGTGGTTCAGGAACATGGGTTGCAAAATCTTCCACACATCCTATTTCCTTCCAGGTGTTTCTAATTTAGATGTTTCTAACATCAGTCTTTCAATAGGTATTTGTTGAGCACCACTTGTGTACCAGGCACTATTCTATTGTTCTAGGGATACAGAAGTGATGGTTAGGCTTTGTGTCCCTACCCAAATCTCATTTTGAATTATAATTCCCATGTGTTAAGGGAGAAACCAGGCGAAGGTAATTGAATCATGCAGGCAGTTTCCCCCATGCTGTTCTCACGACAGTGAGTGAGCTCTCATGAAATCTGATGGTTTTATAAAGGACTCTTACCCCTTTGCTGGGCACTTCTTCCTACTGCCTTGTGAAGAAGGTGTCTTGCTTCCCCTTCACCTTCTGCCGTGATTGTAAGTTTCCTGAGGCCTCCCTGGCCATGCTGAACAGTGAGTCAATTAAACCTCTTTCCTTTATAAAGTACCCAGACTTGGCTGGGCGTGGTGGCTCACGCCTGTAATCTCAGCACTTTGGGAGGCCGAGGCGGGCAGATCACGAGGTCAGGAGATGGAGAACATCCTGGCTAACATGGTGAAACCCCGTCTCTACTAAAAATACAAAAAATTAGCCTGGCGTGGTGGTGGGCGCCTGTAGTCCCAGCTACTCAGGAGGCTAAGGCAGGAGAATGGCGTGAACCCGGGAGGCGGAGCTTGCAGTGAGCTGAGATCGTGCCACTGCACCCCAGCCTGGGCAACAGAGCGAGACTCTGTCTCAAAAAAAAAAAAAAAAAAAAAGTACCCAGACTCGGGCAGTTCTTTACACTAGTATGAAAACGAACTGATACAAGGAGTACATGCTTTTATCACACACCCAGACTGTAGTATGTGATATATGTTCGGTCAGATTTCACATATGCCTCCCAGGCAAGGTAAAGTGTTCATTAGGCTATTGTAAAACAAATAAAGAGTGGTGGGGTCTGTGGCAAATTGGAGAAAGCATGCCACATCCACAGGGGTTGGCTCTCGACCTTAACCTTGTATCAAACTTTTTGTGACCAGCTAGGAAAACCAGAAATTACCCACCTCTTTATGCGATGTAATATAAAGTCTGCACCATCACTTCTAGATGATTTTTGCCCCAAATACTTAACCTGAGTTAATTAACCCATTAGGTATAAATTCTAGTCAACAAGACAACTGATTCCTCTTCAACAACACTGTCACAGAAGAAAAGAAAAGGGAGAGAGGGTCTGATCTGGGGTAAAACTGACTTAAGTGACATAATCAAATACAAAGCATGTGTTTTAATTGAATAATGGCTTGAAAAGAAGATAAATGCAGGTCAGGCATGGTGGCTCATTCCTGTAACCCCAGCACTTTGGGAGATCAAAGCAAGAAGATCCTGAGCAACATAGTGAAATTCTGTCTCTACAAAAAGTAAAATAAAAAAATTAGCCAGTTCTGGTGGTATGCACCTGTAATCCCAGCTCCACAGGAGGCTGAGGCTGGAGGATCACTTGAGCCCAGGAGTTTGAGGTTACAGTGAGGCAGGATTACACCACTGCACTCCGGACTGAGTGACAGGCAAGAGCCTATCTTCAGAAAAACAAAAACAAAAAAAAATAAAATGAATATAAATGACATTTTAGGAAGAATGGGGAAATTTGAATATGAACTGAGGAAACATGGCATTAGGAAATTACAGTTTTTTTTCAGTATATTGGCGTTATGTAGGAAACTGTTCTTAATAAATATGGCAATGTATTAAGTTACTGAAATTAGAGGTAGATGAATAGATATTTTTCTTTCTAATTTACAATAAGCTTTAAGATGTTCATAATCAAAATTTTTAGCATAAATAAAAGTAGTAGCTTCTACAAAACTTTTGTCTATTGTTGTCATGGGGGAATTAAGCCCAGTGTTACTAAATATTCTGAATTTTCAAAATAAACTGGAAATCTGGGATTTTTGTGTAAGATACTTTTTTAACTTTAAGAAATTATTAGCAGTCAAATCTTAAAAAGACAACAAAACAAGAACAAAAAACAGTGCAGGTTTGATATAATGCATTTGGATGCTAGAGCTCACATCTAGTCTTCAAATTTACCATCTCTGATATAAGACCTTTCATTTTAATCTGTTTCCTTAGCTCTCTGACCCTTTATCCTTGATTTTCTTCTTCCTTTCTCTCTTTTCCTGACTGGCCTCTACCACTTTACTGTGTCCTTGAGCAGTTGCAGGATAATATGAGAAGTAACCAAGCTATGGATTTGTCTGGAGTATCAGATGATTTAACAAACTGAGAATTGTTTAATAATTATCCTAGAACACTAAACATTATCCTGATGATCTAAAATAGTTATTAAACCTCCTCACTTAAGATTATTAAATTGCAACATCTGTCTTCAGGAAGCATTACTATTGCATGTAATATTTGCAAAACATTTACAACTGCTTTTAGTTATATCTCATATTCTATGATAGGTTTATAGCGTTTTTTTTTTTTTCCTTATTTAATGGCTGGAAAGTCCTGAAGGTAACCTGAGTCCTTCGTATGAGAAGGTATTAGACATAGGCGAGCTTCCTGGATGATGGGCTGCTGCTTATCCAACTGCACCACGTTCTCTCTGGCCCTTGTTTGCTTTATTAGCTAATTACCAAACTGCATATTCAACCCAGGTTCCAACTATATTAAGGGCTATTTACTGGCTAAAATCAATACCCTTTCGATTAGCCACCTGGCGTGGCTTTTGGTAACTAAGCATTATTTGGGCTTCACTGCTTTTACTCCATTGGGGAGATAGGAAAGTGCTTTGTTTTGATTTTTTACACTTACTGGCTACTGCTCTTAGTGGTAGGAGACAAAGGGCAGTGGAGATCGGCTCTGCCTTGGCGGAACCTGGGAACAAACACAAAATATTTTACTGCACAAGGAACGGGGCAAAGAAAAATGGAATGACAAACACTGATTTTACTGTTTTAAGATTCTTTTTCAATTAAATAAATCTTTTTGGATATATATCTGATGCTCCAGGCATTGTATTAGCCCTAAAAATACAAAGATAAATAAAATATATTCTCCAACTTAGCCAAGTTGGAGAGAACAGCATTGAAACAATAATTACCATAAGAGAGTAAAAAGAGCAGAAAACAGATGTGGAACAGTGTTTTGAGATAGCATGGCAAGGAAATGATTCATTCTTTCCAGAAAGAAAAATCCCATAAATGCCTTTTTGTCGGTGGTGGTGAAACTAACCAAAAATGCTCTTTTTAATGTAGCTATTTTTTACAGAAAGAACTCATGCTCATTTTGGAAACATGAAAATATATATACAAAAGAGGAAAAAAGACACCCAGCCCCTAAAATCTGACCACTTGTGTCACAATTAACCAGTGTTATTACTTTTAATGGGAAAAACTGCAATTACTTTTGCACCAACCTAATAACTTGGTATAGACATTTTATGCACAACTTATAAAAATAATAGAAAACAAAAACATGTGAAAACATGGGCTTTGAATCAGATCATTCAAAACCAAATCTTGTCACTTACTACCTTTATGACCTTAGGCAATCTGCCTAATCTCTCTGAGCATCAGTCTCCTCATCTATAATATACGGGTAATGGGACCTACCTCCATGGAGTACTGTAAAGATAAATTAGAAGATAAAAGTACAGTTCTTAGAACAATCCCTGGGGCATATAAAGCAATCAATATTCACCTAACAAATATTTATTCATTCACCTAACAAATATTTATTGAGCTCTCTATTCTAAGCACTTAGACCACATCAGTGAACTAAATATGGTATTTATTTATTTTTAATATTAGAATTATTATCAATATAATGTCCTATAAATCCTCTTTCAACAAAATATTGAGAACACCATTCAGTGACAAAAAATGTGAATCTATATCTTTGTTTTTACTGCCTGCATAGTTTTTTTTTGTTTGGTTGTTGTTGTTTTTTTTTTTTTTTCTGAGTCTCACTCTGTCACACAGGCTGGAGTGCAGTGCCACAATCTCTGCTCACTGCAAGGTCCGCCTCCTGGGTTCAAGTGGGATTCTCCTGCCTCAGCCTCCCGAGTAGCTGGGACTACAGGTGCCTGCCACCATGCCCCAATAATTTTTTGTATTTTTAGTAGAGATGGGGTTTTACCGTGTTAGCCAGGATGGTCTCGATCTCCTGACCTCATGATCCGCCCACCTCAGCCTCCAAAAGTGCTGGGATTACAGGCGTGAGCCACCGTGCCCAGCCTGCCTGCATAGTATTTTAATGGAAAGGTATATGCTGATTTATTCTGCTTACTGCCTATTCAACAACCTACAAAGACAGTTTCCAATCTGTATTATAGATAACATTACTTTGAATATCTTTGTTTCCTTGTCCAGTTGATTCTTTTTTAACATCAGATGGGTAATGTGCCAACATCATGACAAGGTTTGAGGGAGGGGCATCACACACAAGAGCATAAAAACCCAATCATCACACTTATGAACTACAAAAAGATAACTTGTCAAATTGATTCTTAAGGATATATCCTTTAAGTGAAATTAAGTCAAAGTTGATGAACATTTTAAATATTTTTCTCACTCTGTCATCCTGGCTAGAGTGCAGTGGCCCAATCATAGCTAACTATAAACTCAAACTCCTGTACTCAAGCAATCCTCCCACCTCCGCCTCTCAAGTAGCTGGGACCACAGGCATGCACCACCATGCCTAGCTAATTTTTTATTGTAGAGATGGGTTCTCACTATGTTGCCCAGGCTGGTCTTGAACTCCTGGGCTTAAGCCTTCCTCCCTCTTCAGCCTACCAAAGTGCTGGGATTACAGGCATGAGCCCTTGCATCTGACTTAAATACTTTTTAACACTTTTTAGCATTCTTAAGGAAAATCAGGAGAAGGGGATACCAGAGCTGGGTATTGAAGGATACGCAGAAGAGAAGCAGAAAGAAAAGTGAGGGAAAAACATCAACAGGAAGAAGTTCATTGCCTTCAAGTTGATCTTACATTATACTCTAAGGCAAGACATATTTTGGGTTAGTAGATTATAAAGATGAGTAGTTTCAAAAGAGAACTTTGGGGATAATCTAAGATAAAAGATTGAAGGATAAGAGTTGGGGATTTTTTTTTTTCATTCAACTCTTTAGCAGACTGTAAAGAGTTGGAGCACCTAAAATGTTAACATGCACATTTTCGTGATCCAAATACCAGACAGAATTTTCAAGTAAGCCAAACAACTATTACCTTTTATCCTATTCTTCTAATATCTACTCAACCTCTTTCTGCCCCCAGGAAAAGTACAGAACTGCAGGCTACTTAATGCAAAGTTGTCATTGTTTTTAATTTAGTGTATGGAAAAATAACCTGCAATGATTATATAAAATACTTATTCCTAGGAGTAATGGGTACGTACACAGATTTCAACTCTGTAAAAACAGTTTGGGGACACAGGAT
Organism: Pongo pygmaeus; assembly: GCF_028885625.2. NCBI lineage: Eukaryota > Metazoa > Chordata > Mammalia > Primates > Hominidae > Pongo > Pongo pygmaeus. The sequence goes on along the minus strand of NC_072384.2, from coordinate 55,907,631 downwards.
CTGCATTCTAATGAGCACCTCAGCTAATTCAGATGTAGGTAGTCCTCAGACTACACCATATTGAACAACCTATTCTAGCTCTTTGCTACTCAAAGGGTGGTTCCTGTATGAGTGACAAAAGCTTCACCTGGGAACTTATTTGAAATGTAGAATCTCAGACCTTACCACAGACCTACTACATAGAATCTGCAGTTTAAGAAGTTTCCTGGTGATTTGCATGCACATTAATTGTGAATAAACTCTATTCTGTAGGCTGTCAATAAAGAATCTGTGAGTAGATTCAACAAGGTAAAAACATTCCATGAAAAATACAGGTCCCATCCATTTGTTTTTTGGAGCATTATTTGGGCTTCACTGCTTTTATAGTGAATATGCAGCAAGGAGCCTTGTATCTCAAATTCTTTCTAGCATCCTGTGGCATCAAAAACTCATTCACTAACATTCCAGGAGATGTAATGAGAAAAAAATGAGATCTAAATGATGTCTTAGAAGTTCTCTAGGTATCTCCTTCTTATATATCAATTTCTATTTTCAATGTGTAAATGACTTTATAGGAGGTTGCAGCAAAAAAGATTTAAACAGCTCAAAGTATGATCAATAGATGCTAAATGAAATGAAATTAGTTTTGTTTTTATATCATGTTAGTTTCTATTGACCAACCTTTTAAATTGTAAAATTATGCAGCTGAAACTAAAATAGGAGAAATTATGGCACTTTATTTAACATTATCTAGTTGATATTTTAAGAGATGCAAAATAGGTAGAAATACATCTGATGGGCCAGGAGCGGTGGCTTATGCCTGTAATCCCGGCACTTTGGGAGGTCAAGGCGAGCTGATCATGAGGTCAGGAGATTGAGACCATCCTGGCTATCACAGTGAAACCCTGTCTCTACTAAAAATACAAAAAATTAGCCAGGCCTGGTGGCACACACCTGTAGTCCCAGCTACTAGGAAGGCTGAGGCAGGAGAATTGCTTGAACTCGGGAGGCAGAGGTTGCAGTGAGTCGAGATCATGCCACTGCACTCCACAGAGTGAGACTCTGCCTCAAAAAGAAAAAAAAAGGAAAGAAATAAATCTAATAGAGATGTGTATTTCATTGTATTAGTCTCTTAAAAGAATCTGACTAGAGATAACCACCTTGCAATAAAATCTGAGCAATTGTTAGGATGCCAAATATTTCATTAAGCAGTTAAGTAATTTTTTCAGATAGGTATAGTAGGATTTGGAATAAACTCAAAGGGAAAAATACATTTTGGACCAAGTGACATTTGTGTATTCTACAATTTTCTGTATTCCAAATATACTTAGAGAGCTAAGTTTCAAAGTTTGTTAGACCTTAAAAATGCTGTGTAACTTTAGTCAGCATCACCTTTCATGTTAAATAAGACAATGGTTTTGGTTAAGAAAAACAGGATTAGCCATAGAGCACTTACAAGTTTTTGATTGGTACCTAAAATTATATGTTTTGATAACCATTTCACTATAAAAACACTTAGGTGAAAATTTAAGGAGATGGTAGAAGACCAATCTCCTCTACTTGTAAATGCAAACTCAACCACATTCTGTCTCTTCAATCTTGTTCTTGTTGATGATAAGGAGGATGATGATTATGAAAGAAAACAAAAGAGGCTAAGAAAAGAAGAAAACCAGAAGAGAAAATATGGGGAGTGGAAGAGATCCCAATGAGACCTATCAGTAAGGAGGCTTTATGCCATTCAGACAAATAAATGTAAAGCCACCAGAAACAACATCAACAACAAAAGAAGAACTGGGATGTTGAAGCTTTTCTCCTTAAAACTAAAAATAAATGCCATTTCTTTATAAAACTAAGCTTCATTATTACTGATCTTACTTCACAGTTGTTGGAGCTTAGAAAACAGTACCCTGGGCTGGGCGCGGTGGCTCACGCCTGTAATCTCAGCACTTTGGGAGGCCCAGGTGGGCAGATCACCTGAGCTTGGGAGTTCGAGACCAGCCTGACCAACATGGAGAACCCTCGTCTCTACTAAAAATACAAAATTAGCTGGGTGTGGTGGCGTGTGCTTGTAATCTCAGCTACTCGGGAGGCTGAGGCAGGAGAATCTCTTGAACCCGGGAGGCAGAGGTCACGATAAGCCAAGATTGCACCATTGCACTCCAGCCTGGGCAACAAGAGTGAAACTAAGTCTCAAAAAAAAAAAAAAAAAAAAGAAGAAGGAAAGAAAACAGTACCCCGAAATATGGCATGTTGACATGCTGAACTGAAGAAGCCACCGGGCCTCCCTGACCTCCTCCTACTTCACACTCCACAGTCTCTCCCTAAGCCTTTATCTGCCTACAATCCAGATCCATCTAAAGGAATAATTGTTTTTTCTTTCCCTCCCTGTAAGGCCAAGAATGAACCCACACCTGAACCGAACCTTTCACAAGACAATGTACAAATTAATCTGTTCTCTGATCCACTCATTCTCCCTAGTAATGCCCTCAACAGAATTCCCCTCCTTCCCCCTCCCATAACATACACCAGGATGGTATGAAAGCTTCGGAATCACAGTGCTTGGGTAATCACTGTGATTCTCCCCTTGTATACATGTTAAATAAATCTGAATGCCTTTTATCCTATTAATCTGCCTTATGTCAGTGATTTTCAGTGAACCTTCAGAGGGCCCAGGGGAAACTTTCACCTTGGCCCCTACACAGTCCATTTGGCTGGTCAGGGAGAATGGGTAGAAGTCCCTTGGTTGCTATCGCATAATTCATGGTATATTATTTCTCAAACTTGTAACATTTATACATACCACTCACTATTTTTGGTCCTTTTTTATTATTAATGTAACATTTTTCTTTCTCTCTCTCTTTTTTTTTTTTTTGAGATGTTGTCTATTTCTGTCGCCCAGGCTGGAGTGTAGTGGCGTGATCTTGGCTCACTGCAACCCTCTGCCTCCCAGGTTCAAGCAATTCTCCTGCCTCAGCCAAGTAGCTGGAATTACAGGCGCCCACCACCACGTCCGGCTAATTTTTGTGGGTTTTTTTTTCTTCCTTTTGAGACGGAGTCTTGCTCTGTCACTTAGGCTAGAGTGCAGTGGCTCGATCTCGGCGCACTGCAACCTCTTCCTCCCGAGTTCAAGCAATTCTCCTGCCTCAGCCTCCCGAGTAGCTGGGAATACAGGCACGTGCCACCATGCCCAGCTAATTTTTGTATTTTTAGTAGAGATGGGGTTTCACCATATTGACCAGGCTGGTCTCGAACTCCTGAGCTCGTGATCCGCCCACCTCGGCCTCCCAAAGTGTTAAGATTAGAGGCGTGAGCCATGGCACCCAGCCTAATGTAACATTTTTCTTCAAATCAATTTACTTGTTATTCTTTATTTTTATTTTTAGAGATGGGGGTCTCTGTTGCCCAGGCTGAAGAGTAGTAATACAATCATAGCTCACTGCAACCTGGAACTCCTGGGCTCAAGTAATCCTCCTACCTCAGCCTCCCAAGTAGCTGAGACTACGGGCATGTGCCAACATGCCTGACTAGGAAATCAACTTACTTTTGATAAAATATAACTTTTTCCTAGGAAAAAGTTTCCATGAATTACCCTTGAATATATGTAAAATAAAGAAAAATTGTAAAATGCCCATATGCCACCAAAAGCATCTCATGAACTAACAGTGTTTGGAAAATCCAAACATAATAGGTGCTCAATAAATATGTGGTAAATTAAGGAATAAATTGACTTATTTTTAGTAGCTCATTCAGGAACTGGAATACACAAGATACAAATAAGAAATCATTGCCTATTAAGACTTTGCCTCTCCTGGCATATGTTTAATTGTAATAATCAAAGTCTTAGGGTTTACCTAATGACTGGTATTAATCAAATAAAATTTGGTAACTTTTCAGTGATCCTTTTTTATTGATCACTCACCTTGAAAAGAATGAGATCAAAGAAAAAGCAGAAAGTGATCCCAAACAGATTCTTCTGAATAAAATTGATCAAATCACTCTTCAACAAACACCTACAATATGAGAGACACTGTGCTAGCTTCTGAAAATGCAAAGATAAATAATCCTTAATCCTGAACTAAACTGCTATAGTTCAGTTTAGTTTAATTTAATGAGGAAACCAGACAGTTAAACAAATAAATGCAATGCAGAGTGGTAAGTATGACAGGTATGTTTCAGTGCTACAGGATTACAAAGGAGTAAGTGACCAAAAGTGCCTGAGTAAAGCCAAGGTGAGGTTTTTAAATTTAAATTTAAATTTAAATGATTCTTGAGTGCTATTAAGGTTACAGGACCTGGATGTTAGCTGCTACTTGACTCTGCTGAAACCTCACTATTCTTCCTCACCAACATTTTCTAACCTTTTATTTGTTTTGTTTTTTATCCACAGCACTTATCATGATTTAGCATACTATATATTTTGTCTTATTTATTGTGTCTATTGCCAATCACCCCATATTAGAATGCGAGTGTCATAAGGGCAGGGATATTTGTCTGTTTTGTTCACTGATGTATCATCAGTGTCTGAAAGAGTGACACATAAAAGTTCTAAATGAAATATTTAAAAGGTGGACAAAGCTCACACCTATAATCCTAGCAATTTGGGAGGCCAAGGTGGGAGCATTGCTGGAGCCCAGGAGTTTGAGGCCAGCCTGGGCAACATAGTGAAACCCTGTCTCCATAAAAAAAAAAAGAAAAAAAAAAAAAAACTAGCTGGGCATGATGACTCATGCCTGTAGTCCTAGCTTCTCAGGAGGCTGAGGCAAGGGGATACCTGGAGCCTGAGAAGTCAAGGTTACAATGATCTGTGATCCCACCACTGCACTCTGGCCTGAGTGACAAGGTGAGATGTGGTCTCAAAAAAAGAAAAGAAATATTTAAAAATGACCTAAATAGTTAACAAAAAGTAAAGAGTTTGGATTAGACTTCCCCTCTTCTACTCTTCCACAGTTTAATAACAACACATGCTGTCTGCAACTGCAAAATCGTGGAACCAACCCAAATGCCTGTCAACCAACGAGACTGTGGTATATACATATATATGTATATACAACCAAAGAACTGTGGTATATACATATATGATAGAATATTACTCAAGATAAAAATGAATGAATTAACTGTATTTGCAGAGACCTGGATGAGACTGGAGGCTATTTTTTATTTTATTTTATTTTATTTATTTTTTTGGAGACAGAGTTTCGCTATTGTTGCCCAGGCTGGAATGCAATGGCACAATCTTGGCTCACCACAACTTCCATCTCCTGAGTTCAAGTGATTCTCCTGCCTCAGCCTCCTGAGTAGCTGGGATTACAGGCATGTGCCACCACACTCGGCTAATTTTGTATTTTTAGTAGAGACGGGGTTTTTCCACGTTGGTCAGGCTGGTCTCAAACTCCCGACCTCAGGTAATCCACCTGTTGCGGCCTCCCAAAGTGCTGGGATTATAGGCATGAGCCACAGTGCCTGGCCCTGGAGGCTATTATTCAAAGTGAAGTAACTGAGGAATGGAAAACCAAACATTGTATGTTCTCACTGATATGTGGGAGCTAAGCTATGAGGACACAAAGGCATAAGAATGATACAACGGCTGGGTGCGGTGGCTCATGCCTGTAATCCCAGCACTTTGGAAGGCTGAGGCGGGTGGATCATGAGGTCAAGAGATCGAGACCATCCTGGCCAACATGGTGAAACCCCGTCTCTACTAAAAATACGAAAAAATAGCCGGGCGTGGTGGCGGGCGCATGTAATCCCAGCTACTCGGGTGGCTGAGGCAGGAGAATGGCGTGAACTCGGGAGTCGGAGCTTGCAGTGAGCAGAGATCGTGCCACTGCACTCCAGCCTGGGCCACTGAGCAAGACTCTGTCTCAAAAAAAAAAAAAAAAAAAAGAATGATACAATGGACTTTGGGGATTTGGATTTGGGGGAAAAGGGTGGGAGGGAGTGAGGGATAAAAGCCTACAAATATGGTGCAATGTATACTGCTCGGGTGATGGGTGCACCAGAATCTCAGAAATCACCACTAAAGAACTTACGTAACCCCAATAACCTATGGAAAAAAAAAATGTTGTCATTATATTGTCTGAAAGAGGAAATAGGAGCCCATTAACTCATCATATAATTTCTGAATCTAGTTAGATATTATATGACATTTTATATCCTTATTTAACAATATATATTAAAGGTCTATTTATCCCTTTTAGAGCTGTTATTGTTATTTAGAATATTTATGCAATAATTGATGACATCTCCATTTGAAAATGTAAATGGGAATGATATAATAATCATTGAAAAAGCAAGTTTTTGTTAAAGTAATGCTAGTCCCAATAACATTTGAAAATATATTTAGAACTCATCCACTTTGAATGTAAAAAGTTTCTTTTTTAATAACATTCACTAATATTAATAATATGCTGCAAAAGCCATTGAAGTGTCACAGAGTTACAGAGCTAGAAAGTAACTTAGATCATTTGGTTCACATCTTTTCCATAAAGCATGTAAATATCTAAGCTACTCAGGATTCAAATATTTCTTAGTACAAAAACACATTCAGATATATCTACAAGAAGCATTACGAATCCTTTCAGATAACAGACCTATTCTTTAAATTTTAATGTGAACGTTTGACCTCACATTGATTCTCTCCCCTTGTGCTTCACATCAATTATCACAGAACTGTTGGGTTTAACCTACAGTTTATATACAATTTAAAGAATGGAGAAACATAAGTTGATAGTCACTTATACGTTATTTATGTTCAACAACAATACTCTGCTTTAAAACATCAATTCTGAAAGCAATATTCTAATTTCACTTAGAATATTGAAATACGAATACATTGATGACATTTGTTCTTTATTTATATTCCAATTTTTAAATGGAAGAGTGAGAATAACATCAAGACCCTATTCTTTAATAATAAGGAAAATCAAACTTTGTCCCCAAGTGATATGTGCATTTGCATCAACTCTTCTTAATTTAACCTTAAAGTTATTTAAGCAGAAGTGACTGAACTTTTGAAGCAAACTAAATTCAATTGAATATTTCTGCTTATTCATTAATTATATTGAGCATATAAATCACTTTATCCGTATTTTCCACACTCCCATGGAAAAAGATTCAGGAATTATTTATTTATTTATTTGAGACGGAGTTTCACTCTTGTTGCCCAGGCTGGAGGTCAATGGCACGATCTTGGCTCACCACAACCTCCACCTCCTGGGTTCAAGCGATTCTCCTGCCTCAGCCTCCCAACTAGCTGGGATTACAGGCATGTGCCACCATGCCCAGCTAATTTTGTATTTGTAGAAGGGACAGGGTCTCACTGAGAGGTGACAGCGTGCTGGCAGTCCTCACAGCCCTCGCTCGCTCTCGGCGCCTCCTCTGCCTGGGCTACCATTTTGGCGGCACTTGAGGAGCCCTTCAGCCCACTGCTGCACTGTGGGAGCCCCTTGCTGGGCTGGCCAAGGCCAGAGCCCACTCCCTCAGCTTGCAGGGAGGTGTGGAGGGAGAGGCGCGAGTAGGAACTGGGGTTGCCTGTGGCGCTTGCGGGCCAGCTGGAGTTCCAGGTGGGCATGAGCTTGGTGGGTCCCGCACTCGGAGCAGCCCGCTGGCCCTGCCGCCTCGGTCAATGAGGGACTTAGCACCCGGGCCAGCGGCTGCGGAGGGTGTACTAGGTCCCCCAGCAGTGCCAGCCCACCGGCGCTGCGCTCGATTTCTCGCCGGGCCTTAGCTGCCTTCCCGCCGGGCAGGCCCCGGGACTGCAGCCCACCATGCCTGAGCCTTCCCCCACCTCCGTGGGTTCCTGTGCAGCCGGAGCCTCCCCGACGAGCGCCGCCCCCTGCTGCAGGGGGCCCAATCCCATCCACCACCCAAGGGCTGAGGAGTGCGAGCGCACGGCGCGGGACTAGCGGCCAGCTTCACCTGCAGCCCTGGTGCGGGATCCACTAGTGGAAGCCAGCTGGGCTCCTGAGTCTGGTGAGGACGTGGAGAGTCTTTATATCTAGCCCAGGGATTGTAAACGCACCAATCGGCACTCTGTATTTAGCTCAAGGTTTGTGAGTGCACCAATCGACACTCTGTATCTAGTTGCTCTGGGTGGGGCCTTGGAGAACCTTTATGTCTAGCTCAGGGATTGTAAACACACCAATCGGCATTCTGTATCTAGCTCAAGGTTTGTAAACACACCAATCAGCACCCTGTGTTTAGCTCAGGGTTTGTGAATGCACCAATCGACACTCTGTATCTAGCTGCTCTGGTGGGGCCTTGGAGAACCTGTGTGTCCAAACTCAGTATCTAACTAATCTGATGGGGATGTAGAGAACCTTTGTATCTAGCTCAGGGATTGTAAACACACCAATCAGCACCCTGTCAAAACAGGCCACTGGGCTCTACCAATCAGCAGGATGTGGGTGGGGCCAGATAAGAGAATAAAAGCAGGCTGCCTTAGCCAGAAGTGGCAACCCACTCGGGTCCCCTTCCACACTGTGGAAGGTTTGTTCTTTCACTCTTTGCAATAAATCTTGCTACTCCTCACTCTTTGGGTCCACGCTGCTTTTATGAGCTGTAACACTCACGGTGAAGATCTGCAGCTTCACTCCTGAGCCCAGCGAGACCACGAGTCCACCAGGAGGAACGAACAACTCCAGACGAGCTGCCTTCAGAGCTGTAACACTCACCGCAAAGGTCTGCAGCTTCACTCCTGAGCCAGCGAGACTACGAACTCACCAGAAGGAAGAAACGCCGAACACATCCGAACATCAGAAGGAACAAACTGCAGACGCGCCACCTTAAGAGCTGTAACACTCACCGAGAGGGTCCGCGGCTTCATTCTTGAAGTCAGTGAGACCAAGAACCCACCAATTCCGGACACATCACCTTGTTGGCCAGGCTAGTCTTGGACTCCTGACCTCAGGTGATCTGCCCACCTCTGCCTCCCAAAGTGCTGGGATTACAGGTGTGGGCCACTGGGCCAGGCCTTATTATTATTTTTTTTTTAATTTATTTTTTGTGATGGAGTCTCACTCTGTCACACCCAGGCTGGAGTCCAGTGGCACGATCTCGGATCACTGCAACCTCTGCCTCCTGGGTTCAAGTGATTTTCTTGCCTCAGCCTCCCAAGTAGCTGGGACTACAGGCACGAACCACCACGCCTGGCTAATTTTTTTGTATTTTTAGTAGAGACGGGATTTCGCCATGTTTGCCAGGCTGGTCTCAAACTCCTGACCTCAGGTGATCCACCTGCCTCGGCCTCCCAAAGTGCTGGAATTGCAGGCATGAGCCACCTTGCCTGGCTGATTATTACTTTCAATATCACCCCCACCAAGATAGCTCTAAAAAGAATAAGCAAAGGTTATGGAATATTGATGAAATAAAGAGTTGCCATTTTTATAAGCTCAGAGAAAAGGTATTTTGGCTCTATGCAGTTCTTCTCTCAGTTTTATAATTACTTGTCCTCTTAACACGTTGCTCATCTTTTCCCCCAATCCCACCCACCCTCAGAGAGTGTCTTGCTCTGTCACCCATGCTGGAGTGTAGTGGCATGATTACAGCTTACTGCAGCCTCAACCTCCAGGGCTCATGTGATCCTTCTGCCTCAGCCTCCCAAGTAGCTGGGACTGCAGGCACACAGCATCATGCCAGACTAATTTTTGTATTTTTTGTAGAGACGGAGTTTTGCTATGTTGCCCAGGCTGGTCTCAAACTCCCGAGTTTAATTGATCCACCTGTCTAAGCCTCTCAGAGTGCTGAGATTACAAGTATGAGCCACTCACTGCTCCTGGCGTCATAGTTTTAAAAGGTATAATTTTCTGCTTACTGTTTTTTCTTTAGGATAATCCAAAGCCAAATGTTGCTCATCTTTATACTAGTTAGAAGCAGGTTTTACAATATTGGTTCTCATTTGTTACGTATAGCTAATATTTACTGAGCTAATTTTGTTATGTGCCAGACACTGTGGAAAAGCTTTATGTGCATTAGCCCATTTAATTATCACAGCAACCCTATGAGATACATACAATTGTATGCCCTTTTTACCAAGAAGAAAACTGAGACAGAGGGGCTAAATGCCCCCATCAAAATTACAGAACTAGTAAAAGATGGAGATGGAATTGAAACCTTGGCAGTCTGACCAAATCCTGTACTTTTTTTTTTTTCAGATGAAGTCTCACTCTGTGCCAGGCTGTAGGGCAGTGGCACCATCTCGGCTCACTGCAACCTCCACCTTCCGGGTTCAAGCAATTCTCCTGCCTCAACCTTCCAAGTAGCTGGGACTACAGGCATGCACCACCATGCCAGGCTAATTTTTTTGTGTTTTTAGTAGTGACAGGGTTTCACCATGTTGGCCAGGCTAGTCTCGAACTCCTGACCTTAAATGATCCACCCACCTTAGCCTCCCAAAGTGCTGTAATTACAGGCATAAGACACCACTCCTGGCCAAATCCTATACTCCTAAGGATTGTACAATGCGGCAAGTTTTTCATACAGTTGTCTGCAGGTATTTTTAAAGGCTGACTAATAAATCCTACATCTTTGTGACTCAATACTACTAAGAGAAGCTTTGCACGGTTCCATTGTTTTCAAGTGACGTGGCCAAGCACTTTTGCTCCGGATGGTAAACTGAAACAAAGAAGCGACTTTGTATCTGAGTGAGGTTGGTTTTCCTGGCTAGGCATATATTCCTAAAGCCCATGAAAGATTATGTAGGAAGAATTCTTATCAATGATTCCAACATTTTAAATGCTATTTTTATAATTTGTATTGATTCTGTAATACAGGATCTTAAATTCAGATAATGACCATTATTTTTTGGAATTCCTTACCCTTCTGAAGAACAACTTTAGGTTTAATGACCCTTAAGGTCATAGCAGAAAACATTTTATTAGTTCAATGTCTTTCAGCTACTTGGTGCTAACGTAAAAACTGCTAGAAATTCTCATTGCTCCTTTGTTTAATATACAGAATTTATATTCTGTATATTAGATTCTGTATATACAGATTACAATCCCAGCACTTTGGGAGGCTGAGGCGGGTGGATCACATGAGGTCAGGAGTTTAAGACAAGCCTGGCCAATATTGTAAAACCCTGTCTCTACTAAAAATACAAAAATTAGCTGGGCAGGGTGGCGGGTGCCTGTAATCCCAGCTACTTGGGAGGCTGAGGGAGGAGAATTGCTTGAATTCAGGAGGTGGAGGTTGCAGTGAGCCAAGATCACACCATTGCACTCCAGCCTGGGTGAGAAGAGTGAAACTCCATCTCAAAAAAATTTAAAAATAAAAAAAGAGAGAGAGAGAACTTATGTGACTGGAAAGTTATACAAATGAAGTACGCAGACAATTTGTTATGGAGCCTAGACAAGTTCTTAAGAGCATAAGCTCTAGAGTCAGAATTCCAGCCCTCTACTTACTTTTTGAAGGATTTTTAAATAAGCTACTTACTCCCTTGTTTTTTCATCTGTTAACTAGAAGTGTTCTAGTTTATGGTAATTATTTTGCTGTTCAAGTTAGACAACATCTAGTTTCTTATAAACACTATATGTAGTATTATTTATTTTCACCAACCCTATTATTTTTCTCCCACAACATAGAATTTGTCTTAGAAGTGGGGAAAATAATCACGTTAAAGTGGAAGTAATTTGTCTATGTTAGACATTCTGTTAATTGACCAAATGGAGTGTTCCTTTTACCAGTGCAATATCCTTTTGTGGCAAATGCTGTATATATATATAATTGAGGAAAGGGGAAAAGTGAAGAGGTCTCCAAGTAACTAATAGCAGTATTTACCTTTTAAGCATAAAATCTAGATAAGGTGGTCATTAATCCTAAGGAGCAAAACAGAGTCAAATGGTATATGACTTTGTAATGCAGCACTTTGCCATACATAAGTAAAACTAAAAAATAAAGACAAATGTGTTAATGGTTCAACCAAAGTTAAACCTGGAAGCTCCTATCAGGGTATCTTATTTAGGTGAGACGGGAGGGTTGCTTGAGTCTAGGAGTTCAAGATCAAACCTAGGCAACACAGCAAGACCCCATCTCTAGAAAAAATATGGTAATCTTTTTTAAATAGAGCAAATCAGAAATTTCACAAAGCTAAGATGACTAGTAAATATATTATGTGCCAAAACACATATATAGATTTTGCAATGATATTTATAGGATTGAATGTGAAAATAAAAGTATGTTATTGCCTCTCTGAGGTTTTGTGTCCTCCTTGCTTTGTGTTATGCCTGTGTCTGCAACTCTTCACAACCATTAATTACATTTAATGCTTCTAGCTCCTGAAATAGTCATGAAAATAGAACTACAAACCTTTAGACTAGGAATTATTCTAGAAACTCATTCAGATCCTTCTGTAGTTTATAAGCATGATGACTGAGTATTCACCCGCATGTGGGAGATGTGCTGCCCTTAAACTTTGTTATGGTGTCACACACTGCCCGTCTGAAATGGAAGAAGAATAAATAAATAAAAGCAAAAAGCTAATTTTTAAAAAGTGGCTGTCAGTTACTTTTATCATCTATAAGCCTTCCTTTTTTCTTCTTTTTGAGGTGGGATATTGCTCTGTTGCCTAGGCTGGGGTGCAGTGGCACAATCATAGCTCACTGTAGCCTCAAATTCCTGGGTTCAAGGGATCCTCTGCCTCAACACCCCTGGCTAATTTTTTTATTAGCTGATGTCTCACTGTGTTGACCCAGGCTGGTGTCAAACTCCTGGCCTCAAGGGATCCTCCTGCCTCAGCCTCCCAAAATGTTGGGATTACAGGCATGAACCACCATACCTGGTCCAGGATGTTAACTTTGGAGAATAGTTTATTTATGGAATATAAGTCCTCTCTCCTAACTATGCTGAATTGTTCCTTGACTTTCTAGTTTTTTTTGTTTTTGTTTTTTAAAGATGGAATCTCCCTCTGTCATTCAGTTTGGAGTACAGTGGTGAAATCATAGCTCGCAGCAACCTCAAACTCCCAGGCTCAAGTGATCCTCCCACCTCAGCCTCCTGAGTAGCGAGGACTATAGGCATGCACCACCATGCCTAGCTAATTTTTTTTATTTTTTGTGGAGTTGGGGGTCTGCCTGTGTTGGCCAGGCTGGTCTTGAACACCTGGCCCTGAAAGATCCTCCCACCTCAGCTTCCCAAAGAACTGGGATTATGATGTCAGCCACCACACTCAGCAGACTTTCTACTATTATTGTTGTATTTAGCTTTGTGTTGCTTAAATTGTCAAGAACTAATATTAAGAACGAGGTTAACAGTATTAATGCACAAATATACTGGTCTCTGCCAAGTCAAAAATGTAAGACTATAGTATCCTAACTGCTGAGTTACTTCTTGATAACCTAATGCATTAGTTTGCTAGAGCTGCCAATAACAAGTATCACCAATTGTGTGGCTTAGAAATTTATTGTCTCAGTTTTGGACACCACAGATCCAAGATCAAGGTGTTGGCAGAAATGATTTTTCTGTGGGCAGAGAGGGAAAATCTGTTGCATATCTCTTTCCGGCTTATGGTGGTTTTTTTCTTAGTTTATAGAAGCATCACCTGAACCATGGCCTTCATCTTCAGATGGTGTGCGTGTTTCTCTGTCCAAACTTTCCCTTTCATAAGGACACCAGTCCTATTGGATTAGGGTCCACCATAATGATCTCATCTTTACTAGATCACCTGCAAAGGCCTTGTTTCCAAATAAGGTCACATTTCGAGGGGTTAGGACTTCAACATGCAAATTTTTGGGCAACAAAATTTAACTCATAACACAATAGCCTACCTGGCCTCACCCAAACTTCACCCAGCAGCCAAGATCCTTCAGGAACTGGCTGCATTTGCCTTTCTTGTCTTTTTTTCTTTTTTTTTTACCAGGTGCAGTGGGACAATCACAGCTCACTGCAGCCTCAACCTTCCAGGCTCAAGAGATTCTCCCACCTCAGCCTCCCTTGTAGCTGGGACTACAGAGGTGCATGCCACCATACCTGGCTAGTTTTTTTATTTTTTGTAGAGATGATGGGTAGGGGGTGGTCTCCCTATGTTGCCCAGACTGGTCTCAAACTCCTGGGCTCAAGCCATGCACCCAGCTCAGCCTCCCAAAGTGCTGGGATCACAGGCCAGAGCCACTGCACCCAGCCTGTAGTCAGCATTTCTAACCAGTTCCCAGGCAATGCTTTCAAGACCTCTTTTAGCACTACATGTTTTCAGCTTAATCAAACTTGTTTATCTTCTCCTAAACTGCAAACTTTTCATATTTCAAAACAACATAAAAAGTTCTCAGACTATTAATGCTGAGAAGAATCTTGGTAATTTAGAACACTACCTTTGGCCAGGCTCAGTGTCTAACGCCTGTAATCTTAGCAGTTTGGGAGGCCAAGGTGGGCAGATTACTGGAGCCCAGGAGTTCAAGACCCGCCTGGGCAACATAGCAAAACCCCACGTCTACAAAAAATACAAAAATTAGCCGGTGTGGTGGCGCATGTCTGTAGTCTCAGCTCCTCGGGAGGCTGAGGTGGGAGGATCATCTGAGCCTGGGGACCTCAAGGCAACAGTGAGCCGTGATTGCGCCATTACACTCTAGCCTGGGTGACAGAGCAAGACCCTGTCTCAAAAAAAAAAAAAAAAAATTACAGCATGGAGACAGCAGAGGATTAAATAAGTGCAAGGATCCACTAACGTTTGGGAGCAAAAGAGTAATATAATAAATGCAATGATTAAGAAAAATAGACATTTTTGGAGAGTAATTTTGCAATATTTAAAATGTACTCACCCTTTGATTTAGCAATTTTTCTCCCAGGAATTTATCCTGCAGGTGTTCTCATACATGAACAAAATGGCATTCATTCAAGGCATTCACTGTAGCATTGTTCCTACTAGCAAAAGATTAGAAACAGTCTAAATGTCCTCTGCTAAAGAACTGGCTCTGGTAATTATGGTACCTCCATGCCATGGACTTACTCACTGTCTTCATGCATCTTACAATTACAGCTAGGTTCTTTATTTCCATGCTTTGATTCTAATCCTTAGGAAACTTGGCCTTGGGGTACTGCTTGTTATTGTGAGATAGAAAAAATAATGTTTTAATTCCTAGTCCATAAAAGACAGTTTAAAAAATGAACATAGAGCCACTAAAAAGATAAAGTTAGCTCTATGCGTTTTAAGAGGGATAATTTTCCAAGATATATATTCCTGTGGGGAGAAAAGGATATGAGCATAACAGTATGTATAGTATGTACCATTTGTGCTTAAAAATAAATTGCATGTCTCTCAGAAAAAAAGATTAAAACAATAACTTTTTAAAATAAAAGTTGCAATGTTTATATACACATAGAAATATTTGTGAAGGGAAACACAGGACACTGATAACAATGGTTTCCTCTAGGAAAGGAAACCTGGGATCTGTTGCCAAGGCTGGAGTTCAGTGGTGCGATCTCAGCTCACTGCAACCTCCGCCTCCCGGGTTCAAGAGATTCTCCTGCCTCAGCCTTCCGAGTAGCTGGGATTACAGGCACGAGACACCATGCCCGGCTATAGTAGAGATGGGGTTTCACCATGTTAGCAAGGCTGGTCTCAAACTCGTGACCTCAGGTGATCCGCCTGTCTTGGCCTCCCAAAGTGCTGGGATTACAGGCTGAGCCACTGTGCCAGGCCAGGCATACTTTTCAATGAATACTCTCTCATACCTTTTGAATTTTGCACCATACATATGGGTTTCTTATGAAAAAACATATATTTTAAAAGACCTAAATAACTTGGGAAGAAGAAGAAGAGAGAGCTTTAGGAAGGGAAGTGAAAGCTATTTCTGCCAAGCGGCACAGCTCTGAAGTAGTTGAATAAATGCTTCACCCAGAGATGAGAGTCAAGAGAAAGGTAAAGAATTCCCACTCACATTTCCTCCACCATGAGGACTCTGTATGGATTTAAAATTAATTCAATTTTGGAATAAAGAAACGACTGAATTTTCCAAAATTAAGGAAGAAAGAAAGAAAAGGAGGGAGAGAAAGAAGAAGTAGGGGAGGGAAAGGAAAAAATGCAATTGGTAGCAGCATGCAGGATGGCAGAGGAAATCTGAGGTTTCCTGGGTAGCCCAGGGAGTGAGCTGATAATTGTCTGCACTGTGTAGGAGAGATTGGCATGAGGAGGGAGAACAAGAGTCAATGCCATTTTAAAAGGAGAAATCAGACTTGTTGACTAATTGGACATGCTTGAGGACTAGGAATGAGCATATCGTGAGCAGGATGATTTTGCAGTGACAGCTTTCCAGGAAAAACTGCTGCATTCTCAACATCTGCATGCATCTGAGAATTACACCTGGATTCTTCATTTCCATGCCTTAATTTTAATCCTTAGGAAAGTAGGCCTTAGGGTACTACTTGTGATTCTAAAATGGAATAAGTAATGATTTAATTCCCAGCCAGTAAAGGGCAATCCAAATGACTGGCTCCACCATTTCCCTAGGGCTAGTTTGTAACCTGGGACAGAAATAAGCTGTGTGTATTAAATCAATACAATCACTCACAGGTGAAAAAAAAAGAAAGGCATTGCTTTGGTGACTTTGTATTATATGAACTATTTCTGTTTCTGAACTGTTTACTTTCTTCAGATGATATAAGCCTGGCCACTTTTCTATGATGAGCTAACACCACCTAGGAACTTGGTACCTTGAGCAATTGCTCCAAGGTGCTATGATGCAACTTACAAGCCCCTGCCTGTCGCACTGGGTGTCACAATGGCCAGGGTTGCCTAAAAGAGAAGATTGTATAACACTTCACAGTGCTCAAGTGCTTTCCTTCTCTCTACTAGCTTCAATGGGAGCCTCTTATCTGAGCATGGGAACAGAGCAGACCAGGGGAAGTGTTAGTGTGTACCACCCAGAAGGCACTGCTGGCCGTCCTCTGATCTCTTCAAGCTTGACCATGCGGATAATGAAATCACTGCCTACTACAGCATTCCCGATGTGAAACAGGATTACTACACAGTATATCTATGAAACACTGTGACATATGTGTTTGTCATGTTTTATTATTCAGAATTAGCAAAAGAAGTGGGGCTCTGCCTGCCTCCACAGATGCCACTGTCCTGCTTCTCCAACTTTGGCTCCTCAATTCTTGTCATTCCCTAAGTCTGCATCCTCAGCACTCTTTTCTCTGTGTGATATTCTCCATTTCCACATTTTTGCATTTCACCCATCAGGTGATTGACTTCCAAATCCACTTCTGTAGCCTTGATTTCTCCAGGCGTTGATCTAACCACCTAGCAGGCACCTCTTCCTACTTACTTCAAAGTCAGAATTTCCAAAAATGAGCACTTTACACCACCCCTTTCCTTCCAGTATTTTCTCTTCCTTACTTTTCTACACTACACCACAAGTCTATCAATCACGTAAGGTAGATTCCTAGAGTAATTTTTCTTCCTCCTTCTGTCTTGCCATGAACCTCATGCTAGAGCTGTGGCCTTGGTTCAGGACCTCGTCACCTCTCCACTCCTATTCTAACTACCTCCTGAATGGATTTCTCTATTTTTAGGTTCTCCTCTTTCTGCTTCTCTGTCACACTGTTGCCTGAATATTCCTTCAAATGCTCTGAACCTTCTTTGCAACAGAATTTACCTTATTCCAACAAGCTGGGAATGGGTCCTAAAAATTTTCTCATGGTTTTTGTTGTCTCCTTGCAGTGTTACCGTCGACGAATTTCTCTAAATGTAAATGTTTCTTTTTTTTGGAGACAAGAGTCTAACTCTGTTCCCTAGGCTGGAGTGCAATGGCACAATCTTGGCTCATCGCAATCTCTGCCTCCTGGGTTCAAGGGATTCTCCTGCCTCAGCCTCCTGAATAGTGGGATTATAACCGCACCACCATGCCCAGCTTTTTTTTTTTTTTTTTTGTATTTTTAATAGAGACGGGGTTTCACACATTGGCCAGGATGGTCTTGAACTTCTGACTCCAGGTGATCCACTCACCTCGGCCTCCCAAAGTGCTGGGATTACAGGGATGAGGCACCACGCTTGGCCTAAACTTTTCTTAAACTTTAATATTATTAGTCTGTATCACATCCTGGGTAATGAGTTCTCTAAATTTAGCATGTTTGGGGTAAAAGTGTTTCTCAATTTGTGTTAAGATTCTAGCAAAATACTGCTCAAACTAACTTTAAAGGCTAATTTTGTTGTTGTTGTATGTTTTTTTAGAGACAGGGTCTTGCTCTGTTGCAAAGGCTGAAGTGCAGTGGCACAGTTATAGCTCACTGCAGCCAGCCTCAAACTCCCAGGCTCAAGCAACCCTCCAACCTTAGTCTCCCAAGTAGCTGGAACTACAGGTGTGTACCACCACACCTGGATAATTTATTTTTTTTATTTTTTATTTTTATTTTTTGTAGAGACAAGGTCTCATTATGTTGCCCAGGCTGGTGTCAAACTCCTGGCCTCACTTTATCCTTCTGTCTCGGCCTCTGAAAGTACTAGGATTACTGGTGTGAGTTACTACACTTAGCCCACCACTTATTGTTTAAGGGCAATTTACTGACTCATATAAACACAAAATCCAGATTTTTTTCTAGTCAGGCATGGCTGCTTCTAGTGGCTCAATGTCATATTAGGAATATGTTTGTCTCTTTCTTCTGGACAACCCAAACTATACGCTCAACCTGTTTGAACAACCCAGCAAAAAGACAGTTTTTACTTAAAACTTCTGCAAGAGAGTTTCAGCAAGGACTTTTCATTGTCCCAGATTTAGTCACATACCCATCTCTAAAAAAGTACAGTGCCAAAGGAAAATATTTGACGAGACCTGTTTTACACACCTGCTATTGTGACAGAGAAATACAGAAAAAGAGGCAAGTTAACCTAACACAAATCTCAAAGTATTGATTATCTATACAACAGAAGGTTTATTGTACCAGAAGGAGTTGGGTGGACTGCTGGCACACACACACACACACACACACACACACACACACACTGCTGGCGCACACACACACACACTGCTGGCACACACACACACACACTGCTGGCACACACACACACACACACACACACACCCCTTGAATGCTTTTGGCTACATGTAACAAAATCCTCAACTCAAACGTACTTAAACAATAGAGGTCTTTAATTTACCTAACCAAAAGTCTGCATGAAAAAAATGTCAGGATGGTGTAGAGCCTTTTTCTATTTTCCTGCTGGATCACCCTCTGTCTCCCTTCAAGTCATAGGATGGTTGGGGCAGCTCCAAGCATTACACCCTCATACAAGGAGAAAGGGTAAGAGAGATCTTCCATACCATCTTTCCCAGAAACTCCTAGCTGACTATTCTTGCCGTCATTGGCAGGGATTCAGTGAAAAGCACACCTCAGATCAATTTGGAAAGAAAAATGAGATAATTGGCTTAGGGCACCACATTTGTCCCTTGGGCTAGGTAAACTAGAATGGACTTTCAGCAAGAAAAAATAAATAAATAAAAAGGCCTTTAGGTAGGCCACTAGTAATGTTTTACATAAGACTTTTTTCCTTGTGTTCCGAGATTTTTTTTTTTTTTTTGAGACGGGCTCACTTTGTCGCCCAGGCTGGAGTGCAGTGGCACGATCTTGGCTCTCTGCAGCTTCGACCTCAGGCCTTCCACTTGAGCTTCACCATTGGCTGGTGAGGCCTCATTTTTATTGCCCTGCTCCCTCAGTTCCACCAGCTCATTTTTAAACTCCCTATTTATTTGCCTTTGTTTGTTAGGTTACACGTTCAAAATAAAAACTTTGAGAAGCCCTGAACTAAATAATCTAAGATTCTTTAGATTTCTGAAGTTAGGATTCAAAATTAAAAACAATATTTAAGAATCTCGGGGGCCAGGCACAGTGGCTCACCCCTGTAATCCCAACACTTTGGGAGACAGAGCAGGGAGGATTGCTTGAGCTCAAGAGTTTGAAGCCAGCCTGGCTAACATAGCGAGACACCTCTCCCTTCTCTCCAAAAAAAATAAAAAATAATAAATAAATAAATAAATAAATAAATAAATAAATAAATAAATAAAATTAGCCATGCATGGTGGTGCACACCTGTAGTCCCTGCCATGAAAGTGAGGCCTTACCAGCCAATGGCCCTGAAGTACCTCTGGAAAGGTACATCACTTCAGAATGGGATTTTAAAACCCCATTTCTCCCCCATTTCTTTCATTTTGAAGAATAAACTAAAGTTAGAAGAAGTAAAATGAGTTGACCTCGTTCTTCCACAGGTTATTTAGGATTATAGTCTGATTCTCTAATTCCCTAATCCCTTCATATCTTTTATGTCTTTATAATTCTGTATTTGTCTTCAGATTTCGCTCTTTACCCACACACTAAGAAGTCCTTAAAGATGAATCTTAATGGAGAAGTCATTACCTTATTTCAGTAGCCTTTTATGATCTTTCTCTAACACCATTCGATTATTCTTAATATATAATGTCCTAAACATGCAGCATTTGAGTTTCAATACACAGTGACCTATCCTGTTGTAGGCTGAAAGGGCAGTGCTAAGCACTCCAACACTGAACATAATACTGTGTGTTCCAATATTGCCTCTACGAGCCTCAGCTTCCTACCTCACGGGGTTGAAGTCCATGTGTAGTGTACTTACATAGCCTGGTACACAGTTACTGCTATGTGTTAGCTTTATTTTCTCATAACTTTTCCCCAAATTCTTCTTGACCAAAGATTCTGGAAATTGTTAGGTATTTCCCTCCCAGAGATAAAAAGCCAATGTTGCCTATATCCACAGCCTTTTTTCTCATATTTAGAATCATTTCCATAAATTCATTTCCTTCACTTTATTTTTTTCCCCTCCTATATCTTTTGTTGTATCATTCACAATTTCACTTTACTTGGAAACTAAGGGTGAAGGATCAGACTCATACTATTAGAGTTAAAAGGGGTCTTAAATGAAGGAAGGGGCAGCTTAGAGAATTCAGGTCACTTGGCTTGAATCATCAATATTTCAAGTTCCCTATGCAAATCACATAGTTCCAATTTACCAATTTCCAAATTATAAATTTGGGTCAGTGTTCAAATTTCTGTTCCCTGTTTCTTTGCCTCTGTTCCCAATTTCTAACAAATCTCCATTATGTATTTGTCTGAATAGGTAAAATAATAAAAGAAAAAAATGGCAGGGGGTTGGAGGGAGAGTTGTTATAAATTATCTAAGTGTCTGAAGATGGGCTAGGTGATTGTGTAATCCTGTGCATACATAACAAAATCTTCATTTGCCTCCTTCACCAAAGAGAGTTTCAGAAGAATCTCATAAAGTTCTAAAGAAGTTAGTATAATGAAAATTTTTGTAAATGTTAATGTTTTTCTAATATTTTATGATAGTTATGTGATTAAAAATTTGATTGCTATTTTTGAATACACAAATACACGATTTAGAGTAGAATTACCAGGGTGTAAATGTCTTCTAGTACGCAGTAGAAAAACTCTCACAGCGTAAGCATTGGTGGTTCAGTGGTAGAATTCTCGCCTGCCACGCGGGAGGCCCGGGTTCGATTCCCGGCCAATGCAAATTTTTGACTTAGTTTTTTCTGTGGGTATCATACACAGGAGCCTCAAAGTTCAATAACAGGGCCTTTAAACACTGGACTCATGCAAATAAACAAATATTAATGAAAGCTAATTCCCTATTTCACTTTTACTTCGAGCAGTCAAAAAGGTGGTTTCCCTGAGCTTCGCTGATTTTTTTCAGCCCTCCTTTTATGTTTTTGGGCGGCCTAGATGTGAGCAAAAGGTATGTACCAGTAATAGGGTAAGTGTTCTAAGATATCAACAGGAAAGGAGGAAAAAGAAAAAAACAAAGCAAACATTGGCTGTTTTGGAGATGCCGGGGATTGAACCCGGGACCTCACACATGCGAAGCGCGCGCTCTACCACTGAGCTACATCCCCCAGCCGAGAGCTTGTTTCTGGTGTCCATACTCATTCAGTCTGTTAGCTCTAGTCAAATTATTGTTTTCAGATCTTTATTTTTAAGAATTTATATTGGTGAGTGCTTCTGAAATATGTTTCTTCTTTTCCCATACCCACCCTAAGTTGTTTCCACTGTGCATTCAGACCTCGCGCAACGAGCTGGCAACGAAACGCTCAGCTGGGACCAATGAGGCCTCACTCCAGAGCACTTCTGCTGGACGTCGGGAGCCTGGGATCCGGGAGGGATCCGGTACCCTGCGCGGCCACAGCGGCGGGACTCCCCCGTGCCCAATGCCTGCCGGAGCTGGCACCTCACCAGGCTTATTGCGCAGGCGCCGCAGATCCAGGAGGCCGTGGTGTGTCCGGCCTGTGGCTTTGCTGCCGGGTAGAACCCCGGTCCAAACCTCGAGCCCGGGCCCAGCGCTGGGGCCGCGCCGCGAGCGTCGCCTCTGGTGCTCATGGAGACTGGTTCATGGAGCAGAAAGGTGGAGACCTTCTCTTCGCACACGAAAACGTTATGGATTTACCTGAACACTCTTCACCCCCGAAAATAAACGCACATCTCAGGAAAAACACGTGTTCACGCCAAATCCCCATACCTTGCTTATGTAGGGGTTACAGCCAGATGACCCCTTGCAGATAAAAATGATTTGCAGCTAGCTCTTTATTTTCATGACGCTCAAACTGAAAGAAGGAATATGACACCACCACCCTCCCTGTAGCTTAATCATATATAAACTATTAAGATCGGGGCAGGGGACTTGCTCCAGGTAGATTTTTTTTTTTTTCTCCTTTTGATATTCACACCCTGGGCCAATCTTAACGGATTGGTAAGTGGTGATTGTAGTGTAAGTCATTGAACATCTCCTTTAATGTCCTCTGAACCCTCTCTAACCACTAATGGTACCCAAGCTCCAAATTAAAAGACCTACCCTGAGTCCTGTTCCCTTTGAAATTGCCTCTCCAGTTGGCTGAGTGCTAGGTAAATCGATGTGCGGACTTGCAGTATAGTGAGATGAGGTGTGTTTGACTTTTTCAGGTGCAGTTTAAGCTGATACCACCCCAGCCTGGTGAAAGCTAAGTGGTGGAAGCCTCAGACACTCCGATGGGACCAGGGTAGAGATCTGGTGTCGAGGTAGCTGGGTCACCGTCACTTCCAGCTGACCTGTAAGGCTGGCCCCAACAGGTAGCACCGTGAGGGCCTAGAATTTCCACTTCCTTCAGTTGCAGAGCACTCCCGATAAATGACCATTTGGTCAGCAAGCCGAGAGCCAGAGCAGAAAACAGAGATTTCAAAATCACTCTGAGCAAACCACAAGTTTCACAATCAACTTCTGAATCAAAAATAAATAAACCATTGTGTTTCCTTACAGTAATTTAAACAAATAATGGCTCATAATTGAATTTTGGTTTAAACTAGAACAGGACACAGGCTGATCTAATTCAAATATAATACAGAATGTCCAAGAGGACAGTCATTGAAGAGTTCTGTTCTACTAAGCCTGAACATTTCCAAATCACTCTCTGCATTCCACCCTCAGGCACTAGAACATGAGCATCTTCAATTGATTCTGAATCAGAAATGGGGACACAGCCATTTCTCCACCCAATGCAAATTTAAACTATACTATTCAGTTCACTATGAGGGAAATATGGCCTCTGGCGTCTTCAACTTTGTAATCTTTTTGGGGATCTTCTTCCTCATGTTATGGTTATTTCTCCACCACCTGAGGCCTTCCATTTTGGGGGCTTTTTTTTTCTCAGGCAATTCGGAAATTTCAGAGCCCAGAGAAGATCCCTTTTAAGTGTTCACTCCCATTTCAAGAGTTCAGGCTATGTAGGTGCATCTGATAAAGCAAATGAGGCTGATCTCTAAAACCAACAGAGGACGTAAGGTTGATTTAGAGCTCTAAAGCCAACAGGGGATGTGAAATTGCTTTACTGGCCTACCTTAATCAAAAAGGCTCTCACTTAGTGGGTTTTTTTCAGCCACTATGGCTGATGGGAGAGGTGAAGCTGCAGGTGCACTTTTGGATTGGGGGCCTTTTCAGGAAAGCTTGTTGGATCCAGTTCTGCTCAAATATATAAAGAGGATGACCAGATGATATGGTTTGGATCTGTGTCCTCACCCAAACCTCATGTCCAGTTGTAATCCCCAGTGTTGGAATGGGGCCTTGTGGGAGGTGATTGGGTCACAGGGTGCTTTCTCATGAATGGTTTAGTACCATCCTCTTGGTACTGTCTTTAGTGATAGTGAATGAGTTCTCGTGAGATCTGTTTAAAAGTGTGTGGCACCTTGCCCCCCACTCTCTTGTTGCTGCTCTGACCATGTGAAGTACCTGCTCCTGCTTTGCCTTTCACCATGAAAGTTGGTTTCCTGAGGCCCATCCCCAGAAGCTGAACAGATGCCAGCATCATACTTCCTGTACAGCCTGCATAACCATGAGCCCATCAAACCTCTTTTCTTTAAAAATTACCATCTCTGGCCAGGGAAGGTGGCTCATGCCTGTAATCCCAGCATTTTGGGAGGCTGAGGAGGGTGGATCACCTGAAATCAGGAGTTCGAGACCAGCCTGGCCAACATGGTGAAGCCCCATCTCTACTAAAAATACAAAAATTAGCGGTGTGTGTTGGTGCGCACCCGTAATCCCAGCTACTCAGGAGGCTGAGGCAAGAGAATCACTTGAGCCCCGGAGGCGGAGGTTGCAGTGAGCGAGGATGGTGCCACTGCACTCCAGCCTGGGCGACAGAGCAAGACTCCATCTCAAAAAAATAAAAATAAAAATAAAACAACAACAAAAAAAATACTATCTGTCAGGTATTTCTTTATAGCAATGCAAGAATGGCCTAATACACCAAATGTCGAAAATTATGGACTATTTAAAATCCAGTTCTATCATCTATGCTCCCCACATCTCTCTTGGTTAGAGACAGTCCCCTATTCTCAGTCTGTGTCACACACATATCATTCACAAGGTGTGATGATTAATATTAGGTGTCAACTTGATTGGATTGAAGGATGCCTAGATAGCCAGTAAAGTATTGTTTCTGGGTGTGTCTGTGAGAGTGTTGCCAGAGGAGATTAACATTTGAGTCAGTGAAGTGAGAGAGGGAGACCCACTCTCAATGTGGGTGGGCACCTTCCAATTGGTTGCCAGTGCAACTAGAACAAAGCAGGTGGAAGAAGGTGGGATAAGCTGGCTTGCTGAGTCTTCTGGCTTTCATCTTTCCCCCATGCTGGATTGGACTTCAGACTCCAGGTTCTTCGGCCTTTGGACTCTTGGACTTACATCAGTGGTTTGCTGGTGGCTACTGCGTCTTCAGTCACAGACTGAAGTCTGCACTGTCGGCTTCCCTGCTTTTGAGGCTTTTGGACTTAGACTGAGCCACTGCTGGCTTCTTTCTTCCTCAGCTTGCACACAGCCTATTGTGGGACTTTGCTTTGTGATTGGTATGAGTCAATACTCCTTAATACACTCCTATATATATATATCCTATTTGTTCTGTCCCTCTGGAAAACCCTGACTAATACACAAGGATTGACCTTAAACCCCCTTTTGAAGCAGGTGACATCTACCTCTGGCACTCTTTTCACATTTCTTGCTTCAGTTCCTGACACTTTTTGTCCAGAAGGTGTTGAGCATCCTTCCCTCAGAGCTGGGTACAAGCCAAAATGTTTTTTCCCAGTCCAGGTAGTGGTTTTTACTCTGACTGTACATTAGACTTATTGAGGAAGGCTTTGAAAAATGCCGATGCTTGCTTGAGCCTAAACCAAGACCAATTAGATCAGGATCTCTAGGGGTGAGTCCAGGCATCAGCATCTTTTTAAATATATATATATATATATATGTATATATAACTGACAAATATTTAATACATTCAGGTGTTCAACATGATGATTTGATATATGTGTTCACCATGTAATGATTACCACAATCAAGTTAACACATCCGTCACCACCTATGCTATACATTAAGTCCCAGAACTTGCTCATCTTATAACTGAAAGTTTGTACCCTTTGACCAACATTTCCCGATTTCCCCCACATCAATAGTTTTTAAACTCTCAGGTGATTCCAATGTGCAGCTAAGGCTGAGAGCCACTGCTTGAGAGCTGTTAGCATGTCCACATAAGAAACTTATTATTAAGCCAGTGCTTCTCAGCCTTGGCTGCACATTGGAGGTACCTGGCAAGCTTTAAAAAAATACTGATGCCTAGATCCCACCTGCAAATATACTTACTTAATTGGCAGCTGTTTCGAAAGGCTACCCAGGTGATTCTAATACGCAGACAAGGTACAGAACCACTGCATTTGAGCACATACTTTCTCAAATTCTTCATTGAATGCATGAGCACTCGAGGCTGCCATAATTCTGAAAGTGGAAGACTTCTGCCCAGATAACTTTGCATGCAGGAATTTGCATTGCTAGAAGGTGAAAGAAGCTTACTCACTCCAACTTCTCCTATTTTTTTTTTTTCACATAAAATGAACCTGGTGGAGGCAGGTGTTCAAGTGCTAAAAATAAGTATTTCTTAACCTCATGCATTCTGTCCCCCCCCCCCACCCCATAATCATACTACATGAATGAGTTCCTCAAGTAGGCTGTCCCTGATGATTCACTGGCCATTAAAAATGCTCAAGAAGAGGCCAGGCATGGTGGCTCATGCCTGTAATCCCAGCACTCTGAGAGGCCAACATGGGCTGATCACCTGAGGTCAGGAGTTCAAGACCAACCTGGCCAATATAATGAAACCCCGTCTCTACTGAAAAACAAAACAAAACCCTGGTATGGTGCTGGGTGCTTGTAGTTCCAGCTACTTGGGAGGCTGAGGCAGGAGAATCACTTGAACCCAGGAAGCAGAGGTTTCAGTGAGCCAAGATCGTACCACTGCACTCCAGCCTGGGTGACAGAGTGAGACTCTATCTCAAAAATAAAAAAATTTTAAAAAAAGGTGGGGAGCAGGGATCAAGAAGAAACAAGGAGATGGGTGGGGAGGAGAGTCATCTACACCTGGTCTCAGGGAATTCCAGTACTTGTGGCTTGCTGGATGAAAAAGGACTGGATTGCTTTACTCATTACCTATAGGAGCAAGTAGCTTTTTGAAATACATTATTTTGCTCCTCAGGGCCATAACTATTAATAATTCTTCATAATCACAGCTAATAATCATTAATACCAACCCGAGGACCAAAAAGCTACTAGTTACATTTAATTCAGAGAAAGTTAAACATTACTCTTTTCAGAAAGTACCCCAACGCGAAAAATTATAGTGATCATAATTTGCATTTAGAATTAGAAGTATTTATTGAGTAGTAAGTTAGAGTCTACTTGGAAAGATGCAAATTCTATAATTTAGATGCTGTTTACAAAAAGATGGAAACAGAAGGAGGTACATATTTGCTATAGTTTGAGTATGTCCCCCAAAAGTTCATATGTTGGGAACTTAGTTGCCATTGTAACAGGATTAAGAGGCAAAGCCCCATCTCTACGAAAAATACAAAAATTACACAGGAGTGATGGCATGCACCTGTAGTCCCAGATGCTTGGGAGGTAGAGGTAGGAGGATTCACTAAACCTGGGAGGTCAAGGCTGCAGTGAGCCAAGATCGCACCACTGCACTTCAACCTCAGTGAAGAATGAGACCTTGTCTCAAAAAAAAAAAAAAAAAAAAAAAGAAGTGTTTTAAAACTGGAAAGAGAAAAAAATAGCTACCTTTATGAGGTAGGAAAGATTTTTCCAGATTTAGGTCATCTGCTCAACTATAGGAGTTTCTGGAGTCTAATGGTACTAGCCTATTCACAAAAGCCAAGAATAGGATATGTATTTTCTTATGGTGATCGCTGACTGAGGTCTCGTTTTATCAACTAGCTATACTCCGCTGAGATTAGCTATTGTATTTTATTCTTTGAATTCCTCATAGCACTAAGTATTCACTGGGTTCTCAATAATCATGCTGGCTCACAATTCCATGTGGGAGATTGGTTAAAAGGGTGTTTAAGGGTAAATGGGCAAAAGGAATTCTACTGTGGTAACGATGATATTCTAAAACTGGATTATGGTGATGTTTGTACAATTCAGTAAACTTAGTATCACTTAATTGTACAGTTAAAATGGGTACATTACCCCGTCTCTACTAAAAATACAAAAATTAGCGTGGTGGCGCACGCCTGTAATTCCAGCTACTCAAGAGGCTGAGGCTGGAGAATCGCCTGAACCCAGGAGGCAGTGCTTGCAGTTAGCCGAGATCGCGCCATTGCACTCCAGCCTGGGCGACAGTGCGAGACTCGGTCTCAAAAAAAAAAAAAAAAAAAAAGCGGGGGGTCGGGGGGACATTTTATAATATGTAAATTATAACAAGTAAAAAAGGGGGGATATGGAATGGAATGTGTTAACAATGGGATGGGATTCATGTGACTGAGAGGTTACTTATCCAGATTGTGTAATTCAGGGGTCTCTGATCCCCAGGCCGCAGGAACCCGGCTGCACAACAGGAGGTGAGCGGCGGGCAAGCCAGCATTACTGCCTGAGCCCCGCCCCCTGTCAGTTCAGCGGTAGCACTAGATTCTCTAATAGGTTCTCTAATAGATATCGTATTGTCAACTGCCCACGCTAAAGATCTAGGATCTAGGTTGCCGGCTCCTTATGAGAATCTAATGCCTGATAGTCTGAGGTGGAACAGTTTCATCCCGAAACCATACCAGCCCCTGCCCCTGCCCGCGTCCCCACCCCCTTCGCGCCCCCACCCCCTTCCCGCCCCCGCCGGTGGAAACATTGTCTTCCACGAAACCAATCCCTGGGGCTGAAAGGTTTGGGACCCCTGGTGTAACTGATGTGAAAAGGAAAAAGGATGAAAGACAATGGTTTCTTGTGAATGTATACGTAAAGGAGAAAGCTGTTATAGAGGTGGGGGAACAATTACTAAGTAAAAGCCCGTACTGTTAACAGGGAGTGCTGTGTGTAGGGTGATGAACCAAGCAGAGGCGAACACAAAGATAAACTGCAGTACAACATGACGAACTCTATAGTGTGGAGCTTTGCATAGAGTATTAAAGGAAGAAACAAACACTCGAAAACATTGTGACTTGCCCAAGTTCACACAGGTAGAGACGTTCAAAGCAGAAATCAAAGCAAGGTTATCTCACCCTTAAATTTGTACCCCAGGGCTGTATCATTAGCGTTAAGTCTGAAGAAATGCTAAGGCTGTGTTAAAGACTGCTCCTTGTCTCCAATATCTGTTCTACCTTTTATTGTAGTAACATATTTGCTCCAAATAATTAAAAAAAAAAAAAAAAGACATTTTTTGTTTGTTTTTGTTTTGAGGTGGAGTCTCGCTTTGTCACCCAGGCTGGAGTACAGTGGTGTGATCTCCGCTCATTGCAACCTCCACCTTCCGGGCTCAAGTGATCTTCCCACCTCAGCCACCCGAGTAGCTGGAACTGCAAGCACGGGCCACCAAGCCTGGCTAATTTTTTTTTTTTTGAGACACGATCTTGCTCTGTCACCCAGGCTTAAGTGCAGTGGCCCTATCTCGGCTCACTGAAACCTCTGCCTCCCAGGTTCAAGCGATTCTCCTGCCTCAGCCTCCCGAATAGCTGGGATTACAAGCATGCGCCACCACGCCCAGCTAATTTTTGTATTTTTTCGGTAGAGACGGGGTTTCACCATGTTGTCCAGGCGCGTCTCCAACTACTGACCTCAAGTGATCCGCCTGCCTCAGCCTCCCAAAGTGCTGGGATTACAGGCGTGAGCCACCACGCCGGCCACATTTTTGTATTCTTTGTAGAGACGGGGTTTTGCCATGTTGCCCAGGCTGGTCTTGAACTTCTGGGCTCAAGTGATCCACCCGTCTTTGCCTCCCAACGTGCTGAGATTACAACCCAGGCGTGAACCATTGAGCCTAGCCCACATCTCCTTCCTTAGGGACACATCCCGGAAGTTGTGAGCCTTATTTCCCCTCAGATCCCATTAGCGAAAATGTAGTCAAGTGATTCAATCTAGCTGCAAAGTGAGGGATGAAACTTAAAAAGGAAGGCCACATCTGGGCAGGTGGTGGCAACTTGGGTGGTAAACAGCTGTGGAGCCACCATGCCAGCACTGAGCTGTCTGCATCTGGACTTTTATGAGAGAGAAATAAACTTTCTTCATGTTTAAGTCACTTGATTTGGGATCTCAATTTCCCATAACAGAACCTAAATTCTAATTATTAAAAAGAATAATTCTCTCTGGGACAAAAATAAGCATATAGACATATGTTGCCGTTGTGACCCAAACAGACATACTTTGATGAGAAGCAGTGTTGTCAGAGTTATCACATTAGTTGAGGGCTCTCTCGCTTTGAGTAACTCTCACCTTTAAAGGCTGAGAAAGAAGAGTGAACAGGTACAGCCAATGAGAAAAAAGAAGAAGCAGAAGAACAGTTTCAGGGATCCCAACGGGAAAAGTCTGGCACCTGAGAAGTCAGGTTAGATACCCAAGATTTAAAATTCCTATTAGACTGAGTGACATGGAGCTCATCAGTTACCTTTAATAAGTTATTTTGCTACAAAATTGAATGTTAATTCTTCTAATGTATGCTGTGCAATTCAGTCATTCTCTTTGGCAAGGTTTCTTGTCTTTGTTTATCTTGTCTATTTCATGCTCTTTACCATTTCAAACCTACCTTAAGCTATTTTTTTAAAGGAAATTTATTTGGAAATTTATGAGATCCAAGAAATCAAGAAATAACAAGAGACACAAATACTTTTAAATCAAAGAAAATTTGCAAATCAGAAAAGTTCCCTTTCTTCTTTTCTGGTCCTGAAAAATAAGACATTTATTCATTTACTCAGTGAACATCTATTGAAAACCTACTGTGTGCTAGGCATTATGCTTGGGACTGGGGATAAAAAAGTTACAAAGTTAGAGCTGTCTCTACCCTCACCATACTTAGGGTCAAGTGGGGAGGCAACCAAATATAAAGAAAGTATCAATGGTGTGACAAGGCCTAACATGGTAGCTCATGCCTGTAGTCCCAACATTTTGGGAGGCTGAACAGGAAGATTGGCTGAGGCCAGGAGTTAGAGACCAGCCTGACCAACATAGTGAGATCCCATCTCTAAAAAAAAAAGTGCTGATAAAGGATATGGTAGAAGGAGTTAAGAGTTCCATGGGAGCACACAGAAATTACACTTAATCCAGACCTAGGGGATCAGAGAAGGTTTCTGAGGAGAGTTGAAGTATGAGCAGCAGTTAGCCTATTGAGGATGAACAGGGATAAGAGGGATGAAGAGGAGCACTCTAAATAGAAGCAACAGAATATGCAGTGACCCAGAATACAAGAAGATCATAATGGCTTTAAAAAGCAAAAATAAATTGTGTGTGTGCATGTGCTATGTTGTGGACTATGAAAAGGAAGAGATGAAGCTGGAAGGTAGACAAGGTTCAGTTTATGCAGATCCTTGTAAATATCATAAGAGCTCACAGAACTGTGAGAAACATGCTGAGTTCTATGGAAGAAAACAACATGAAATTTTATTTTTAGCAAAATCATTCTGGCTGTAGTATGTAAAATATATAAGGGGCATCCTTATAAGGGTCTATGTTGTAGAACATCTAAGGGGGGACCCCAACAAGAAGCAAGGAGACCACTGGAAGCTTCCTCCTGGCATCCCATAAAGTTATGATGGATATGGGTAAGAGATGATGATGTCCAATATGGTGTCCACTAGCAACAAATATCTATTAAAATGTGACTAATTCAAATTGAAGATGTAAAATATCTCACTAATATTTTTTAGACATGTTAAAATGACCATATATGTTAAAAATATATTTTATGTTATATAAAATTATATACATGTTAAAATATAAATATACATATAGTTTATATATTTATATATACATGTTAAAATATACATATATTTTATGACATGTTAAAATGACTACAGTCATTTTATAGTCATTTTAACATGTATATGTTATTATATATACATACATATATACATACAATAATTTTTATATATATATATATATACATACATATATATATTTTTTGAGACAGAGTCTTGTTCTGTCGCCCAGTCTGGAGTACAACGGCTCTGTCTTGGCTCACTGCAACCTCTGTTTCCTGGGTTCAAGCGATTCTCCTGCCTCAGCCTCCCGAGTAATTGGGATTACGGGCATGCACCATCATATCCAGCTCATTTTTCTATTTTTAGTAGAGACGGGGTTTCAACATGTTGGCCAGGCTAGTCTCAAACTCCTGACCTCAGGTGATCCGCCCACCTCAGCCTCTTGCAGTGCTGGGATTACAGGTATGTGCCACCGTGCCTGGCCTAAAATGACAATATTTTAAAAATATTTTTATTGTGGTAAAATATACATAATGTAAAATTTATCATCTTAAATATTTTTAAGTGTGCAGTTCAGTGATATTAAGTATATTCATATTGTTGTGCAACCATCACCACCATCCATCTCCAGAACTCAGAACTCTTCTCATCTTGTAAAACTGAAAATCTATACCCATTAAACAATAATTCCCAATTTTCCCCTTCCTTCAGCCCCTGACGACTACCATTCTACTTTCTGTGTCTATGCATTTGATTACTCTAGGTACCTCATATAAGTGGAATCAACAGTATTTGTCTTTTCATGACTAGCGTATTTCGTTTAGCATAATGCCCTCAAATTTCATCCATATTGTAGCATGTAAAATGACAATATGTTTGACATATTGGATTAAATAAAATATATTGTTAAAATTAATCTTAGTGTTTCTTTTTACTTTTTGTGGCTCCTAAAAAATTAAAAGATTTTACATAAATGTATTTCTGGTATTTTCCATTAAAAAAGAAAACAATTTACATATGTGATTCACTATATATATATAATTTTTATTTTTTTGAGACAGAGTCTTGCTCCATCATCCAGGCTGGAGTGCAGTGACGTGATCTCAGCTCACTGGAACCTCTGCCGTCTGGGTTCGAGTGATTCTTCTGACTCAGCCTCCTAAGTAGCTAGGATTACAGGCACACGCCACCATGCCCAGATAATTTTTGTATTTTTAGTACAGATGGAGTTTCACCACATTGGCCAGGCTGGTCTCGAACTCCTGACCTCAAGTGATCCACCCACCTCGGCTTCCCAAAGTGCTGGGATTACAGGCATGAGCCACTGTGCCTGGCCCTCACATTATATTTTTATTGGACAGCACAGATTTAGAGCCTTTGCATTAGAAAATAGAGAAAAATGCATGAATAAAGAGATACTGAGGCGATGGATTTGATAGAACTTGTTTATCAGTTGCATATAAAGGATAAAAAAGAGGGAAGAATAAATAATGATTCCTAAGCTGCTAACTTGAGCAACTAAATAAAAGGATAATAGATTCTGGAAAGCTTGAAGAAAGAAAGGTTTTTTTACTGTTTTCTTTTTATTTTAAGCCAGAAGAGGATTCAGTATGTTTAAAAGAAAATATGAAGGAATCAGAGAGAGGAAGACAATAAAGATATGTGAAAAGTACTTTGTCTCCCTTAAGCAGGAGGGAGACACACCTATCTCAATGTAGAAGAAGAAAAGCAGGAGCAGATAGGTTCTGGTATACAGTTAATTTTACAGATTTATAAATAGTAAATTGAAACTTTCCCCCCCAAAAAAGGCTTCTGGCTGAGCACAGTAGCTCACGCCTTTAATCCCAACACTTTGGGAGGCTGAGGCGGGTGGATCACCTGAGGTCAGGAGTTTGAGACCAGCCTGGCCAACATTGTGAAACCCTGTCCCTACTAAAAATACAAAAGTTACTCAAGTGTGGTGGTGCATGTCTGTAGTCTCAGCTACTTGGGAGGCTGAGGCAGGAGAATTGCTTAAACCCAGGAGGCGGATGTTGCTGGGAGCTGAGATTGTGCCACTGCACTCCAGCCTGGGCAACAGAGCGAGACTCCATTTCAAAAAAAAAAAAAATGCTTACTGGCCTTAAGGTCAGCTTATTGTGTTGAAAGACCTCAAGAAAGTGGAAAAACTCTAAAGACTGTAAGGGTTTCCAGGCAGCATTGAGACTCCATGAGGCTCGAGGGAGGACTGTGGAGAACCACCAGCCCTGGAAGTAGGCACAGAGGAAGGAGATCACCAGGTTGCCTGGGCAGAGATTCTTTTAGGTGTTTGTGGAAAAAGGACAATGGTGCCAGGAAGTTTGGGAACTGACAAGAGTATTAACTAAGCGAAGAACATAGAATCTAAGAGTTTCTTGAAAAATGGGTTGGCCAGATGCTTGGAGAATTCTTTGAAGTCATATTAGAGAGCTGTGGCCAGTGGGATATTTAGAATAAATATTTCAAAGATGGGGAAGCTCAGGGCAATGACGTGGTCCAGAGTGGATACCTAAAGTGGAATGGAGGTGAAGGTTAATAAAGATGAGATCAAGGAATTGAGAGGCCTGCGACATTGAGAAAGACATTTAATTCACCTCACGAGAATGGAGAGATCTGAGTGCAGCAGGCAGTGAGCCAGATGCCTATATCTTCAAGAAATTGGGGAAGAGGTTGGTGACAGGAGGAAACTAGATTTACAGCACAGTAGTTATCCAGTAAATGTTAGTTTTATTTAACAGTTCACATACACATAGAGATACAATATGTCTCTCTCTGTTTTTCAATATATACACACACATATACTCACATATGCTCTTCCCTACTGACATACAAGAATCCAGTTTTTTACACAAGCATGTCACAGAGAATTTGGGGTAAATGTGTCAAATTGTGCCTTTTCTTTTTGTGTTGCAGATAGAAAAAAAAAAAGATGTGCAATTTGTTAGCACCATTAACAATAGAACTTTACAAATGTGCTCAAACAATAGCTTCTAAAGGTTAGGGGCAGGCCATGCTGGTACATGCTGAAAAAGCATTTTTAAAGGCAGATTTTTATAGTGAAGAGTGCTGAACTATGTGTCAGAAGAACTGGTTTCCAAAACAATTGTTCAATTATCACTTGGGTGTTTTGAGGCAAAACAGTTAACCTTGGTGAATCCATCTTCCCATCTGTAGAAGATGGGTGGTTTTTACAGCTCTTACAACTCTACAAGGTCTTTGTGAAGATTCAGTAAGAAAATGTTCACAAAATTTATTTGCAGTCTGTTAAGTGCTCATATTAATTATTATCTGAGGAGACTCCTGACCTGGCGCTAGTGAAAATTTTTTTCATCATGGTTCCTATTATCCTGGTAATATTCACATTCATAATGGAAAAAAATGAGAATTAGAGCAAATTATGATTTCTGAACGATTTTTAAAAAATTGATTATTCTACACTTTTGTGGAGTTTCTTTAGTTGCTTTAGGGGACATACCAAAATAAATCATCTCTTTTTTATTTCCTTAAAAGTGTGGATAATCTCATTAGAATCACCAGAGATATTTGTTTAAAATATAGTTGCCTGTACCCAGTGACTAGAGATTCTGTCCTTTGACCTGAGACTCAAGAACCTGTATTTTAAACAAGCATCCTAGTTGACTACACACACTAAAAAATTTTTATAACAACGTTGTTGAGATAGAATTCACATACTATGCAATTCACCCATTTAAAGTATAAAATTCAGTGGTTTTTAGTATACCCACAAAGTTGTGCAACCATCACCATAACATTTGAAACCTACTGGTTTAGTAAAAGTTTTATGGAGGCTGAGGTTGCTCTCTGATCACTGCATAAAGAATTTCCTACCTCAACC
Source organism: Pongo pygmaeus (assembly GCF_028885625.2). Classification (NCBI taxonomy): domain Eukaryota; kingdom Metazoa; phylum Chordata; class Mammalia; order Primates; family Hominidae; genus Pongo; species Pongo pygmaeus. Next base: position 55,872,056 of record NC_072384.2, on the reverse strand, counting down.
CCAAGTATAAATGTAGATAGAAGACAAAATCTTGCAAGCCATGCAGCTCGTCTGTTTCCTAAGCACTGGTGGCCTTTTTCTAAACAAATTTTCTTCATTTTACAAAAGGGTTAGGAAGTACTGTAGAGAGAATATAAGTGCCACATGGCCAGAAGAGTGTGAGATTTTCTTCCTCCCTAAAAATCTGGCAAGCCTTACCCTTCTCTTGCCAGCCGATGGATCAGAAAGAGTTTGTAAAAGGAAAGAATCAGGATTAGGCTAATGTTCCTTTGCTCCTTCTAAGGCCTATTTTTTAATCTAAAGGTCTTTTTTTCTTCTTAAGAATTCAGGATCAATGCAATTTCATAATAGCTTTGGACAGAGCATGTCTTTTGACAGCTTATTGACATTTTAGTTTGTCAGCTTCCGGAAATCCATTGTTGACTCAAGTTCCACCTCTGTTTAATTAGAGGGGGAACACTTTTAAACAAAAACACTTACTTTTTTCCCCATAAATGGTAAGATGTGAGCCAGAAACAGCCAAAGCTTTAGAAAGAGTCACAACTATTTAGGTTGATGTTTTAGATATTTTACAAAGTGCTTTTCTTACTTTCATGGGGAGAAAAATGTTTTAGAGAGAGCATGTTGGGAAAACCAGACAAGTTTCTTTTCTAGTTTTTTATTTTATAGTGACGAGGTTTCACCATGCTGCCCAGGCTGGTCTTGTACTCCTGGGCTCAAGTGCTCCTCTCAAAGTGGTGGGATTACAGGAGTGAGCCACTATACACAGCCCTTTTCTAGTTTTCAAAGAGAGGGTTTCTTATTTTGTTTACAGTGTGGTAAATTTCTCAAGCACTGTATTCATTTGTGAGTATAATTTCTATAAGTATATATATTAGTATTGTGGTTGTGTCTGATACACACACACACACACACACACACACCTCTAGGCTCCTCTTCTACTGGAACTAATAGCCAATCTAGAAAATATCACCATCTGAGTTTGATTACAAGGGAGGGTTAAAAAAAAGCTCCATAAACTCTTATAGACAGTTTAGACCAATCCTTCCTTTCTACAGAAGAGAAAACTAAGGCCCAGAGAGGTTTGGTAACCTTAAAATAGAACACACTTTCCTGCCTGACTTAGAGTACGTGGTCACACCTTTAGACAAAGTTACCTTTGATTAAAATTAAGTACTGAATTAAATATGATTTTCAGGGAGAGACACTAAAGCTACAACAAAGTTACTCCTTTGTTAATAGATAGGGATTATATTTTCAAGACCATAACATTAAATGAAAGCAGAGTGCAACTTATATTTTAAAACTGGTTCTTTTCCATGATGCAAAAATAAAAGTACAGTATAAGTTATGTTTTAAAGTTGGTTATTTTTCCCTGCTGTATAAAAAGATTGTCAATTCAGTATACAGCTCAAACTATCTGTTAATGGTTTCCAAATTCCAGAGAGCTCTGTCTGACATTGTTCAAACTGCTGGTAATATCACCACATATAGATCCTATGTTGGTTTAAAGCACATGCCCCCACAACATTACCCTTGTTTATATGTCTTGAAGCAGCCCCTAGTTCCAGGAAATACTTTGTCATCAAGCACTTGACAATTTTTGGTTGCCATCAACCACGTCACAAACTTAACACTCAGCTTTCCCAGTCAGTCTTTCCAGGGACCCAACTCACCTCTTTCTGTTTGGGTTTCCATGCTGACATTTAGAAAAACAACAGTCACTCGACTCATAAAGCCCTTTCTCTATGTTCCGTACTAATTTTAATATTGACTTTCTCCTAAAAGCTCCAAAATATTTTAAGGAATTTTTTTCCATTTTTGCAAGATTGAGCTTCCAAGCTTGTATTTTTTAAGTGCTTCCAATTTTTTTTCTTAACATATGTTGCACGAAGTCTGTCCTATTAACAGAACCTACTCCTTTTCCAAATAGTATGAAAATCCAAAGATTTAGCCTTTCAGAGAGCATTTCTAGGTTGTACAATTAATTTGAGCTTTGTGTTTAGCTCAAATGATTTTGTTTAGATTAGGTTCTCCCATGTCTCTTATCTATAATTATCAAAGATTTTGAATTCAAATCCATTTCTGGAACATCCGATTTAGTGTGTATCTGGGTGGTGACACATTTCTTTGTACTCATGAGGACAGTAAAAGATTTTTTTAAAAATGAACACAGCAGTATAACATTTGATTCTTGCATTTTTTTAGCAGTTCTCCTTTGCTTCCCCCTCCCAGTCAGGAAACTCTATTTAAAATCATAGGATTTGATAAATGTGTGTAGCAAATTAAAATTCTTAATTTGCTACATTACTGTATGTAATTAAGCACTTCGATGCTGGAATCAGACTGCCTGGGATTGGATCTTGGTTATGCTACTTCCTACCTGTGCAACCTTGAGAAAGTTATTTTTTTCTTTGTGCTTCAGTTTTTAAATAGAAATAACAAAAGGTAAATGGAGATTGAGTAGTAAATATATACAAATCACTTAGAATAATAGTGCCTGATACATAGAAATAATAAATATTAGCTATTTCTAAACTGCATTAAACAGACTATATAGATCAGTTACCAGGAATATATAGATATCATAGAGCTTAGAAGCTTACATACATGAGATCCCCAGGATATATAGGTAGGATAATTTTGAAGAAATTTGAGATAAGTGCCTTATTTTTTTTTACTTATTGCCTTGAATTTTTACTATATTTTATTGTTTTATTTATTTTATTTGTTGGCTTGAAGAATTTTACTTCTTGCCTTGAATTTCAATTTGCATCATAAAGAAATAATTCTACAGTAGGAGGTATTTAAAGGTTCTTCTGTGGCTGATATTTGTGATGATATATAGTTTTGATATCCATGTCATGATGGTTTTGGGATTTGAATGAAAACTTTTCTGAATGATTTTGACTAATCTGAGCCATCATGATCCGGGAATTCTATCAGAAAAATCTACCAGAAAATACTGGAATAGTTTGCCAGTGAACAATGTGAGAGAGAGCAAGAGTATTGCTTCTAGTCACCATTAAGACCATTCATCAACTCTAACCAAATCTGTCACAGACAAGTAGCAGGGCCAGAAGCTGAAACATACATCCAGAGTGAAACTCAAGACAATGAATTCTTGATTTACCTTGTTGTGATGAGGTAAAGAAGTTCCATTCTACTGGCCATGACCCAGCAATAATAACAAGAGAAGCTTCTGCTTATGATTGCACTTGACAGTTGTTGAAATATTTAACTTACTGACAGGACTTCACCTGCTCATTAAAGGAATGGTCAGGAGCATAATTTAAAATTTCTCCATTGAAGAATGAAGATTAAAGAGATTTAATTTAAATGGGAGTAAACTATAGTGCAATTTACTATACAGATATATGTATGTATATATATATCTGAGGCTATGGAGATAATAGTGATGTCCCTAAAAATTTCAGAGCCTATTTCAGTCAGTACTGAGACTCCCTTGGGCTATATATGAGACCAAATTCCTTATGTCCTGTGCAAAAATTTAGCAATGAATTGTTTGCTGTGTTATGTTATTCTCTAGTCCTGCCATCTAGGTGAATCTCTTCCTGGGCAGGTTTCAGGACTTGCATTCCTTTCTCATCTCCTGCAACATTTTCACTGTGTTCACTGTTGATTCAACTGCACTACAGCTTCACAACAGGGATCCTCTCCCTGACCTCAAACTCTCAAGATTTTATCAAATAATGCTGTTGACAGTACCATTCCTCAATTAATTTGCATGGGTGCTGTGGCCAACAGGTCTCCCAAAGGCAAATATCCTGTGTATGTTCAATTCCAACTCATTGCCTCCAGCTGGGAAGTTCATAATTAGAGCCAGAGGTTAAACTGCCTGATACAGGAGGCCCAGAGGAGCATAGAGTGATGGGGGTTGGATTGCTGTGACTCCTTTCTTAAATACAGGTTTGTTATAAATACACACCACCCACATTTTGCCCCCACTCAGCTCCTTGCAAGTTTATTGTTGGGCTTGGCTTTTCAAATATAGAAATGAATAATATCTGGCCCTACAAAAATGACACCCTGAGACAATGGGGTTAGAAATACACAAAACGATGCTTGTAATTTGAATAGAGAATTTCTCTAAAGTGAAAAAGTAAAGTGAAAAATTAAAATGGTAATTAAATCTACGAAAGTTTTTTTTTTTTTTTGCCTCCAAAATGACCAAGTCAGACTATAACAATGTACACTCTGTAATAAAAGCTAAGGCTCTACATATATGTCAGCTCCTACAAAGAGGGTAAACACTAGCCTTTATGGCTTTGATATTCTGAAATAGGAAGGTGAAAGTAGTTATATAGATTTACATAGATTTTAAAGTAAGAAATTTCCAGACAGTTAAGTTTTCCTGCTTATTACAGACTTTTAATTTATAATCCCAGTTGTGGATCCACAGAAAATCTGATTTAAAACTTAAGACAGCTTTTAATTAGGACAGATAATTAAGCAGGACTATATTTGATTCCAAGAGCTCTTGATTGTAACATTATTCCTTACGTTACCCTAATCTCAGAAATGTGTCAATACATATATCTGTTAGAGCAATTTTGCTGTTATTTTTAGACTATTAATAGCATCGAGCTCAACTTGTCTACATTTATGATTTCAAGACCTACAAGATAAAAGAAAAAAGGTCTCAGAAACATACAAAACAGGCTGTTAGGAACAAAAATCAAACTGGCCTCACAGTTCTACACAATACCTTCCCAAGACAATGGAGAAACATCTAAAGACCTCGAGAAAAAAACTTTAAAAAATGTATAGTTGGACAAACAGTCTTTCTTTCAGGTAGAAGGGCAAAAAGAAAACACTCTTAGATAAGCATTGTCTGAGAAAATAGTACATCCTGGAGTTATAATCTGGATAACTCAGAGGTGATTAAAAATTAGAATTCAAAAATGCAGAAGTAGTGATATGAATGAACTTGCATAGCATTTCTCATTTAGTCTGAACCCCCTTGTTAATCAAGTTGAAAACGTGATAGATGAATTCTGCAGCTTTGAAAAATTCTTAATCTGCAATGCTTCCCTAATCTGTTCTTTCTTCTTCTTCTTCTTTTTTTTTGAGATGGAGTCTTGCTCTGTCACCAGGCTGGAGTGCAGTGGCACGATCTCGGCTCACTGCAACCTCCACCTCCCGGGTTCAAGCAATTCTCCTGCCTCAGCCTCCCGAGTAACTGGGACTACAGGCGTGTGCCACCACGCCCAGCTAATTTTTTGTATTTTTAGTACAGACGGGGTTTCACCATGTTGGCCAGGACAGTCGATGGTCTTGATCTCTTGACCTTGTGATCCACCTGCCTCGACCTCCCAAAACGCTGGGATTACAGGCATGAGCCACTGCGCCTAGCCTCTTCTTTTTTATTTTTTACTTTACTTGTTTACTTTTGCAATTAGCTAAACATATATGTTTGTTTGCAAATCTGTACCTCTCAATTTATATGGAAGCTCTCTCTGGGTTTAGTGACAACCGAAAATAATATCTGTTGTTCTCTGGTTTTATCACTGTTAAAAAATGATAAACAACTTCTGGTTAATGATCACATTAGTTTATCTCTGATCCAGAAATACCAGTAAAATAAAAATAAAGGAATGAAATAAAGTATAAAACCACTAAGGGGAAAAATAATGTGAGAATAAATTATAGGAGGAGTCTAATTTGTGGAAAGATGGAAAACAGATGGATGAATCCTAGAAGGTTCAGGCTCACCAGGAATCTAAAAAGGTGGGAGTGTTGCCTGGAATTGAAAATGGAAGGATTATCCAAATGTCTAAATGTCTGAAAAGGGAGCTGTTAGCCTCCAGCATCCTCTTATCCCACACTACCCAGCCCAGCAGCTACCCATACAGCATGAGTACCCCTCATGCCAACCCTTGGGAACTATCAAATCACCTTCTAAAGCAGATTTCAAGCTTCTGGTTGGATTTCTTTTTATCTCTGGAAAGAGCCAAATTCATTTTCTAGATAAATTAAACCATAGAGAATCCACACTTGGGGAAACAACACACATCAGAGAAATGGAATTGAGCCCCCACAGAAAACAGGGAATGTGTGAAATTCCCACAAAATATTGAAACATCTCAGCTCTATACCCTGCTCTGCTCCTAGAAGAGAACATCAGACAGGAGATTTTACTGTGTGTTAGGCAGAAGGGTAACCCCTTAAAGACGTCCACATCCTAATCCCCCAAACCTGTGAATGCGTTATGTTACATGGCAAGGGGGAGTCAGGGTTGTAGAAGAAATTAAGTTTGCTAATCAGCTGATGTAAAAATAAGATGATTATCCTGGATTATCTAAGTGACTCAATGTAGTCATAGAGACTCTTAAATGTGGAAGAAGGAGGCAGAAATGTTAGTGTCAGAGGAATGAGATGTGAGAAAGACTCCACAGCCATTGCTGGCTTTGAAACTGGAGGGATCCATGAGTGAAAGAATGTGGTCAGCCTCTGACCACTAGAAAAGCAAGAAAACAGATTCTCCTGTAGACTCTCTACAAAGGAAACAGAGTCATGCCCACACTTTCATTTTAGCCCAGTGAGACCCATTGTTGGACTTGAACTATGCAACTGTTAGATGCATTTGTGTTGGTTTAAACCACTAACTTTGTGGTAATTTGTTATAGAAAACTAGTACAAAAAGACTGACTGAAATAAAAGGCCAGTAAATACTGAGACTGCACAACCAGGTGCCTTTCCTTTCACCCTACAGTAGTAAAGCCTCAAGTCAGCAAACCTCCCTCTCACTTCAAACTCCCTCCCCCGCCTCCCCTTTCCATGAGTGTGCTCATGCACACATAGCCTCTAATCAGCATCCAGAGCTTCTATCTTGAATGTGAACAGACTGCCAAATAGCCCAGGAATGTGAGTGAAACCTCCAAAATAGAAACTAGAAAAAAAAGATTTAAAAAGAGATAAGATTGAATGCAGAAGAAACAAAAATGGCAGGGTAGGGGGAGTTAAATTTAAGTTAAATTTAGTTTAAAAGAAAATTTTGTTTTAGAAAACCTATAATTAATATAATCAGAAATCTAAGAGAGATATCTGTAAATCAAGAACAATATGCTATTAAAGAAAAAGAAGTGGAGAGGAAAAGGGAAAAAAAATAAGTTTCTAGAAATTAAAAAATATGTCAGCAGAAATTTTAAAAATTAATAGAATGTTTGGAATATGAAGCTGGGGAAATCACCCAGAAAAAATACTAGCAAAGGCAAAAAGGCCAGCCACAGGAGAGGAAAAATAAGATAATCAATTATGCTAACAAAAGAGGTTAAAAATCAGATCAATAAGACTTCTAGAGTAGAGGAAGAAAAAATGGATAGGAAAAATGATGCAAGAAATAATATAAGAAAACATTGTTACCAAAGAACACATTCTCACGAGTTCTTGGTACAATGGATAAAAAGAGACCGACATCAAAGCACATGATAACATTTTAGAACACCTGTGATAAAGGTAAGCGGAAGCAGACATCATATTCAAAGAATATATCCAAACTCAGGATGCCAGAAGAGTGAAAAAATGTTTTTAATGATCCAAGAGAAAATAATGTTTAGCCTTGAATTATTTACCCACCCACACTATCAATTGAGTGTAAGTAAAAATTGAAAAATTGATCAGACAAGGAACTTCTCAAGAAAAAAAAAGCCCTCCAATGTATGATTTGTTTTACAAAAGTGAAGGAGTACACCAAAAAAGGAGAAGTCTTAGGTCTAGAAAATAGTCAACATAGAGTGTTGCAAGGGGAATTCCCAAGACAACAGCTATACAGAAGGTCTAGAAAGTAGTTGGTCTTTGATACTGCAATGATGCGGTTGAAGAGATATCACTAAAAAAAAAAAAAAAAAAAAAAAAAAAATCAACCAAATCAAAAAGAAATAGGAACTTGATATATTTGTCTCTATTGATACATTTCTCTTGTCAGTGGGGTAGTTGATTTTAAACTATCAATGTAAAGATTTTTGGAGGAATTCTGAACATCAGCCTTGGGAACTAATTTATGACTAAGTCCTCAAAAGCAATTGCAATGAAACAAAAATTGACAAGTGGGACCTAACTAAATTAAAGAGCTTCTGCACAGCAAGAAAAAAAGGAAAAAACTATCAACAGAGTAAACAGACAATCTACAGAATGGAAGAAACTATTCAGAAACTATGCATCCAGTAAAGGTCTAATATCCAGAATCTATAGGCAACTTAACTGAACAAACAAAAAACAAATAACCCCACTAAATAATGGGCAAAGAATATGAACAGACACTTATCAAAAGAAGACATACAAATGGCCAACACACATTTGAAAAAACGCTCAACATGCCTAATCATTAGAGAAACGCAAATCAAACCCACAGTAAGATATCATCTCACACCAGTCAGAATGGCTGTTATTAAAATGTCAAAGAAACAGCAGATGCTGTTGAGGTTGTGAATAAAAGGGAATGCTTATACACTGTTGGTGGGAATGTGAATTAGTTCAGCCACTGTGGAAAGCAGTTTGGAGATTTCCCAAAGAACTGAGAACTACCATTTGACTTAGCAATCCCATTACTGTGTATATATCCAAAAGAAAATAAATTGTTCTACCAAAAAGACATATGCACTTGTATGGTCATGGAAGCACTATTCACAAAAGCAAAGACATGGAATCAACCTAGGTGCTCATTGACAGTGGATTGAATAAAAAAAAGTGGGTACATATATACCATGGAATACTACACAGCCATAAACAAGAATGAATTCATGTCCTTTGCAGCAACATAGATGCCCCTGGAGGTGATTATCATAGGTGAATTAACGCAGGAACAGAAAACCAAATACTGCATGTTGTCACCTGTAAGTGGGAGCTAAACACTGGATACTCATGAACATAAAAATGGCTACGGGGGGACTATTGGAGCAGGGAGGGAGGCAAGGGGGCAAGAGTTGAAAAACTATTGGGTACTATGCTCAGTACCTGGGTGATGGGATCATTCACACCCCAAACCTCAATGTCACACAATATACCCAGATAGCAAACTTGCACATGTACCCCGTGAATCTAAACTAAAAGTTGAAATTATTTTGAAAAAAGATTTTTGGAGGGTGAATAATATTAGATATAAAGAAAGTAAAGCAAGCATAACTATAATAACAAGAATACACAATAATTAGCTCAGGAAATCAAAGTCATAGAAGAAATGTAAATCATAATAAATTACATACTCATTTATAAATAATATTTATGTGGTAAGTTGTAGCAATATAAACAAATTTGTATTCATTTAACCAAAAATTTGGGGTAGAAGAATGCTAGATCTTTATCTTTTAGATTTAGGATGCGAAAGGTAAAGTCTCAAATCAGTACCTCTATAAATGGCATTAAAATGGTCAAGAGCTATGACAGTAGTCTTTTTTCTTTTTTGAGAGAGGGTCTCACTCTTTTGCCCAGGCTAAAGTACAGTGGCATGATTCACAGCTCACTGCAGCCTCCACCTCCCAGGCACAAGTGATCCTTCCACCTCAGCCTCCTGAGTAGTTGAGACTACAGGCATGGGCCATCACACCCACCTAAGACAGTAGAGTCTAAAAGAGATAGCTAAAAGAATGGAAAGTGTTTATCTCTGGGGAAATGAACTAAGAACTACTAGGAGAGGTAGAATGGAGGACTTCTGTGTTTGGATTTGTTTTTTAAAATTGTATCATCTCTTAGTATACTTGGGCTGCTATAACAGAGTACCATAAACTGGATGGCTTATAAATGACAGAAATGTATTTCTCATAGTTCTGGAGGCTGAGAAGTCCAAGATCAAGGCCGCAGCAGATTCAGTGTCTGGCGAGGGCCTGCTTCCTGGTTCACAGACCAGCACCACCAGTTGTATCCTCACAGGTGGAAGGGGCAATGAGCTCCCAAGGGCCTCTTTTATAAGGAGACTAATATCATCCATGAGACCTCCACTCTCATGACCCAATCCCTTCCAAAGCCTCCACTCCCTAATATTATCACCTTGTGGGGTAGGATTTCACCATATAAATTTAGAGGACACAAACATTTAGGGCATAACATATGCATGTACTACTTTGATAAAATTCTAAAATAAAGGCTAAACTATTTACAAATTTGTGAGCCACACTCAAAGAATTATTATAGTCTCTTTCTTCCATTCTAGAAAATAGATCTACATACAGCAATATAGTGATCACTTTTATTGCTAAGAAACTTGAATTATAAGTTCCCACATCTTTAAAGTTCATATTGATTAACTTAGTCATTTTTTTAATTGGGAAAGACTAATAAACCATCCAGTGGTAGATATTATCTGTCATCTAAGACAAATGAATGTTTGTTAATTATGCTTAAAACACAAGTATAAATAACTTTACCCCAACTACATAAAACAAATATTTGATGCATACTGAAAAACAGAGATGATATCTCAGTAAGATTTCTGTTTTCCTTCCCTCCCTCCCTCTTCTTTTCTTCCTCCCTCCCTCTTTCCCTTTCTCACTTCCTTTATTTTTGTTTCACATGTCTAAATTTTCCTATTTTTAAAACTTGAATGGATATTTCCCTTATAATAAAGAAACATCTATTAGTTTAAAACTCAATTTAAAATAAAATATAGGAGGGAGTGGTTCCAAGACGGCCAAATAGGAGCAGCTCCAGTCTACAGCTCCCAGCATGAGCGATGCAGAAGATGGGTGATTTCTGCATTTCCAACTGAGGTACCGGGTTCATCTCACTGGGGCTTGTTGGACAGTGGGTGCAGCCCATGGAGTGTGAGCCGAAGCATGGCGGGGCATTGCCTCACCCAAGAAGCACAAGGGGTCAGGGAATTCCCTTTCCTAGCCAAGGGAAGCTGTGACAGACAGTACCTGGAAAATTGGGACACTCCTACCCTAATACTGAGCTTTTCCAATGGTTTTAGCAAACGGCACACCAAAAGATTATATCCCATGCCTAGCTCAGAGGGTCCCACGCCCACGGAACCTCACTCACTGCTAGCACAGCAGTCTGAGATCGAACTGCAAGGCAGCAGCGAGGCTGGGGGAGGGGCATCTGCCATTGCTGAGGCTTGAGTAGGTAAACAAAGCCGCCGGGAAGCTCGAACTGGGTGGAGTCCAATGCACCTCAAGGAGGCCTACCTGCCTCTGTAGACTCCACCTCTGGGGGCAGGGCATAGCTGAACAAAAGGCAGCAGAAACTTCTGCAGACTTAAATGTTCCTGTCTGACGGCTTTGAAGAGAGTAGTGGTTCTCCCAGCACGGAGTTTGAGATCTGAGAATGGACAGACTGCTCCTCAAGTGGATCCCTGACCCCCAAGTAGCCTAACTGGTAGACATCTCCCAGTAGGGGACAACTGACACCTCATACAGCCAGGTGCCCCTCTGAGACGAAGCTTCCAGAGGAAGGATCAGGCAGCAACATTTGCCGTTCTGCAATATTTGCTATTCTGTAGCCTCTGCTGGTGATAGCCCAGGCAAACAGGGTCTGGAGTGGACCTTCAGCAAACTCCAACAGACATGCAGCAGACGGTCCTGACTGTTAGAAGGAAAACTAACAAACAGAAAGGACATCCACACCAAAACCCCATCTGTACGTCACCATCATCAAAGACCAAAGGTAGATAAAATCACAAAGATGGGGAGAAACCAGAGCAGAAAAGCTGAAAATTCTAAAAATCAGACTGCCTCTTCTCCTCCAAAGGAATGCAGCTCCTTGCCAGCAATGGAACAAAGCTGGATGGAGAATGACTTTGATGAGTTGAGAGAAGAAGGCTTCAGACGATCGGTAACAACAAACTTCTCCAAGCTAAAGGAGGATGTTCAAACCCATCGCAAAGAAGCTAAAAACCTTGAAAAAAGATTAGACGAATGGCTAACTAGAATAAACAGCGTAGAGAAGACCTTAAATGACCTGATGGAGCTGAAAACCATGGCACGAGAACTATGTGATGCATGCACAAGCTTCAGTAGCCGATTCGATCAAGTGGAAGAAAGGGTATCAGTGATTGAAGATCAAATGAATGAAATGAAGCGAGAATAGAAGTTTAGAGAAAAAAGAATAAAAAGAAACGAACAAAGCCTCCAAGAAATATGGGACCATGTGAAAAGACCAAATCTACGTCTGATTGGTGTATCTGAAAGTAATGGGGAGAATGGAACCAAGTTGGAAAACACTCTGCAGGATATTATCCAGGAGAACTTCCCCAACTTAGCAAGGCAAGCCAACATTCAAATTCAGGAAATACAGAGAACACCACAAAAATACTCCACAAGAAGAGCAACTCCAAGACACATAATTGTCAGATTCACCAAAGGTGAAATGAAAGAAAAAATGTTAAGGGCAGCCAGAGAGAAAGGTGGGTTACCCAAAAAGGGAAGCCCATCAGACTAACAGCAGATCACTCGGCAGAAACTCTACAAGCCAGAAGAGAGTGGGGGCCAATATTCAACATTCTTAAAGAAAAGAATTTTCAACCCAGAATTTCATATCCAGCCAAACTAGGCGTCATAAGTGAAGGAGAAATAAAATCCTTTACAGACAAGCAAATGCTGAGAGATTTTCTCACCACCAGGCCTACCTTACAAGAGCTCCTGAAGGAAGCACTAAACATGGAAAGGAACAACCGGTACCAGCCACTGCAAAAACATGCCAAATTGTAAAGACCATTGATACTAGGAAGAAGCTGCATCAACTAACGAGCAAAATAACCAGCTAAGATCATAATGACGGAATCAAACTCGCACATAACAATATTAACCTTAAATGTAAATGGGCTAAATGCTCCAATTAAAAGACACAGACTGGCAAATTGGATAAAGAGTCAAGAACCGTCAGTGTGCTGTATTCGGGAGACCCATCTCACGTGCAGAGACACACACAGGCTCAAAATAAAGGGATGGAAGAAGATCTACGAAGCAAATGGAAAACAAAAAAAAAGTAGGGGTTGCAATCCTAGTCTCTGCTAAAACAAACTTTAAACCAACAAAGATCAGAAGAGACAAAGAAGGCCATTACATAATGGTAAAGGGATCAATTCAACAAGAAGAGCTAATTATCCTAAATATCTATACACCCAATACAGAAGCACCCAGATTCATAAAGCAAGTCCTTAGAGACATACAAAGAGACTTAGACTACTACACAATAATAATGGGAAACATTAACACCCCACTGTCAACATTACACATATCAACGAGACAGAAAGTTAACAAGGATATCCAGAGATTGAACTCAGCTCTGCACCACGTGGACCTAATAGACACCTACAGAACTTTCCACCCCAAATCAACAGAATATACATTCTTCTCAGCACCACATCACACTTATTCCAAAATTGACCACATAGTTGGAAGTAAAGCACACCTCACCAAATGTAAAAGAACAGAAATTATAACAAACTGTCTCTCAGACCACAGTGCAATCAAACTAGAATTCAGAATTAAGAAACTCACTCAAAACCGGTCAATTACATGGAAACTGAACAACCTGCTCCTGAACGACTACTGGGTACATAATGAAACGAAGGCAGAAATAAAGATGTTCTTTGAAACCAATGAGAACAAAGACACAACATACCAGAATCTCTGGGACACATTTAAAGCAGTATGTAGAGGGAAATTTATAGCACTAAGTGCCCACAAGAGAAAGCAGGAAAGATCTAAAATTGACACCCTAACAACACAATTAAAAGAACTAGAGAAGCAAGAGCAGACACATTCAAAAACTAGCAGAAGGCAAGAAATAACTAAGATCCCAGCAGAACTGAAGGAGACAGAGACACAAAAAAACCCTTCAAAAAATCAATGCATCCAGGAGCTGGTTTTTTGAAAAGATCAACAAAATTGATAGACTGCTAGCAAGACTAATAAGAAGAAAAGAGAGAAGAATCATATAGATGCAATAAAAAATGATAAAGGGGATATCACCACCGATCCTACAGAAATACAAACTACCATCAGAGAATACTATGGACACTTCTATGTAAATAAACCAGAAAATCTAGAAGAAACGGATAAATTCCTGGACACATACACCTTCCTAACACTAAACCAGGAAGAAGTTGAATCCCTGAATAGACCAATAACAGGCTCTGAAACTGAGGCAATAAAAATCCAGGATCAGACAGATTCACAGCCAAATTCTACCAGAGGTACAAAGAGGAGCTGGTACCATTCCTTCTGAAACTATTCCAATCAACAGAAAAAGAGGGAATCCTCCCTAACTCATTTTATGAGGCCAGCATCATCCTGATACCAAAGCATGGCAGAGACAAAAAAAAAAAAAAGGAGAATTTTAGACCAATATCCCTGATGAACATTGATGCAAAAATCCTCAATAAAATACTAGCAAACCGAATCCAGCAGCACATCCACATCAAAAAGCTTATCCACCATGATCAACTTGGCTTAATCCCTGGGATGCAAGGCTGGTTCAACATATGCAAATCAATAAACGTAATCCAACATATAAACAGAACCAAAGACAAAAGCCACATGATTATCTCAAAAGATGCCAAAAAGGCCTTCAAGAAAATTCAACAGCCCTTTTTGCTAAAAACTCTCAATAAACTAGGTATTGATGGGACGTACCTCAAAATAATAAGAGCTATTTATGACAAACCCACAGCCAATATCATACTGAATGAGCAAAAATTGGAAGCATTCTCTTTGAAAACTGGCACAAGACAGGGATGCCCTCTCACCACTCCTATTCAACATAGTGTTGGAAGTTCTGGCCAGGGCAATCAGGCAAGAGAAAGAAATAAAGGGTATTCAATTAGGAAAAGAGGAAGTCAAATTGTCCCTGTTTGCAGATGACATGATTGTATATTTAGAAAACCCCAGCATCTCAGCCCAAAATCTCCTTAAGCTGATAAGCAACTTCAGCAATGTCTCAGGATACAAAATCAATGTGCAAAAAACACAAGCATTCCTACACACCAAGAACAGACAAACAGAGAGCCAAATCAGGAGTGAACTCCCATTCACAATTGCTTCAAAGAGAATAAAATACCTAGGAATCCAACTTACAAAGGATGTGAAGGACCTCTTCAAGGAGAACTACAAACCACTGCTCAACGAAATAAAAGAGAACACAAACTAATGAAAGAATATTCCATACTCATGGATAGGAAGAACCAACATCGTGAAAATGGCCATACTGCCCAAGGTAATTTGTAGATTCAATGTCATCCCCGTCAAGCTACCAATGACTTTCTTTGCAGAATTGGAAAAAACTACTTTAAAGTTCATACAGAACCAAAAAAGAGCCCGCATTGCCAAGACAATCCTACGCCAAAAGAACAAAGCTGGAGGCATCACGTTACCTGACCTCAAACTATACTACAAGACTACAGTAACCAAAACAGCATGGTACTGGTATCAAAACAGAGACATAGACCAATGGAACAGAACAGAGCCCTCAGAAATAATACCACACATCTACAACCATCTGATCTTTGACAAACCTGACAAAAACAAGAAATGGGGAAACAATTCCCTATTTAATAAATGGTGCTGGGAAAACTGGCTAGCCATATGTAGAAAGCTGAAACTGGATCCCTTCCTTACATCTTATACAAAAATTAATTCAAGATGGATTAAAGACTTAAATGTTAGACCTAAAACCATAAAAACCCTAGAAGAAAACCTAGGCAATATCATTGAGGACATAGGCACGGGCAAGGACTTCATGACTAAAACACCAAAAGCAATGGCAACAAAAGCCAAAATTGACAAATGGGATCTAATTAAACAGAAGAGCTTCTGCACAGCAAAAGGAAACTACTATCAGAGTGAACAGGCAACCTACAAAATGGGAGAAAATTTTTACAATTTACGCATCTGACAAAGGGCTAATATCCAGAATCTACAAAGAACTTAAACAAATTTACAAGAAAAAATCAAACAACCCCATCAAAAAGTGGGTGAAGGATATGAACAGACACTTCTCAAAAGAAGACATTTATGCAGCCAAAAGACACATGAAAAAATGCTCATCATCACTGGCCATCAGAGAAATGCAAATCAAAACCACAATGAGATACCATCTCACACCAGTTAGAATGGCAATCATTAAGAAGTCAGGAAACAACAGGTGCTGGAGAGGATGTGGAGAAATAGGAACACTTTTACACTGTTGGTGGGACTGTAAACTAGTTCAACCATTGTGGAAGTCAGTGTGGCGATTCCTCAGGGATCTAGAACTAGAAATACCATTTGACCCAGCCATCCCATTACTGGTATATACCCAAAGGACTATAAATCATGCTGCTATAAAGACACATGCACACGTATGTTTATTGTGGCACTATTCACAATAGCAAAGACTTGGAACCAACCCTAATGTCCATCAATGTTAGAGTGGATTAAAACAATGTGGCACATATACACCATAGAATACTATGCAGCCATAAAAAAAGGATGAGTTCATGTCCTTTGTAAAGACATGGATGAAGCTGGAAACCATCATTCTGAGTAAACTATCGCAAGGACAGAAAACCAAACACCACATGTTCTCACTCATTGGTGGAAATTGAACAATGAGAACACTGGGACACAGGGTGGGGAACATCACACTCCAGGGCCTGTCATGGGGTTGGGGGAGGGAGGAGGGATAGCATTAGGAGAAACGCCTAATGTAAACGACGAGTTAATGAGTGCACCACACCAACATGGCACATGTATACATATGTAACAAACCTGCACGTTGTGCACATGTACCCTAAAACTTAAAGTATAATAAATAAAGAAATAAATAAAATAAAATATAAACATATGCAATTTTATATGTAACATAATATACATGCACACAATGCAAAGAAGACAAGAATACATTAAATTTCAATAATCATTTACCCTCTCTGGTGGGATAAGAGGCTTCTTCCCCTTCTAATTTTCTTTATTCTTTCCTTTTCTTTTATTATTTATCCATTTATTCAGTTTTTCGTAGAGACAAAGCCTTGCTATTTTGCCCAAGTCTCAAACTCCTGGCCTCAAGCAGTCTTCCTGCCTTGGCCTCCTAACGTGTAGGGACTGCAGGTGTAAGCCACTACACTCAGCCATTCCGCTTCTAATTTTCTATATTTTTCAAACATCAGTAACAAATTTTTAGTACTTCTATGCATTAAGTGCTGGCAGCTTCTTTAAATGGAACCCAAACTACTTTATGACAGGCAGTAAAAATATGTGAAGGGGCTGCTGTATGCAGGTAGTCCATAGTAAGTATATTTGGGATTAAGTCTAGGAAGGGAATTGCGGCAATTCCTACAACTTTAATTCTTTTAAGCCTTACAGTTTTGATGGTGTTTACAGCATCTCCAGGTTCAGGAATGAGTCCCGGTATGTTAAATTGTTCAGGGTAATCCTATTTCCTTTAGCACCTTGATTGGTTGAGAAGTAGACTGATCCAGGGCTGAGCCAATCAGTGCATGACCTCCCTGGCCAAACTCATTGGTCGGGAGTGGTCCAATCTCCTTAGGGCTGGAATTCTGTTCTTGGTTTAGGGAAAAGCATCCTCTCTCACCCTGTGCATCCTGGAGGCTACCTTGAGAAGCTAGACCAGAGGCAAATACAAAACATAGTGGAGGGTACAACAGAAAGAATCATAGAAAAAGCAGAGTCCTGTTTGAACGAGACTGGACGCCAATCACAATGTCAAGACGTTTCACTTACCTGAAACAATAAATCATCCTGTCATTTGAGTAACAAGAGTCAAACCAAAGTATTTTACCTGATAACAGAGAACATATTGGGTGTTTCTTATGTACCAGCCATATTATACATGTTATTTCCTATAATCTACACAAAACAATGCTGTTAGGTTTTACTACTCCTTTTTTTTTTTTTTTTTTTTTGTTGAGACGGAGTTTCGGTCTTGTTACCCAGGCTGGAGTGCAATGGCGCGATCTCGGCTCACTGCAACCTCTGCCTCCCGGGTTCAAGTGATTCTCCTGCCTCAGCCTCCAGAGTAGCTGGGATTACAGGTGCTCGCCACCACGCCAGGCTACTTTTTATATTTTTAGTAGAGACAGTGTTTCACCATGTTAGGCCAGGCTAGTCTCCAACTCCTGACCTTAGGCGATCCACCTGCCTTGGCTTCCCAAAGTGCTTGGATTACAGGTGTAAGCCACTGTGCCCAGCCAGGTTTTACTACTCTTATTTTAAAATCAGGAACTAGTGACGGTGATGTTGGTGAACCATCCAAGGTCATAGACCTAGCAACAGTTTTGCTAATTTTTATTTTGCTAAGTAAGAACATTAAAAAAAAACCTCATCATGTTTTGTTATAACAATTTCATAAAAGGAAGAATATTATAATAAAAAACTAAGATGACCTTAGTCCAAGAATAAAAGACGGCTCTCAAGAAAGGACTTTTGCCATCATCATGGATATTTTCCTCTGGCCAGGAAAAAGTTCATCATGTGTAGGTGCCAGGCCAGCTGCATAAAAAGTCATATTTTGATTCAGCAGGAATTGAGCAAGTTCTGGAAATGTGTTTTTTGAAACGAACTGCAGGTAATTCTGACAGGAAGCCAGGATGGGGAACTACTATTCTGGGAGACATAAAGTGTGCTTCCACTGGAACAGGTCCCTTTGCCTGCTTTCTCCAGAAGTTTCTTTCCTGTTCTCCAATCTGCTTCTGTTTGCATTTCAGGCTGTATTCCTCACCTTGTCAGATCCATGAATCCTGTCTCTTCCGGTCTGCAGTTCTGTTAACTAAACATTACTTTTTCTCTTGTTTCCTCAGTGATTACATTCAAGTTTGACTATTGTTTTCTTATTCAGAACTACCCAGGGAAGAAAAGACTTCTCTCTGAGCCATTAACCATAAACTCAAAGAGGAAACAGTGGCATGACTATTTCCAAAGACCTCAACCTGAGACTTCCCTGGAAGGTGGGGAGTAATTCAACCTGATAAATAATTTACGATTGTAACCTTTGTCAATAATTTTATTTGAATATATTATATTCCTTGGGGGAATATTAGATTGCATTTTGGGAATAGATTTAATGATTCCTATGAGCTGATGATAATCATGATAATGTGGTCCATGTCACTAAAGAATTGTCTGAGAGTTGATTGACACTTTCTGTGTTTTTTCCTCCTCAGTTTCCAATAGCCAGAGACTTATTATGTTAATTTCCAGAGCCCAGCTGTTGTTCACTTTCCCGTTTTTCTTTTTCTCTCTAGCTCTTTCCCTCTGCCCTCTCTCCTCCCTCCTCTGCACCTTGCTTCTGCTACTGACATTTCTAGAATCCATCTCTCATTCAGTTTCCCTTCTCAAGGTGAGGAGATCTAATTGTGTTGGTATGTCATTACCCAATATGGTGAGTTCTTACTGGGACAAATTTGGGTTCAGGTACTGGTTTCTTGGCCTGATCAACAATGATTAGGGTAGCAGGACTAGTTTCATTGCAAGCATTCACCCTCTTTTCTCCAAAGGTTTTAGTGGGCGAAGTGTAGCTGAAAAATCTTATGGGGCTCTATAACCCATTGAGTACAATCTAGCTTAGCAAAATGCAGAAAACTCCCCAGCCAAGGTTTAGCTAGGGGGAGAGAGAGAGAGAGCATGTGCGCGCAAGCACAAAAAGACATTCTAAGTAATGACTGCTCTCTCCTTTTTCTTTAATATATAGAAATGTCTGGATATTCTCAGTCATGTATGGCGGGAAAGCCCAGACAGATATTTATTTGTTCCTTTAGCAATTTCAGAATGAATGCCCAAAGTTATGAGAACTTGACTCCCTGCTTCCACGTTGTCTTTATGGCATGCGGTCTGCTGACCTCTGCAGTCATCTCTCACTAATCTACATGTACAGAATGCCCAGCTGTAACAAATTATTTGCCTTTGATTGTTCAATACACTTGCAGAAGCAGCTCTCTCTCTCTGCCTTTTCAACCTTTCTCAACTTTATTACCTGTCAGCTTCTGTTGAATTCAACATAAGCATGATCTCCTCCATGAAATCTCATGAGTGTGGTTGTTAGCCCGCTGTGACTGGCTCTATTCCTTGCCGTCACAAAAACCATTCCCCTATCCACTCTTTCAAGTGGAGCCCCCATTTGTTCAGAAATCAGGCAAGGATTTTAGTTCTCAGGAAAGGTAGCTTCAGCTGCTGGTCTAGGAACTGTCATGGGACAAATTGAGAGGCAATAAGATGTAAAGGGAAGTTTGCTGGAGGAGTTTGTTGGAGGATAAGTGTTTTTATTATCTCCTTGATAAGAGAATATCAGCACAAAGAGAAACTTACCTGTCCACACCACCTCCTGCTTCTAGCACACCTGACCTAGCAAAAGCATACTTGCTAGGACAGGTGTGCTAGGACACTTTTGCACTGCAGCCATCATTCAACTTTGACAGGAAGGTCAATGGAATTGCAGAGATGGCACTCTTTATGTCATTGAGCCACTGAGCCCCAATTTGTTGAAGCACTACTAATTATTTTGTTGCTTACCACTGAAAGCATTTCTAACTGTTAACCTCCTCTGTGTGCATAAATGCAATCACTGAAGTATCCCTGTCATGTCCTCAGAATCAGTTTTGCCTGAGAGTGAAAACGTCTTCACTCTTAAACAGTACCATATTACTGACAACAGGAAAACATCTATAATTGGTGTATATTTGGACACATAGTTACTATGCCAATAAAAATAAGACAGCTACACTGGCAAAAGGATCTCATCCTATCTTTGAGTTGTAGAGTTTAGTATAAACCCATATTGACCAAGCAAATTGTCTTTGCAGTATGCCTGCATACAGAAATACTAGAAGGAAAACTTCTTTCAGCTGAGTAGAAATAAAAATAATTTCTGATCTAATGATTTTCATAGTCTCCCAATAAGAAGACCAAACCTCACATTATGAGAGCCAAAAATCATCCATCATCAGCTATATATGTTTCTTGGTCTACATTATTTCTGTCCCAGACACTGGAAGTCTGGACTTCTCCCAGAGAAGAGAACTGTCATCCTGTCACATGATTGCAATTGGCAAGTCTTACCAAGAAAGTTTGGCAGATCCTTAGAACAGGACTAACATATGTTTTATATATGTGTGGGTAGGTGTATATATAGCCATCCATCTACATACATATATGTATACTTATTTATTTATAAGCTCTAGTTAAAGTTAGAAAAATTAATTTAGATGCATATGGATAAGTCACACAAATTAGCACTAGTTTAAAAGGAATTAGTATAATCCTAAAAGAAATCATTTTGATTTTGTTAAAGTAAAAATGCCAATGCAAATTTTAAAAGTGGAACATCATGTTAATAACTTTTATCTTTAGATTATTGCTCATTTAGAGCAATGATTCACTCACTCATGCAACAAGTGTTTATTAAACACCAATTACAAAGACTTATAAGATACAAAGTCCTTGCCCTGGTGAATCCTATGTTCTAGTTGTAGACACACACACACACACACACACACACACACACACACAGAGTCATTCATTCATTCATTCATTCACTCACTCACTCAAAGATTATTATTGAAGACTTTCTTCACCTATCATGTGTGCTGAGATTACAGACATGAAAAGACAGAAGACACTTGCACTCCCAGAGCTTATGTAATATGAGGGGAGGTGGAGAAAAACAGTAAACAAACATTAACATATACACACATAAGAGAGTGATAAATGCAATGAAGAGACTTCAAATTGAATAATATGATAAAAAGTAACTGAGCTGCTACTTTTAAATGGGTGGACAAGGAAGACCCCTCTGGGAAAACATTTAAGCTGTGACACAGGAGACCATTGGAAGAGGATGGAAGGTGAAGTGAGGGTCTTTTTGCTGCTCTTTTTGCTATTATTATTGTTTTAGTTGTCAGTGTGTGTGTGTGTGTGTGTATAAGAAAGGAATTATTAGAACTGGTATATGACAATGGGAGTGACTGAGGAAAGAAATGATGATTCAGGGAAGAATGAGCAGAGAACTGAGAAACAAAACCTTTAATAAGGTGAAGGGGGCATGAATTCCTGAGTAAAACCAGAGAGTGTACCAGTGACAGCAGCAGAGACAGTTGCTCTACAATAAATTGAGCAGGCAGAAAATAGGTATAGAGTGAGGAGGATAGATAATATTTGATTGGAAAGGTGAGGGAATTCTTGTCAAACTACTTCTATTTTCTCAACGATTTATGAAGCAATGTTATAAGCTGAGAGTATGAACAATAAAATGGGTCAGGAGATTTAAGGAGTTAAGACATGAGGTGAAATTATCATTTTGGAAAGTAGGAATGCAAAATTCCTACAGGTTTAATAATATTGCTCTTGACTATCCACTTGAGATTTATAGCCAGAATTTAAAGTGATGCTAGCAAGCATAATTTTTTGTCTTCACCAGTGTTCAGTTGTGTTGTTGCATGGGGACTATTGGGTATAAGAGGGTTGCAGCTCAGCTAAGGTGAAGGAGGGTGGCAGAGGCAAGGGAGTGAAGGGTGTTATCAAACAGTGGCTTAATAATGTATTATAGAGTCTAAGGTGAGTGAATAAGGAAGAGAGTACCTGAAGAGGACAGATTGATAGTGATTCAGTCATAAACTCACCAGATTAGAGAGTCTTAATAAAGGCAAGATATTGTTTGTATAGATATTCTTGGTTTAGTGAGCTTTTAGGATAGAAGACAATAGTCAAAGAATGGGATGCTTGTACTAGAGATATTGGAGATGATGGACTTATTGATTACAAGGTCAGAAGTATGACCTTAGACAGGAGTGGACAGCTGATGGTGGGTGAAGAATAATATCATTCTATTGTAAGGTGGGAAGATCTCGAAACTGGAGTCTAAGGTATTAGATGTATTATTTGAGTGGGCATTGAAGTCAGAAAGAGGGAAGTGAGTGAGAATAACATCAGAATAATAATGAAAAAAGCCCCAATGAGCCAGGCGCTAAATTTATCAAAGAATGAAGTTAACTGAATTCTCTAGATGACAGCAACAAGGAAGGGGAATACGTGCCAAAGTCTGATGGCACAGGGCCAGGTGTGATGGCTCATGTCTGTAATCTCAGCACTTTGGGAGTCCAAGGCAGGAGGATTGCTTGAGGCCAGGAGTTCAAGACCAGCCTGGACAACATAGTGAGATCTCATCTTTACAGAAACCCAAAAAACTCTGATGGCACAACTTTAACAGAGCCTGGGGTTTGGAAGGATGCAGGAAGACAATAGGTCTGAAAATGGCACTGGAGAACAAGAAAAGCACTCACCCCAGAGCTGGGTCTGGTTAGGTAGGATGCAAAAGAGGAACAGATTCCACCGCATATGACTGCAACAGAATTGATTTCAACAGGGCACAGCCAGGTTTTACCTAGAGCAAGAAAGGAAAGGGAACGTTCAAGATGATGTTGAGGATGCAGTCACACTTGTTGATGATGGATTGTCAGCTGTAGATGGCTGAGTGGAAGGGGTTGGGATGGCAGAAGTGAAAGAGTAGGTCAGATGAGTAGATATACATAGTAGTGCAAGAATGAATATCTAGGCTAGGGGTCAGCATATTGTTTAAATAAAGGGACAGATAGTAAATATTTTAAGCTTTGTGGGTCATATGGCCTCCGTTTCAAGTACTCAACTCTGCCTTTTACTTTACAAATTTTTATCTATTTATTAAGTTTTTAAAGAGTCAGTAAGCATCTGTGGGTCTTGGACCCCAGCGGGGAGATTGGACAGATGGAGAGTCTAGCATGATGAGAATCTAACTGCTTGAGCTAAAGCCAACCCTCTGCGTTTTTAGAGTGAAAGCAGCCGTAGACGATATGTAAAGAAGTGGATATAGTTGTGTTCCAGTAAAACTTTATTTACAAAAATGGGCAGTGGATTCAATTCGGCTGGTTTGACTCTGTAATAAACAGAGCTGGTAATGGAGTTTGGGCTTGTGATGATCAGTGAGGTAAAAAGCAGAAACATGGTTAAAATGGGAGTATTTGATACTCTCCTGGAGCAGGAGGATTGCCCATTTAAGAAAGAAGCCGTGAAGTTACCAAACATCTGCTGCTCCCAGATGTCATAGCCAGGGATAAAAAAAAGACCTTGACATGGAACTGCTGTGACTTCTTGATGAGGAGCAGAAATTTTGGTGAGAATATCTGCTTTTGAGAGGCCCCAGTGTAACACAAGATGCGGCTCTCATCTAGAGGCTTGGGACCATCTCTTTCCCAGGATGCTCAGTATTGTTGACTCCAATCAGTTGACTACAACTAAGAGGGAAAGGGCAAGGTACAAACACTTGGAGTTTCTGAAGAAGGAAGACACAAGCACTGGTAAATATGGAAACAGGAAAGATTTTCTTACTCAGTCCATGTCTATATCCTAAAATGCAGTCGCTAAGGAGGTTAATTTGGCTTTCTCTAATATTTAAAAATGATTATACAGCTTTCAATCAAGCAGAGTTTTAGATTTTGTGAGACATCAAATTGTCTCTTTGGGAGACTGGTGTTTTGCACCAGACAAACTTAGAGTCACTAGTCAGTCATTATGACAGAGACTTGAACTCAACCTGTATTAACAGTTTTAAAAGATCCCTGGATTGAATTTACCTCAAATGCTAAGTAAACTTTGCACTTGAAGATGGCTTCTTGGATGCCCATTTTTAATGATTCTTAAATAACACGTATTCACGCCCATTTCTGAAAGATTTTTAACTCCCACATCATTAATTATCCCCTACCAAATTGGTCCACACTTTTGGTCCAATTTGATATTTTGTTGATATTATTAAAACAGCTTAATAGTAAGCTGTTGATATTATAAAAACTGCTGTTTAATGTTATTGTTTTATTGATATTATTAAAACAGCTTCTTCAAATGTTTAAATTATTTCCTGATAATAAGCAAAGTTGTAATTTATAGGAAGACATGAAGTCTTTTAGACCCCTGGGGTACAATTTGGCACACTTTTCTAGTCATCTGAAGGTATCTAATATTCTTCTTGATAGTAAATTAGGCCCCAGGATACTGGTTTATTGCTTATAACTTGTGAGATTTCTGTTATAGTGATGACAAAAGAAATGGACCCATCTTTCAAGAGAATACTTCATTTGATTTTAACTGAAGAAAAACACAAGAATGGTTTAATACAACTGAAGTACATTAGTGTGCAAATCTTTTTTCTTTGTTGGAGCTATTTCTGCTTTATGGGAAATATATATTCTATTAAACACATTTCATGGTGATTGAATAAAACTCTACATTGATTTAGCAATGATTATATACAAAGTCTGTGCTACACACTGTTGGGAAAACAAAGCTGAATAAGGCTTGATGCTTTACATATCCTTGGTTTACTTAGGTTTACATTTCCTTTGTATAGGGTGCAAGTATTCCTATATGTAAATATATGTGACCTATATTTGAGACCAATAAAAAGCAATGTTTTAATTACACAAATGTTTGAATTATATAATTTCAATTACATAAATAATAATAGCAGTTCATAATTATTGGACCCTTCATATTACTTAACATTAATGAATTTATTTCTCACAACAACCCAATGAAGTGGGTTCCACTGTCCCATCTTAGAAGTAAGTAAATCATCACTGACAGCCAGTAAGGGATAGAGTTTAGTTTCAAAACTAGGTCTGTCTGACTGCAAAGCCCTTGATCTTAATCTCTATCTCATTATGCTTCAGAAACACATTTTAAGCTGGGTAGAATCAATAAGTAAAAGCCAGTTATTGTAAAATACGGATTTTTGCCATTCTTGACAGACAGAAAGATGTGACATTTTGACTGTTAACAATAGGTCTTCAAGAGTTCCTCTTAAAAATGCATATCTATATTCCTAAAAGGAAAACATATTTTAAAAAGTAAATACTTTTAGGCTCTTAACTTGTGTGCCCTTGCAAAATCTTAAAAGAATGGGATAAAGAACAGGGAAGTTTTGATAAGGTTAAGGAGTAACAGGTATGGAATAAGGGAGACGCAAACTTGAGCAGGAGGTGGGTAGGGAGTAATACCTTCAAGAAACAGGCAGCACAAAAGAACTGAGTATCTGTGGTGGGAACTCCGAAATGGAGACAAGATGAAAAAAAGCTAAGACAAGATTTTATAGCTATATAATTTTGCATAAGGCCAATATTGCTGCCTCTAAAAAAAATCTAATGGTATACCATTAGCAAGTACAATAAAATAAACTTGTATGAATTTAAAAGTGTAGTAGCTTCCCTAAGCAGGGACTGAGATGTAATATCTATTGTCAAAGAGTTTATAATCAAGGAAGCATTTTTTCTCTCCTTCACACCTATTTGTTCCACCATTCTTTACATAATGTTAGATTTTACCCATGATCACCTGTAACATGGCTCTGAATTAGCATTATACCCAGAACAGGGCTGCTAATATAATCAATTACTAATTAGTTCTGTGGCTCCTTTTCATTGCAATCACATTCTTAAGGGTATAATAGTTATCAATATATGACTCATTCATAAAACATAAATGCAATTTTAGTTAAATGCTTAGTTGCCATCATTGTAATGCTAATAATTGTAGGAATGATGAGGATATAATAATAAACCTAAATGGTTTTAGGGTTAGAGATGAGTTTAAAAATGGTATCTTCATGATCTGCGTTTATCCTACATCAATAATTTTGCATGAAATTTGTTCAATTTACATATCAAAAATAGATTTTTCTGTCAGCAAAGTAAGATCAGTCTTGTATCTGAAAATCAAGCACAGCTTGTACATCATCATTAACCATAAAGACTCTGAAATCAGAACTTAGCTGCCAATTTTGTTGATGATGCATAAGACGAAATCGAGTACAGCTGGCTCTTCTGTCCTGTGCTAGCTCTGCAGTACTGACATTAGTGAAAAATCTGTTTGTTTTTTGTTTCAGGAAATTAAATAGCTATGACTAAAATGAAGCAGAGAGAACAGATATATCTGGGTAATAACCAGGTGCCATTTTATTTTCATTTTTTTCTTGCAGGTTCATTTGATTATTGCAACACTAGTTGAGTTTGACCAATTGTAATGATCTCAAATAATACGTTTTTCAAAACGACCTCCTAGAGGAGTCCTTTTTTTTAATAAATGGGGACCAAACAATCCAAATCATTTATATTTTTTTGATTAATTTTTTGAGACAGAGTTTTGCTCTACTGCTCATGTTGGAGTGCAGTGGTGCTCCCTGCTCCACTGTGGCTCACTGCAGCCTTGACCTTCTGGGCTCAAGCAATTCTCCCACCTCAGCCTCCTGAGTAGCTGGGACTACCGGCAAAAACCACCACACTTGGCTAATTTTTAAATTTTTTTTGTAGAGACAGGGTTTCTGTAGGTTGCCCAAGCTAGTCTTGAACTCCTGACCTCAAGCCATCTTCCCACCTTGGCCTCCCAAAGTGTTGGGATTATAGGCTTGAACCACCTTGCATGGCCCTCCTTTATAATTTAAAATCCATCATAAGTAACTACAATTTTCTCAGTGATTCCTTCTAGTAGAGTATCTATAAGCAAATTTTACATTAAAAAATAGATTTAATTTCTGACACATCAATTGGCTTTTCAGAATGGTACTTTATATGATTTAAGGCCGAACTTTAAAGTCTTCCTTGTAGAGAAATAAGCCAATTTCTAGATATTGCCTTCAGATGAGGAAATGAGAAAATTTTCAATAAGGCAACATTAAGTTAATGGCATAAAACTAAATTCTAAATCCTTAAATCTATTGGAAGTTCGGTGAATCAAGAAGATCCTTACCTCTTTTCCCACCAAGCATGAACTATGCTATACCAGCTCAGTTAGAGTGAGGATTGCACAATATTAACCACCACCACTTCAGGAAATTTTGTTAAAGCAATCTTGAAATTTTTTTTGAAGACACAAAAAGATGAGAGCAAGAGGAGATAATAGTAACAGAGTTTTGAAAACTGAAAAGGAGATGAATGAAACCTGACTGCCTTTGCAGACCCCAGAGAGTGGAAACCAAGGTGGTAGTGGCGAAAACTGAGAAGCATCTCCATTAATACAAAAGAATCCTCAAAAGTTTCAAGAAATCGTAAGACAAGATAATTCTGGAACTGAAAATGAAGCAAGGATGACCACTGCTAAAATAGGAAGGAGTAGGTGAAAGCTGACTCAGATGTAGTCATCTCCTTATTGTCTTTCCCAGCTCCATGCCAGTAGGAGATTAACTCTCCTAGTTTGGTCATAAGTCTGTGGTTTTATTTTCTGGAGAAGTGTACAGTACTGCTTCTGGACTGAGGAAGGATACAAATGTCTGAAGACCTGAATATTCTATTGAAAACATTCTCTTATTCCCCTTTCCACACTCGGAACCCAGGATACTCCGTCTCTAGAGCGGGATCTCTACCCTTGAGGGAGGAGATAGGTAGATTTTTCTTTGGTAAACCGAACAGCCTGTGGAAAGACATCAATATACTGTTAACAAGGATACCCAACAGTCGTCCCAGTTCATCTTGCAGTAAAGCTTAAGGTTACTGAGCCTCATAGGCATGCAGAACTCCCAATCAGATTTTTAGTTCTCATTCTGAAGAGCAGAAAATCAAGAATTACAAGAAATCTGATGAAAACTTCTAACACGGAAAGGGAGACCAAAGTAAACAATCAAATGCAACTTGAGGAAATGGCTACCATGCAGAGAAAAATAAATTTTAAAAATGTGCACATACATATTTTAATATACACATATATGTACATACATACCATTCATATCCTTACAGAACTAAGATATTACAGCTTTGATAAAAGAAAAAAAGTATAAAAATGGAACACAGAACAGAACTCTCAAAAAATAAAAATATATACAATAGTACAAATAAAACTATGATACATCAATGTTAATTGCAGCATTATTTACAATAGCCAAAACACAGAAGCAACCCAAGTGTCTATCAACAAATGAATTAATAAAAAAACGTGATATAGTTGTCCCTTGGTATCCATGGGGGAATTGGTTACCAGGGATCTCTCAAGGATTCCAAAGTCCATGGATTCCCAAGTCCTTTATATAAAATGGTGTAAGTCAAATGCAGTGGTACACACCTGTAGCTACAGCTACTTGGACTGGAGGCCGAGGCTGGAGGATCACTGGAGCCTGAGAGTTAAGGCTATAGTAAACTTTTTTTTTTTTTTGAGACTGAGTCTCATTCTGTCTCCCAGGCTGTAGTGCAGTGGTAAGATCTCGGCTCACTGCAACCTCCACTTCCCTGGTTCAAGCAATTCCCCTGCCTCAGCCTCCCAAGTAGCTGGGATTACAGGCACATGCCACCACGCCTAGCTATTTCTTTTTTTTTTTTATTTTTAGTAGAGACGGGGTTTCACCACGTTGGCCAGACTGGTCTTGAACTTCTGACTTCAGGCAATCCGCCTGCCTCCCAAACTGCTGGGATTACAGGCTTGAGCCACTGCGCCTGGCCTATAGTAAATTATTAATATGATTGTTCCACTGTGCTCCAGCCTGGGCAACAGAGAGGGACCTAGTTTCTAAATAAATAAATAAATAAAAATTAAAATAAAAAATAAAATGGCATAGTATTTGCATATAAACTACACAATCTTCCAATATACTTTAAACAATTTCTAGATTACTTATAATACCTAATACAACGTAAATGCTATGTAATTTGTTGCTATACTGTATTGTTTAGGGAACAGAGACAAGAAAAAAAGTATGTGTTCAGTACAGATGTCATTGTTCTTTGAATATTTTTTATGTGGGGTTGGTTGAATCTAGACGTGGAACCCACAGATATGGAAGCCCAACTGTACACATAGTGAAATATTATTCAGCCTTTAAAAAGGCAGAAAATTCTGACACATGCTACAACATCGATGCATCTTAAAGACATTATGCTAAATGGAATGAGCCAGTCACAGGAGAGCAAAAGTGTATGATTTCATTTACATGAGTTACACAGAGTAGTAATCAAATTCATAGAGGCAGAAAATGTTGGTTGCCAGGGGCTGAGAAGAGGGGAATTTGAAGTTTTTGTTCAACTGGTACAGAGTTTCAGTTTGGGAAGATTAAAAAGTTCCGGAGATGCATGGTAGTGATGGTTACACAACAATGTGAGTATACTTAATAAGCCACTGAATCAAAAATGATTAAAATGGTAAATTTTATGTGTATTTTGCCACATTAAAAATAAATAAAATTTTGAATATATAAGAATGTAAGTTGGAAAATAAAATTTAGAAAATTTCTCAGCAAAAACAAAATGAGATGAAAAAGAATAGGGAAGAAATAGAAAAACTGGAGGCCCAGTCCAGGAGGTCCATCATTTAAAAAAAAAGATAAAGGAATTTCAGAAAGGGAAAAAAATATATACAGACACTGGGGACAAAGAGAAGATCATGAAATTTTCCAGAGAGAAAAAAACTTGAGTCAGAAATCACAATGAGGGCCAGGCAGGGTGGCTCACGTCTGTAATGCCAGCTTTCTGGGAGGCTGAGGTGGTCGGATCACTTGAGGTCAGGCGTTCAAGACCAGCCTGGGCAACATGGAAAAACCTTGTCTCTTACAAAAAATGCAAAAAATTGCCGAGCCTGGTGATGCAGGCCTGTAGTCCCAGCTACCCAGGAAGCTGACGTAGGAGCATTGCTTGATCCCAGGAGGTCAAGACTGCAGTGAGCCATGATCATGCCACTGCACTCCAGCCTGGGTGACAAACTGAAAAAAAAAAAAAGAAGGAGATCACAGATCACAATGTCATTGGATTTGACAGTAAGACGGGAGCAATGCCTATAAATTTCCCACCTAGAATTCTTATTATTGGCCAAATTATTAATCAGATGGCAGTTGGGAGGAGGGAGTGGTGGGTTGGGAGAATAAAGAGATTTTCAGAATGCAAGATATCAAAAAATGTACTTCCCAGACACTCTTGCTTACTTTGAGGTTATTGGAAGATATATTCTGAGAGTGAGAATGCATGTAAGGGGGTGTAGGGAGACAGAGAGCCAGAAAGAACATTAAGAAAAAGAGGGTTACATGGGTTGGAGGAAACAATATATCCCGCACAAGAGAAAGGGGAAGGGAATCCTTAGAGGAAGGTTAGGATTACAGGGCGCCTGTTCTTCAACAGGCATACAGGAGAAAATCTAGATTGGATCTTGTCAGAAATTTTGGGGCTAAGTACAGTGCAGGGCTATTTTTCTACAGCTCCCTTTCCTCCACACAGAACAGATGTGTATAGAGAAAATTGGTGGAATTTATTTTATCACGTTAAATGATGATGACACATTAGGCAATAAGAGTATATTTCTGTCTTAAGTGATTACAATGAAGCATTTCAGCCAGCAACTTGGGAATCACCTTCTGATTTTTGTAGACTACAATACAGAAGAAAACATAAATTTGCACAAATTATCCTATATGAACTTTCATGTGTGCACATGGGCATATGTGTAAGCTTGTGTGTGTGTGTGTGTCTGTGTACGTGTATGTATAAAATCTCTGAAAGGAGATATATGAAGTGGTAACATATTTGTTCCCAGGGAAAGGAAAAGTGTAGTTGGGCAAAGGGAGTATGAGGAAGACTGATTTTTCCAAATTTTATCCTTTTCTCTCTTTGAATTTTCAAAATCACAGTTAAAAAGGAATAAATTACATTCCTTAAAAATGACAATACATACCTTTAATAAACATATTTTACTTCTAAGAAGGTATTCCAAAGAAATACCTACCCATAAGCAAAATGATACAGGTGCAAGGAAAACTTTGTCCTAGCAAAAGATTGGAAACAACTTAAGTGTCCATCTACTTGGTACTGAAATAAATTATGTACATTCTTGCAATGGAATAGTATGTAACCAGAAAAAAATTTAAAAGCTCTTTATGTGCTCATACTATCCCCAAGAGAAGTTGTTTAAAGAAAATAGACAAGATACATACTCAAACATATATGTGCTTCTATATACATAGACTATCTCTGTGGGAAAATACAAACATGTTATAACATTGGTTTAGACTGGAAAGAGCTGGATGGCAGGGGAACAAAGATACCACAGAAATTACTCTCTGTATAAAATTTTGTATCATTTGAATTTTGAGCATTTGAATATGTTGCCTTTGAAAATCAAATTCAGTTACAATTTTGAAAATGTGGGGCATTTTTAAAGAGCCTAGATTATTTTCATCTCAATTCTTTCTTTTTTCTCTATTGCAAAGCCAGTATGAGGATCTTTCATCTAATAATAACACTCTGGTCGTAGTTCTGCAATGCTTAAGAAATAAAATCTGTTACTCCTGCTGGGATCAGAACAGTTGTCAGCATACGTGGGCATCAGTGGGTGAAGAGCTCTTGAATGTAAGGCATGTAAACTAAATACCAAAGTTGAATGTATTAAGTCATTGTTGATATAGGAGAAATCTTATATCAATGATATTTATGAAGACATCTGTCATGTAGTTCTCTATGATACAGATGAGGACAAGACTCTATATACCAGCCTTATGCTATCCATTCGATCAACATAGACCAGAATACGAACAGAGAGGGGTAACAGGAATTCCAATTAGATTTCAAAGCTATATCTGGGTCCCTTTA
This sequence comes from Pongo pygmaeus, assembly GCF_028885625.2. Classification (NCBI taxonomy): domain Eukaryota; kingdom Metazoa; phylum Chordata; class Mammalia; order Primates; family Hominidae; genus Pongo; species Pongo pygmaeus. The sequence continues at coordinate 55,839,529 of NC_072384.2, read as the reverse complement.
CAATGGCATGGATACAGGGGGATGTTGTTAGGTTCTTCATTTCTCTTCTATGTATTTATAACTCTGCCCATTATGTGTATTAGAAATTCAGGCACAAACTTAACTTCATAGATTTTTGAAAATGCCATAAATAACTACTTTTCAGAAAATTAAGTGGGCTATGTGTGCCATAAAGACCGTGATGTAACTATGATGATATGGTGCAGAGATGAAGAGTCCTGCCTATGAATTCTACAACTAATGTGTCAGGACAAATCCATTTGTATCCAAGATTTGCATTCATGAACCTCACCAAGCTCTCTATCAGACGCCATATTACCATCTCTCCTCACCCAGATTCATCTAGGACCAGAAATATCTGACAGAATTATAGAATTATTAAAGATGCATATACTACAACCCTTATTGATCATTATACGAACATTTACTTTCCCAAACAAAATTGACAGCTTTTCAAGGACATCACTGCTTTTACTGTGATACCATCTGTCTCAATACTGAAAACTTGGGTAATCTTTAAATGGGTAAATCTTTAAATGGAATCCTCTTAGCATGACAAATGACTTTAACGGCACTTCTTAATTGAACAAAATAACACATCTTTAATGGTTCTACAAAAGGCCTAATTCACTAGCTTTGAATACCTAAATCTTCAAATGAGAGGAGCAGCTTTCATTGGAAATCCTGAGGCTAATAAACAGGCAGAAAGGTTTTTACAGGTGGTATTAGCAGAACACTGGGAAGGGAAATGAGCCAGGGCTCTGTTTTTGTTTTGTTTTTGAGACAAGGTCTTGCTCTTTTGTTCAGGCTGGAGTGCAGTGGTGAGATCATGGCTGACTGCAGCCTCGACCTCCCTGGCTCAAGCAATCCTCTTACATCAGCATGTAGCTGGGACTACAGGCACACGCCATCACACCCAGCTAATTTTTGTATTTTTTGTAGCGATAGGGGTTTCTCCATGTTGCCCAGGCTGATCTAGAATTCCCTGCTCAAGTGGTCTGCCCTCTTAAGCCCCTCAAACTGCTGGGATTTATAGGTGTGAGCCACTGCAACTGTCCTCAGGGCTCTTTAGAAAGACAACCATAAAGAAGGTGTTCAGCAGGAACAGGCCAGAGCAAGGAGGGGGAGATTGATGATAAGAGGTAACATAGGCATTGTTGCCAAAGTCCAGGTAAGAAACAATGAAAGTTAAAGGAAGAGGAAAGAAACGGCCACTTTTTTTCCCTTTGGTAGAAGTGGCAGGTGTGGGTGGTGTTTAAAGGCAGAATTGACAGCAAGCTCTGATATCCTTGAGAACAAATTTGTTTTTTTGTTTTTTTCTTGTTTTGTTTTCCCTGCCTGCTCCTGAGTTATCTGAGCATCCACAGCTCAATTATAGTCCGCATTTTCCTCCATGCTCCTCTGCAGGCTGCTGCACATTTCCCTGCTACTTGCCAGAATTCTCCCCAGTAGGACATTGGGGTCACAACATTGTGCAGAAGATTACACTTCCCTATGTTGGTAAAAACTGTCCACTAAGTCAACAGTCCCCCATGTTTTTGGCACCAGGGACTGGTTTCACGGATGACAATTTTTCCACGGACCTGGGGTAGGGGGTATGATTCAAGCACATTGCATTTATCGTGCACTTCATTTCTATTATTATTACATTGTAATATATAACGAAACAATTATACAACTCACCATAATGCAGAATCAGTGGGAGCCCTGAGCTGGTTTTTCTGCAACTAGATAGTCTCATCTGGGGATGATGGGAGACAGTGACAGATCATCAGGCATTAGATTCTCATGAGGAGTGCAGAACCTATATCCCTCACATGCACAGTTCACAATAGGGCTTGTGCTCCTATGAGAGTCTAATGCTGCTGCTGATCTGACAGGAGGTGAAGCTCAGGCCTTACTGCCAGCAATGGAGAGTGGCTGTAAATAAAAATGAAGCTTTGCTGGCTCTCCCTGCTGCTCACTCTCTGCTGTGCAGCCTGGTTCCTAATAGGCCATGGACTGTTAGGCCTTGGTCTGTGGCCTGGGGGTTGGGGACCCTTGCACTAAATAAAACTTTCCCAGTAGTTAAAGAACAGCAAAAAACTGAAAATTTTCACAGAGATGCCCTTAAAAGTATACTCTGATTGCTAGTCAGGCTTCCTTGTTTCAAGGTCCACTATTGTGTATGTACTTTCCTCTTCAAAAGCATCTTTCCTCTTTTCTCTATGGTATGTACCTTTACAACTTTATGGCAGTTTATCTTATGGAGGGTCCAGCCCCCTTTCTCAATCAGCGCAACCCACAGGACATTATGTTTAGCAATACCTTTCCCAAAGTCTTACGTAGGCAGTCTAAAGTAATGCTACAGAAAAACTCTCTCATAGCACAGTCTCTGTAGAGTTTTCATTCCAATTCTTGCCCATTGGTAGCAGTGAAGATTTGCCACCTAATTCTTCTTGATCATCTATGGGATTCTACTTACATATATATCTCAAGGGCAAATAATTATCACCAAAGACAATTCATATTAAAGAAGACAAATATCTCCCCAAATATAACATAGTCTGTACTGAGTCAATCCTAAATGGAGATAACTGGATACATTTTCATGCAGATTATTATCGATTTCCACAATATTCATTCTCTTGCTTCTAAGCATGCCCAGATTCCTTCAGGTCTGTAAGAAATAGGATCCATCTGTAACCTTTTCATGTGACAACAACTCCCTTCCTACACAAAGATGTTGAAATTGTGGGATTACTGAAGATCGTGGATATGAACGTGTGTGTATGTACGTGTGTGTGTTCGTATAAAATGGGTGGAGAGTCATTTTTTCAGTTATATTTAGCTTGGCTCTTTAAGGTATCTGAATTTACTATTTGAACTAATGTTTGGGTTCTTGGCGATAATAAAATATGTAATCACATATAGTGTGTAGATCTGAGGAACAATCTGACATATAGTGAAAAATGCTTAAAGAGAATAGAAAGAAGGTCTTTAACTTAAAATAGAAAAAGAAGATAGACAAATATAAAGAATAAGGATTCTTAAACTTTGTGATATATTACTATACTTATGCAAGTATAAAATACAGAATGCTATCATGTGATGAGTTCTGATGAAATTAAAAAATTTATTCTAGTAGAATCTATAATTTTGCTATTCCTGCGAAACATATTTTACCTCACAGGATTAGGTGAATTCTGAGTTCCCAGCTATAAAAATGTATGAATCTCTCTGCTTCCACAGCCATTCATTAAATGTATTTGATTATTTATTTCCACTAGGCATAATTATTTATAGCTTAATGGCCAGGAACCTAAAAATTCCAAGATGAATTGGAGAGAATTGCTGCCCTTGTGGAGCTCAGTCTAGTAGTAGAAGAGCTAGAGAAATAAACAGAAGAATATTGGAAACAGAAGGATGTACAGAGTGTGACACAAGTAAACGATCCATTTTAGAGTACGTGCGTGGGAGGTATGAAGTGCAGGATTGTGTCATTGTTAGGTAAAACAAAAAATTTCATGGAAGAGGGGGCCGGACACGGTGGTTCATGCCTGTAATCCCAGCACTTTGAGAGGCCAAAGTGGGTGAATCACTTGAGCCTAGGAGCTCGAGACCAGCCTGGGCAACATGGTGAGACCCCCCCCCCCCGCCCATCACTACAAAATATACAAAAATTAGCTGGGTGTGGTGGCACATGCTTGTAGTTCCAGTTACTCAGGAAGCTGAGGTGGGAGGATGGCTTCAGCCTGGGAGGCAGAAGTTGTGGTGAGCCTAGATGGTGCTACTGCACTCCAACTTGGGTGACAGAGCCAGACCCTGTCTCAAACAACAACAACAACAAACAAACAAAAAACAAAAGACATTTCACAGAGGCTAGGGCACTTGAGCTGGGCCTAGAAGGGTAGACAGTACTGGGAAGTACATTCCAGCCTAAGAAACGAGCTCGTGCAGAGGTACTAATGCATGAAGCAGCATGGACAACTATTAGTTAACTAGGAGTAAAAGCTGGAGGTGGGGGTGCAGCAATAAAAAGGTGGAAGATATACAGGGAACAAAGGCTATTATGTTTAATGCCTCCTGCTTTGACTGCTGAATTTTCTGTAGTGGTGATAAGAGGGTTTAGTATGTCTGTGGTAAGAAGAGTTCCATCCTCCCTGGAAGTTTAAACAAAAGTGGGTACTCCAATTTGATTCTGACATGCCACATGTGTGATAATATTACAACTCCCTTTCCTTGGCCCAGTAGCAGTAAGTTAATAAATTGGCATCATATGTGTATGCACTGATATTGGTCAACAGCTAAGTTCTGTACTTACTATGCCCCACTAAGGCTTTGAACAGGTATTGGAGACAAGTGTATTAATTAGGATTCTTTCTATTTCAAATGACAGAAAATTCAATCCAAGCTAACTTCACCTAAAAGAGAACAAATTTACTCATATGATTTGAGAGTCCAGTGATCAGTCTAGCTCCAAAAACAGCTCAAGGGTCTTCAGCACCTAGTTTCTCCATCTTCATCTCCTGGATCAATTTTCTCTATGTTGGCTCTGTTCTCCAGCAGGCTCGTGCCCTGTGGTGGCAATTTACATTTGTTCGAGTACAGAGAACAAAGAAATACAGAGATCCCTCCTGGTAGCTCCTGTACAAGTCTTGACCAGTCACTTTGACTCCCTAGGGTGAAGACCGGTCAATGGAAAGAAGAACTAGTGCAATCTCTAGTACAAATGAGTGAGGTCTAGGTAGTATTTGTGTGATGATTTGTCTCCCGTGACACATCTGGATGCTAAAACCACAACCTCTTGGGATTCCTTTGCCAAGTCTACCCCGGCCTCTTCTTACTTGGGTAACTTCCCCAGTATCAGCTTCTAGTTCCTTGTTTCTCCCTCAGGAAACCTAATCATTCTGTCTCTCTCCCCTTGTATGTGCCCATGGGAATCCTTTTAACAGTTTCAGAAAAATATTTTCCCCTTTGAAGCTTCTTCCAGATACTTTGGATTCTTTTTCTTAAGAATTTAGGATTTTATAAAACAAAGCCAGAAATACTCATAGATCATTTTTGTTTGCATTTCCTTTTACCTCTTCTTGGGACAATGAACACCCAGTAGGAGATCTGCTTACGGGGTGGAGAGGGAGGAGAGAAGCAATAGCAGAAAATACAGGGAGAAGAAAAACACAGACATGATGTAGATTTCAAAATATTATTCCAAGGAATCACAGATATAATAAGGTTTCAAATTAGTAATGTAGGTGTGTTGTTCTTTCTCTCCTTCTCTCGTTTAAGATCTGAGGAGGCGGAGACCATTGGCAAACAAGCTAGTGAATGAGTAGGCCTCACAAATGTGTGATGTAAATTAAGCCTTGACAGGTATTATATGCCACACTTCTTATTGGCGTGGAATTTATGTCTCAGCCTCAGCTATGTATTTGCCCTGTTCTGACTTACATGAAGTTATGTAATATTTTGTGTTTATAATTTTTAATATTATGCCCATGGGAAATTGATTTTTTAAAGTGTATTAGGTTTTATCCTGCTTTTCTGAGGACTGAACCCTTTATTAGCACTTCTAAGTAGCACATTTTAAAAAAGAATTCCTAGCAAAAGAAATTCAAGGAATAATTGAATTTTCCGTGTATATGGTCCAGTAATGCCTGTCAAAGGGATATATGGATTCAGGCTCCAACCAGGAAAACAGAAACTGCTCTGAGTATTTAACATAGGGAGAATTTAATTCAATAAATTTGTAAAACAGGTGAGAACAGAGCTAAGAAACCAAAAAAGGGACAGTTATTTTTCAAAAGGATGAAGCCACTATGACTCCAAAATGGAAGAATAAAGGAAAGAGGCTGTGATACTGGGGCACAGGGTCAGAGGTCATGGGTCACTTGGCCGGAGCTGGAGTGTGGTGGTGTGATGGGGAACACCCTAGCTTTTCCTACCCTCCAGTTCTCCACTGTCCTCCTCCAGCTTCCCATTCAAACCCAGCTGGCAACCAGCTCACAAGGAAGCTTGGAAATGCAGCTTGCAGGGATGAGTGTCCCTGTGATATGGACCAGAGGAGGGGAAAGAAGAACCAGGAATTAACCCGAGGGCAAACAAGTCTAGGACCCTAAACCCACACAAAGGATTTTAAAAAATTCATAGTTAACAAATCCTAGTTGGAGGTTGATAATTTATACTAGAACAACAAAGTTGTTTGCAGTGGCTCCCATCAATGGGATACCAAAGTCTGGGCAGCTTGAGGCATTACCCATTAAAATCAGGACAGCCTCATCAGGAGGGCCAGTTATGTGTGTATATGTCCACATTTTTAACTGATGTTGGGAGCCCTGTAATTTTCCTGAATTTAGTCACCCTTATTTGTAAGACACTGCCTGCCTGAATTTCTTGGCCTTTTAAATGAGAAAGGCTCCTACCTCTAAATCTGAGTTGTCCCTTTTCTTTCATTTGGAATACTGAGAATCCCTCATCACTTTTCTTGTTAACCTTCTATTTATCCATTTGAAGGTTGCTGAGATTTGCTTATACTATAACTTCAGTGATATTTTCCAAGATGAATTTTCATTTCAATCACCAAAACTCTACTGCACAGGATATGGTAAATATTTGTGCTCATTCCTTTGAAGCCTCAACCTGGCTGGCACCACTCTCTAAATATAGATCAGGATTAACTGAGTAATAAGGCAAGAGTTCACTGTAGTTTCTCTAATAAATTCTTCAATACTGTTGCTGTAGAGGAGTCTTTCAAAGGATTTAACCTCAGGTAGAAACTTCAGAAGATTGGGAAATGTTCACATTCTAAAACATTCACTATGTTTGAAAAATTGTAACAAGCTTTATGTTATCAATGAGATCCAGATAAAATATTTTCCGTATTTTCAGTCCCCTATTTCACGAATTTCGTTATGATTTTTTTGTTTTTGTTAGTTTTGAGGAAACTGGTTGTTTTACTATATTTCTACTTGTTCTAAAGCTAATCTTGTTTCCTCCCTCCCCTCTAAAATCGGGCATGTTTCAAATTTCGCCAATATATGCTAGTTCTCATCCTATTAAATTTTTAAGGGCAGGGATAATGGAAAATGGAACTCATCACGTTAAAAAGGGATAAGAAGTAAGCAAAAGGGCTTTAATTTAAAATTATGAGAGAAGCTCAGTGTTTCAGGAAAATAGCAGTGAAAGAAAAATACCTCTTTATAAGGAGCAGAAGAAAGAACCTTAAGGCTAAATTAGACATATCAAACATTTTATGGGAAAGAGAGACAGATGTGCTTTTGGAACTGGAAAAATATTGGTTAACTTTTAGTTGTGATCACACTTTGGCGGTGTCTATGTGAAGCAAATGTTTTGGCTCTAAACTTGTTTTGCCACTTTTATGTTTTCTGATTCACCAACCTGAAGAAAGAAGAATAAAGCATATTCTGACTGTCTGATAAGGTAAATCAGAAAACTTTCCCTTGTCTCAATTAACACCACTTAGTGATAAACAATTCAGTGTCTTTCAACGGAAACATTCCTTTTAAAAACCACATAAACCAGAAATGGGAGCAAAATTGGAGAAAGTGATCTCATTGCATTTTGCTACCCATAATCCATTTGCTCACATGAGAAAACGTGGTGTTGGAAAAGGCCTGTGACATCATTAGACTGTAAATATGTCTGCTGTCCTGTAAATGAGGCAGACTGTGACAACTATTTTTTCCTCTTAAAATAGTTTTAATAGTATATTTTAATTCATTATTTTCCTGAAGTGGCCCTAATATATTTTAAGATATACAAAATTTTAAAATGTCAGAAGACCAAATTAATCTACATTTGTTACCTGTCTCCCATGAGACATTGGGTGCTTATGTTTATTTGATAAAACTTTATCCCTGGACACAACAATATCCTTTAACATCCTAGAATGTTGGAGTAGAAAAGGAACTATCAGTCCTTAATGTTAATGAAGAAAGTGCAGCAGAGAAAGGCCGTGGTTTCTGCAAGGTGGCACAGAAAAGTACAGTGAAGACATAATTAAAACTCAAATTTCTTTATCTTCTAAATCCCAGCTCAGAGAACCTTCTACTATACCAGTTTGCCTCACTAGTGAACTAAGAACCATTTCCCCCAACACTAGTAACTCACTCTACCCATGCCAAGTCACTGCAACACCTTGCTTGCATCTGCAGATTTATATCTATATCTATATCAGCACCTCAGAAAACACTGTTCATAGCTGAGACATTTTGCTCAAGACGAAATACAGTTCTATAGTCTATTAATTGATGGTCCCAAGAAAACCGACTACCTCCAGTTGTATGTGGGTACCTTAATGAGTAGGACAAGTGTCAGGGTGTGTGAGAGAATTGCCTGAGTATGAAAGGTAGCAATCAGAGTCTCCACAAAAATATTAATACTTTCCTATAGAGAAAGCCCCTTTTACAGTGGAAGCCTTTATTAAAGTCCAGAGTTAAAAAGTAATCTCTTTAACGTTGAGATTATAGACTTTTAGAAAGTTCATTTATGCCATGTTTCAGGCCTACGCTAAGTTCTACGGCAAAAAGACCTGTAAATGCACCGGAGCTGATAGCCTGGGTCCTGGAACCCTTGCCCACGCTGCTACTACGGGGCAACCTTTCTATAATACAACCCCCCGAATGAAAATACTAATGCAAGCCTGGCCCCACAAAAACCTAGATAATGCTTACGTTGAAGACGACAGGTTTTTCGCTTTTGTTTTCGGTTGAGGACTTACTACCACAAAAACACATCCGACCTGTACTAAAATAGGTGTGTGAGGGAGCGGGAAAAGCTCGGGTCATTTTAACTGGACTAGAAAGGAACACAGCGATCCCCTCGCTAAACTGGTCGCCAAGTTCCCTCCTCGCCATCCCGGGGTGCGGGAAAAACCCCCTCCCGCCCCGGGGCCCCGGCAGCACTCGGGAACGCCGGCACGCCTGGCTCCTTCCCACCCGCGAACCGAGCTCCCCCACAGGGCGGGCCGGGGCGGGGAAACAGGAGCGCGGCGCGAAAGGATGCGGGCGACCCGGGAAGGGAGGAGGGAAACTTGGGAGGCTGGCGGGCGGTTTTATTGTTTCCTTTCGCCCTCCTCCTCCCGCGCCTCGGCCCCAGCGTCACTGGAAAGCCGCCCGAGCCGCCCGGCGGCAGGTTATTTATAGCGCGGGCTGCGCGCGCGTCACGGAGCCCGGCCCGGCTGACGGGGCCGCTGACGCGCTTGGCCGCGGGGCCGAGTCCGCGGGGCTGCGCGCCGGGCGCCGGCGACAATGGGCTTCTGTGTGTGCAGCTGCCGCCGCCGCCGCCGCCGGGGGCCTGGGGCCGGGGGCCGGGGGCCGGGGGCCGCGGGAGGGGGGCGGGCGACTCCCCGGCTCCCTTCTTTGTCGGCCGCGACCCCCTAAAGGTAACAGGCCTCTTTCGCTCCCGGCCAGGACCTGGGCCCTGTGGGCTTTTTCTTTTTCTATTTTATCAGTAAGTTCCCCTTGTCCCAGCCTCCTCTTTCACTTCCCGCGTTCCCTCTACCCCAAAAACCGCCCCAACATGTCGAGAGAGGGGCATCTACCCAGCCGCCCAGCCGGGGGCAACCACTTTGTGAGCCCCGGGGAGCGGGACCCGTACCAGGCGCGCCCAGCGGGGAATGCGGTGACCGAGGGGCCGGGAGCGCCGGGCAGGTAACGTATCCTGGACCTAGAGTCGGGAGTCTTTGTTTGGGGCGGGAGGAGCGGAGCAGGGGTGGGTGTGAACGCCGGGCGGCCCTTCCGGGACTCCTGTACCCCCTCCTTCGCCCCACTCGCCTGCGCGCTGGAAGCCAATCTGGGTGTGTAGCGCGAAGAGCGAAAGAGAAACTTCTCCTGCGTGACTGACTAGATGAGGCTCCTCCCGAGAAGCCGAGATAATAGAGGCCCCTCTCCCGCCGCCCGCCTGTTTCTCCTCCCCCGGCCGCTCCCTCCTGTCGCCCCACCCCTCGAAGGCTGCGGACCAGCCCCCCACACTTCCACCTACACCTCTGGCGGGTTCGCGCCGTGGACGCCCCCGCCCTGCGGGAGGAGGGGCTGGCGCGGATTTTAGGGACTTCCTGGGATGCGGAGACCGGCTCTGAACCATCCCCTTTCTGCTGCCGGGAGCTGGGGAAGCTCGCTGTGGAGCGTCTCGCACGTGGCAGGCAGGCAGAGAACTTGCTGCACCTTCTAGGAAATTGCAATCGATTTGTAATGCACTTTCGCTAATTGGGAGTTCAAAATTAAACTTTAATAAAGCATTTGTGTCGTCTCGTCTAATTGTGAAAGCTTCCATCCGTCCTGGTAGATAGACTCTAAGTCTCAAGTTAATGGCGCTAAGCTAGATTTGCCCCCCAAGTACAATTCCGTCAGCCATCGTCGGCGCAGCTGGATTTCCGTAAGGTACAGATGTTGCTAATGACAGCTTAAGCACGGATGGGCAGATAGCATACGGAATGCAACATGTTGCCATATGGTTCCTTTAGCCTTTCACCTCCAGGGATATCAATCACATATATTCTGGGAGGAACTTAATGACTCTCTGAACAGCAAAATGAATTACCTGGTACAATTTATATCCCTTGACCTGATACGTTATAACAACAGGAAGATAGCATCTCGCAATTTTTGTGGTATAAATTGAGCTACAGAGCTACATTTCAAATTCTACAACATCTATTTGTAGTTTAAGGGGCCCTGTCATATTCCGGCTGTAAAATCTGTTTCTGTATTGCCCATCTCCTTCCCCCTCCTACCTCTGGAAGAAGCAAAATTTATAAAGTTTAGCAAAACTGGTGTCGGAAATTGCCAGTCAACCGATTAATAGATGAAGTATGGAGAAATGGAAAATATGACTTCCAGAGCTAGTTACTTCAACAAGAATTAGTCATCTTTAGGAACACCATACTTTTAAGCGTACAAAATTAAAGAACTCCGGAAAATGTATTTTCTGCTAGTTGTTTCAGTATAGCCCCTAAATCTATTCATTAACTATTTGAAATTCTCCATTTGTTTTCAAACTTCAACCATTCCTACACTTTGGAAATTACAGAAGACAGTTCTCAGAAATATGAAATACAGGAAATGTAAGTAGCACCTCCTTAGCGAACCAGTTTCTGTACCCACAACCCCATGCACTCACTATTTATGTAGCTTAATTTGAATCATGTACATGGTGGTACTGGTAGTTTGCTTTTTCCTCCCAACATGTCTGTGACAGCATACTTAAGTTGCTGCTTCTCTCCTAGTGGAGTGATTCTGCAATATTTCACAGGTCTCATTTTTAAATATCCTGGTGACTGATAAAATGTTTTAATTGATTGCCTTTAATTTCAGATTATAAACGTGGTTGTCTTACTGTATCCTTTATTTTCTATTCACTAATACAGATAGATCACACGGGAAGACAATACTTTAAGGGCAAAAAGTAAAATAACTTACTAGAATTTCTAAACTTTATGTTTACTTTTACCTACTAAGGGATATCTGAAAGGTAGAGACATACTTTTAAAACTTTTTGCTTCTGGCACTATGTAAACATTAATTCATGTAAACTAATGACTAGCAGAATGCCCAAGATAGACATGAACAGTCTGATAAAGTATTTACTTTATCAGTCATGTCACATTTCGGAAAGTGTTAACATTTTGAAAGTTTGTCCATATATCATGTCCTTTCATAATTATTGTGAAATTATAAGACGATGCTTCTCCTTTTTTTTTTTTCCTTTGTAGTGGCTGATTTGTTACCTAGTGCTTGAGTTAGTTCGATAATTTTGATAATTATTATCAAATAAGATCTTTTGTGTGTGTACATGGGAGAAAGTCTTACACAGAACACATTAAGATATACATAAGTTATGGCAATCTTGTTTTCTGGGGCTGTTTTTTAAATCTTTTAATGACTGAGGTTTTATTTCTCTTTGTAGCACCAGCACTCGATGTGTTTTAAATATGATCAGTAGTGATGGTGAGCTTGTCAATAATGACTCCATCTCCATGACTTGTGAATAGGGGGTGAGTGTGTCCTTTAATCAGTCACACAGAACTTGCTTTATAAAGCTGTTATTGTCATGAACAGATATTGCAGTCTTTTGTCAGGCCCAGTGATTATTAAAGTGTTCCTTCTTCAAAAGCCAGGCCGAAAGTCCTGCTGTGCTTCATTTCAGAGTTGAAGTCCATTAGTAAATAAAATCCCAAGCTGCACGATTTGCTTTTCCTCAAGTTATAGGCTTACATATATTTCATTAATAATCTTGGGCCCTTTTATAGACATAAGTAGGTATGTTTTTGGTATATATATATATGGCAACAAAAATAAAATATGTATCTTGCATCATGACTTTTATTTTAAATGAAGATTTGATGGATGCCCATTGTTACTCTAAATAAGGTGGCTGGCTGCCAAGGGAAACCCTATAGTCAGAAAGTACTAGAATTGTTATTGTCTACAGGGAATCACTTTCTGTTTTTTGAGTTCTCAACTTCACCTCCTCCTTTCAGTAGTGCCCCTCCATATTGCTAATCTGAGAATTAGTCTGAATATGAAAACTTTGGAAAATATATTTGTGTTGTCCAAGAAAAATTTCACCAGTGTTTCTGGTTGCCTGCTGGTTTTCAGCCTTTATCTTGAGTGGGCATGTTTATTCTAACTGAATGAAGAAAGACTATTGAATTAGGTATATTCCCCATGCTAAGTAATTTTAACTGTGATGTAATCCTAACCGCTTTCTTATTTTTACTCCCTAATAAATTTAAAATATTTAAGATTGGCCAGGTGTCTGTTTTTCTCAGGGTAACATGGGACAGCTATGGATAGGCTCTCTCATAGAACTATGGATAGGTTCTCTATCTATGGATAGGTTCTCTCATAGAACTCTTCATTCAAGTGAGTGTGGCTGAGAGGAACAACCAGGAAAGAGTATATTTATATTGCCCCATTGCACTTGCACTGGTTGGCTTTTCAAATGCAAAATCCACATTGTTGCATTTGGAAACTTGTTTCTGTTTTATGGTATTTCATTTAAGAATTTTTCTTAACTGCCAGTCTGTAAATATTTAACCAGCCAAGCAGGAAACAGCCTTTTATTCTCGACTGTATACAGCTTTTGTTTTTATCTGGGTTAGCATGGGTGCCATGTAAATACCACATAAAATTTGACTTTGGTTGTCCTAACTTTGAAGATTGACAGGGGTTTCTTTAATTAATCTTGTTTCCTTTCATGTTCTGTATTGAGATATTGAAATACAGTATTTTATACATTTATACGATTGTGTTTGCATTTATTTAATTTATGTTTCTTTTTTTGAAGCATGTAGCCTTGAATGTTTGTTCTACCTTTTTTTTTTTTTTTTTCACATCATTACTCTGGTGCTGCTTGATGTAACTTGATTAGCTCCCTCCCCAGTCATGATTGGTAATTAAAATAGGCATTAAAATTAGTCACTTAGCAATTTTGCTGTTCAATTGGCAATTAAATTACTTAATTGCAATTAAAGTCCTAATTTTAATTGGCAAAATGATAGATGTAGATTTAAGATAATATGTATAAATACTTTAATAAGTGTCTATATAAGGATTACTTAATTACTCAACTTCAAGTTTATGCTGTTAACTTTAGAACTTTTAAGTGAGCAATGAAATTTATATTACATCTATTCAAAGGATATGGTAATTAGATTTATTGCTTATCACTATAAGGGTCCTTGCTTTAAGTTACTTTTGTAGTGTTAAAATTGTAGGCTTGATAATTGCAGAATTCTGATGAGGAAAAGGGCATATATGTCTCTGTTGCAATATTATCAATACCTTCATTTTTTAAATTAAATTGAGACATTCCATCCACCAATTAGTCTGAGGAAAAAATCAAAAGTGGTTATTTTATCATTAAAGATAGAACAAAAACTAGCCAGCTTGTGATTTACATATAAAAACTTGCAAAATGTATGCATTTTATCTAAATTTAAATAAATGCTAATACTGGTAGTGTTACTAATGTTATTAACTACTTTTAGAATTTGCAGATATTTGATATTTTCTTAACATGTAGCAACTTATTTTCAGAATCTTTAAACTGTCTTTTAGGACTTTGTACATTTTAGTGATGCCCATGTTTACTAAAATTAGCAATGAAATCTAAAACCAAAGTTATTCTTCTTTGCCTAATAAAAAATAGTTCTTAAATAAGAAAATATTAAGTGGTTAATTTAAAAGCAAGTATTTAGGAGATGGTTACTGTGTGTCAAGTATTAACAAAAAAAGAAGGATTTTTATTATGCAAAATACTTTTTGAGTGGCATGAGGTTTTACCATATGTTCAGTTTTATGATTTTAATTTACGAGAAGATGCTTCTAGAAAAAAGAATGCTGTTTTTTTTTTCTGCACATCTTTACACATTTCTAGTACTGAGTTATGTATCAAAGAAAGAAATAATTTTAAAAGTATTTGCGTTAAGTGGTTTTTGGTAAAAATCGGCTGAGAAATACTGAATAAAAGCTACAACTACCCAAAATGTGAATATTAACAAAGCAATTGACTTGTTCTTTAACCATCCTATGAGAAAGGAACAAACAATTTGGTCAATTAATATATCCTGTCAATGCAAATGAAATGGCAAAAGCAAAACAATAAAAACACTTTCAGAAGTAAAAACTAATTTTGTATTTTCAGAAACAGATTTTTTTCAAAGTGAAAATTTATTTCTTGTATCAGTAATGTGACTTACTGCCCAATGGCAACAAATGCTGTGAATGAGTTTGTCCAAATGTAATTTAAAATATATATCTTTTAATGCTAAAAATAGGTTCTACAAAGTAATTTTATTATGAAAAATCTTAAAGTTGCCTCAACTCTTACAGCATAACAGGTATGTCTGTTGCACTATATCTGCATTGTAAGGTCTATTCTGAATTCATTTGGGAAGAATGGTGAAATCCCTAAAGGCCTCTTTCCCATGCATTAAAATAGAAAATCCTATGGGATTACATTCATGTTTGCTTTCTAAATTATGCCAAAAGCTCAATTTTATTAAGTATAATCTGCCTAGCCATGCATAAAATAAAATACTTTGGTTTAGATGTGAGTATATGTATTATTTATGTTGATTTTTAATGAAAATATGTTTACATGTACCAATATGTTCTGCTTAATATTGGTTAATGTCATAAAAGATAATACAGTAACATTACCTTCCTAAATGTTTTTCTGTGGTCATCCAATAGTGTTTCTTAATAGTAATGCTTTTTAATTTATTTCAGTTGGTTTCAAAAGAGGATAGGAGCAATTTTTACTCCCATTCATTTTAAAAATTGTTAAGAAAATAGACCTTCATTGTGGGGTAACTTTACACATTTATACATGGCAATAGTTTAAAGTTATATCAGCTGCGGGGGCCTGAAAAAGCCATTATTGTCATTTTAATTGAGTTATAAAATACTTTATTTGAACTATTTATGTTCAAGAATCTTGAAGGGTTGCAGTCATATAAATGTAGAATTTCAGTTTCTTTTAGCCTAAAGCATAGTTTTAACATTTTCTGAAAGGTTGTTCAATTCTACATTTTGATTCCATATGTGTAATTAAATCTCTATGCACAAAAGCATTCTCTTATGTACTAGCAAATATACCCACAAGAATCTCCTTCTAAACTATAATTTATTTAAACATGTAATCATAGGATTTTAAAACATGCTTTCATTTTTCCAAACTGTATGCCAATTTGAACTTCTTGGTGATAAAATGAGAGATTTTATTACCAGTTTGATTTTTTCCTTCTGTGACCTAACAGTGAGTTAAGCATGAGCAGGAGGAAATAAAGAAAATCTTTTGTGAACCTAATCCCATGTGTTAAAACTGTTTCCCTTTTGGAGAAAATAGAAAAGAATCAAAGATTTTTAGTTATTTTTGAATTCCAGCACAATATGAATATTTGGGCCTGCAGCATTCTCTTTGGTTTAGCTTAGGTAGTAAATAGCTTGTGTGTGTGTGTGTGTGTGCGTGTGTGTGTGTGTGATTCTCTTGAACGTTGTGGAGTCAGGCCCCCTACTGACTGGATCAGTCAATTACACACACATTGGCGGTGCTACTGAGACATCGTCCCATCAGAATCTGGTGTGGAAAACTAGTCTAGGGTTTTGAGCGTGGCCTTTTTTTTTTTTTTTTTTTTTTAAAACACTTTCTGATCTATATGCTGAATCCTTTCCAACCCAGCTCATCCGGGCCCTACAGAAACCCCAGCCTAAGAAGTAGCTTATTCAAAATTGGTTTAAACGAGTTTAACAGTCTTACATCCGGCGTGTCTTCCTAAGAAACAGTAAAAGCTTCCCAGAAACCAGAATAGGACTTTGAAGAGAGAACTCTTACACAGATGATGGAATAGATGAGAAAGGTCTCCCCTTTCTCTCATTTTAATTTATATTTAATTTTATATTTAATCACTCTATTCCCAGTTAATAATAATTGTTATAATAAGCTGCTGTGAAAACGACCCTTCATTCTTGGTTGCATTAAGACTTGGACAAAGGCTGTTATCAGGAAATCGCACTCGACAGGTTGCTATTAAAGAATAAGGCATCATATTACAATGTTTGGCTTCCTTGGAGCTCACTTTAAGAATTCCAGGACACTTTTCAGCTCTCTGGAGAGGCATTTTCAAATTGTCCCAGGCTCAACCCAACCTAAACTGAATGTGTTTTTAATGGCAATGAGGGAGGGGGAAGCGTGCAGAGTGAATGTATCTACTTAGACGAGAGTATGTGTATGGAGGCCGGTGGTTACAACCTTAAAGTTCTCCCGGCCCCCGTTTTCCTAGGACTATATTAAAAAATAATAACTGCCACCCCGGCGTGCCTGTGCTTGAGTTTCCGACTGCCTGAAAATAGCGGCCGGGAGACTGGCCCACCGCGGGGATCAAGGAAAGCTTCCCGTGGCCGCGCCCTGCTCCCTCGCGGAAGGGGAAGGGAACCCGGGAGGGCGCCTCTGAGCTGGAGTTGCTGCTATTTTGGGCCCAGCCTGGCCGGTGCGTCAATGCCTGCGCCCCTGCGTCACCGCCACCCCCACCCCCTTCCTTCTCCCCAGCTCTCCAAACTCTCACTTTTTCCCTTTCGTTCGCATGGAATCGCTT
This sequence comes from Pongo pygmaeus, assembly GCF_028885625.2. NCBI lineage: Eukaryota > Metazoa > Chordata > Mammalia > Primates > Hominidae > Pongo > Pongo pygmaeus. The sequence continues at coordinate 55,822,431 of NC_072384.2, read as the reverse complement.
CTGCCCACGGGGCGCTGACGCTACCGAGCTCATGCTAATATGCTATTCTTCGCCCTCCCCTCCTCATCCCCCTACTCGCACACCCTCACCCGCCACCACAACCCGCCCCCCCCACCCACTTCCTGGTTTTATTTTTTTTCTCGCGCCCGCTAGGGCATCGCCGAGCAGCGGCGGCGGCGGCAGCAGCAGCGGCAGCCGCAACATCTGGGGGAAACTTAAGGTGGTCACGTAGGTTTCCCCGAGGCTGCGGCGCAGAAGAGCCCGCGGCTTCCTGGGGCAGCCGCAGGGCATCTGATGGCAACGCCTCCCCAGCCGCCGGCAAGCTGGGGGCAGCAGGGAGTAGGCAAAGGCGGGGCTGCAGATTAGGGTTGAGTAGCCCGGGATCCCGAATAGTTCCACGGAGCCATCGGCCGGTACTGAGAACACGAGTAGGGGGGCAAGTTGCAAAAGGGTCCCGGCGGCCTGGAAACGAGCCACACCGAGAAAGGAGGGGCGGCTGGGACGCTCTGCGCGAGTAGAAAAGCGGGGGCGGCTCCGAACTTTCCCTCCCAAGGCCCAGCCGCTGGAAGCCCCGCGGGAGAAGCCCTAGGAAGCCCTCCCAGCTCCGGCCGGGAGACGGGGAGGGGGCTTGCCCCTCGGAGCTGCAGCGTTGCCTTTGCTAGAAAGCTCCCTGCGCCCTCGGCGTGGCTAGGGGAAATGACTTGCAAAGCAGAATCGGCGGCGACTCGGACGGCCGCGGGGGTGGGACACGCTCCCACAGCCAGCTCGGGCCCCTCTCCTGGCTGGGCTGTAGGCTCACACCTTACGCTTTGCGGAGTCGCTGCCCCCAATCCCCACCCGCTTCGCTTTTCTTGTCCAGTGTTTCTGGACTCTAAGATTGAGGCTGTGATAGACCTTGTGTTTCAAACGAAGGTTGATTTATCTCCCTAAAACTCGTGGAAGGGGTACGAATTGGTGAGCACCGAGGAGTATCGAAAGTATTAGAGTTTGCAGAAGGTGGGAATCAGAGTACCTTTCTGCAGAAGGCGCACCTGTTGCCTGCTGCTCGGCAGCATTGTCTGCGAAAGGAAAAGCGGCGACGCTTCACTCTGACTTTTGGGGTTTCTAAAGAGCTGGGTCACGGTCACTGTCTACCCTGTCCCCTTCCTTCCCCCCCCCCCCACGCACCACGTCCTCCGTCGAACGTGGGCACTGCATGGAAATAAGGAAACATAGAAAAATAGGCCCTACCCCCACTCCCATTCCCTTTCAGATGGGAGTGTGGGGAGTGGGGGTGGGGTAGAGAGAGTGAGAGAGAGAGATAATGAGAATGAATATATGCCAGAAGAGGAGGAGGCCTGGGACAGGAAAAGGGAGTAAAAGGGGATGAACCGGGTAGGGAAATCCCACCCGAACTGCGTGAGCCCTCTGAGCGTCTCGTGTCATGGGACATCTGTACGCTCTTCCGCTAAGGGGGTGACGAAGGTGGGTGGGAGAGGTTAAGGCGCTGCAAGGCACATCCCACTCTGTGCGGCTCCAGGTGCGTGCTACCTGGCCCACGCCGGCCTTCCCTTCCGCCGGTGCTTTTGTTGCACCCTCCCCACATGTGAGCTGCCGAGCCGCTGCGAGGGCGCAGGGGCTTCGGGGAAAGTGAAGTGTCGCGGCGCTGCGGGCTGCGCAGACCTGGGAGAGGTCACACCTCTTTCGGAAAAAAAAAGAAAAGAAAAAAAAGAAAACACCAAAAACCACCCAAGCTGGCTACCAAGGTGAACACAGAGCGGTTCCCACCTTAAAATCGGCCCTGCTCGTGACGTCAGGTCGGAAATATACCAAAGCGAGCGCGGGCCAGGAGTCCAGGGAGCGCGGCAGCGCGGCGATTGGGCGGCGGGCCGCTGACGCGCGCTGACGCGCGGAGACTTTAGGTGCATGTTGGCAGCGGCAGCGCGAGCCACATAAACAAAGGCACATTGGCGGCCAGGGCCAGTCCGCCCGGCGGCTCGCGCACGGCTCCGCGGTCCCTTTTGCCTGTCCAGCCGGCCGCCTGTCCTTGCTCCCTCCCTCCGTGAGGTGTCCGGGCTCCCTTCGCCCAGCTCGCCCACCCCTCCCCGACCCCGGCGCCCGGGCTCCCAGAGGGAACTGCACTTCGGCAGAGTTGAATGAATGAAGAGAGACGCGGAGATCTCCTAAGTGAGTAAATGCAGCCCATGCAGTTCGCCTTCTTTTATGCTTTTTCCTTCTTTTGCACGTCTCTTCTTTCCACTTGTGTGGGACAGGTTCTCTGGAAATGGGAGCCAGAGGCTTCTAGTGAGAGTGGGACCGAAGGATGGGGAGTGCGTGCGCGCAGTTACCGGGGGGCATTTGTTCGAACTCCGGCTTTGGCACTAGTGGGGAGTTGGCTCTCGACAGAGGCTTCCAGGCTCCTCATTGGTGGACGTGGAAAGGAGACTCCACAGTTTGGGAGCTGAGGACTAGCCCGCGGAAATGTGCGCAAAGTTTGCTGTTAGTGAGGAATTGATTGTGGCCTGTGAACACGGAGACTCCAAGTCCTATGTATACGAGGGAAGCTGCCCACAAACTGACAGGGAGAGAAAGTTCTTCAGTTTATGCGTTGCTTGGGAACTGTGTCTCCGCGGCTGGCCAGCGCGCGATGTTTCCCGGGTATTGTTGAGTAAGGGTGGTGTTGGTAGCGTGTCCTGTTACTAAGTTGCTTGAAATTTCTGGTTTTGACATATGCTGTCCTTGGGTTTGCGAATGTGTCAGAGAGAGAGAGAGAATATGAATATGTAAAGAGTACAGTTATGAAACTGTGGAGCTACCAGGGGGTTAATATCCAACACAGGAATATCTCTAAGGGCTGTGGGGTTCGAGTCGCCTTTCTACTTTTTCTAGGTAATCTCCCCCGACCCCCACCACCTCTATGAAGCAAGATTGTGGGGGAGGGGAAAGAATAAAAAGAGAGGATACTGGCTTTCTTTTTTCATTAGTAATAAGATTGTCTGTGCTCTAGAATGCCTTCCAAGTGGGAACATGTGAAAATTACTAGGACACAAGAATGCCTTGTTCCAGAAAGGCAGATCGTGGAAGGCATTATGGGGAAGGTGTTCATTTTGCTGTGCTGGGAAACACTTCTAATATTGGTGCCAATACCATATAAGCAGTATGTCCCCCCTCTGCAATTGACCTAAGAAGCTCCTGGAAAAGTAGATCCCCTCTTCCCACCTTGTGACCATTAAGCCTTGTGACCATTAAAGATGCTGAAAGACAAGTTTTCTGGAAAAGTGAACATCAGTTTATCTGTAGCTCCAATCCCAGTGCTCTGTCAAAAGCACTTTAGAAGTGCGGATGCTTCCACTCAAATTACCTTCTCAGTCAAGGCCTTTCTAATATTTTGTAAGGGGGAAGATTGTTTTCTCATTTTATATTCTTGACTTCTACTTTCTTCCCCTCTACCAAAAGAAAAGACAATTTCACCACAGGAAAAAAAAATGCAAGAGAAGATTCCAATGCTGTATTTTCAGACTCTAGTCTTCATAATCAGGTCCTGAATTAACCTAAGATGGAAATGACCTCTCCACCTACACTATAGCAAAGGGGCTAGTTCATTACATCATAAATGTTAAGTGAGTTCATGGACTAGCTTTCCTCTTGCAGGATCTTCTCTCTGCAAGGATTTACACAGTGCAATGGGTGGTATTTTCTGTTGTTTCAAGTCATTTCTTTTATACATTCATTTTAAGTGCTATGTTTGGTAAAGGCTTCCCACTCATTTCCAATGAGACAAACAGAGAAGGCATGGAAAGGCCTGCCTGGTGAGTCTACATATGCCCAGCTGAATCTCTGTCGTGAAGAAACCCTGAAGCTTCCTGTGTCTGTATTTCAGGGAGGAGATTGGACAGGCTGGACTCCCCATTGCTTTTCTAAAAATCTTGGAAACTTTGTCCTTCATTGAATTACGACACTGTCCACCTTTAATTTCCTCGAAAACGCCTGTAACTCGGCTGAAGGTTAGTGCAACTTAATTTCTTTCCTTTACTCTCCAGAGTTCCTCAAAATCAAGAAACAGGACAAGGCAAACCCTGTAACTTAAGGTTTGCCCGACCCATCGCCTTCGGGAACAACTTTCTCATTGTGAAATTCAACTTCATTTCTAGATGGTCATTTCTAGAAAGAGACTGCTGAATCTGAGCTTCAGAGAAGAGGCTCATCTGAGTGGGATGAGAGCGGGGGGGGGGGGGGGGGAGGGTAATGGGGGAGATGTTTGGAAATACCCAGGAGTGTAGACCCTCAGTAGCTTTTTAGCTCTGGGTCTTTATTTGGTTATTCTTTCCATGCCCTACATTGTTGTTGTGCAACATTCTCTGTCTCCTGCCCTTCCTCTCGCGCCCCGACACGCTCTCTGACTGCCGCGGGCTGCCGGTGTAGCTCCAGGTGTACCCGAGCCCGGGAGAAAGTGTTCAGTTGACCAGGCTGAGTGTGTTATCACCCTGTTTCATTTCCAGCCATGCCTTGTGTTCAGGCGCAGTATGGGTCCTCGCCTCAAGGAGCCAGCCCCGCTTCTCAGAGCTACAGTTACCACTCTTCGGGAGAATACAGCTCCGATTTCTTAACTCCAGAGTTTGTCAAGTTTAGCATGGACCTCACCAACACTGAAATCACTGCCACCACTTCTCTCCCCAGCTTCAGTACCTTTATGGACAACTACAGCACAGGCTACGACGTCAAGCCACCTTGCTTGTACCAAATGCCCCTGTCCGGACAGCAGTCCTCCATTAAGGTAGAAGACATTCAGATGCACAACTACCAGCAACACAGCCACCTGCCCCCCCAGTCTGAGGAGATGATGCCGCACTCCGGGTCGGTTTACTACAAGCCCTCCTCGCCCCCGACGCCCACCACCCCGGGCTTCCAGGTGCAGCACAGCCCCATGTGGGACGACCCGGGGTCTCTCCACAACTTCCACCAGAACTACGTGGCCACTACGCACATGATCGAGCAGAGGAAAACGCCAGTCTCCCGCCTCTCCCTCTTCTCCTTTAAGCAATCGCCCCCTGGCACCCCGGTGTCTAGTTGCCAGATGCGCTTCGACGGGCCCCTGCACGTCCCCATGAACCCGGAGCCCGCCGGCAGCCACCACGTGGTGGACGGGCAGACCTTCGCTGTGCCCAACCCCATTCGCAAGCCCGCGTCCATGGGCTTCCCTGGCCTGCAGATCGGCCACGCGTCGCAGCTGCTCGACACGCAGGTGCCCTCACCGCCGTCGCGGGGCTCCCCCTCCAACGAGGGGCTGTGCGCTGTGTGTGGGGACAACGCGGCCTGCCAACACTACGGCGTGCGCACCTGTGAGGGCTGCAAAGGCTTCTTTAAGGTGAGCAATAGCGGGAGCAGAGTAGGCAGGTAGGGAGCCCCTAGTGCCCGGGACCTCGGAGTGTGCCCTCTGCCTTGGTGCCAGCAGCCCAGCCCCAGCTGTCCCGGGACTGCCCAGCTCTCCGGGGTCCGCCGAAGCTGCCCTGCAGGAGACCATGGGCTGTGGCAGGGACTTCCGGGTGTCTGAGAAAGGGAAGCAGAAAGACTGGGAGGCCAGGGTCTCATCCCCCTCGCACTCAGCCGACCCGGCTGGCCCCCGCCCGAAGTTGCTGGAGCCGGAGTTGGAAGAGGGTCATTTGCATGTGCTAGGAGCTGTCTTCCCTGTTCAGAATGAAATTGGTTAGGACAGAGAACCGTGTCTGAGCTAACCAAGTGGAACAGAATTCCCTATGGTCAAATTAAGTGATCTCTTTATTTCGCCATCCTGATTGAATAATCTTATCATTTTAAATAGAGAAGGTCTCCAAGGAATGTAAATAATATGAATGCCCACGGATTTGTATTTACTGAGCGTCTCCTTCTCCTTCTCTTGGCATATAAAACACAGCAAGGAGCGGCAAGGTTAGCTCAAATGTTAACGCTATCAATTTTCTTCTGTTAAATGCCCTGGGGGAGGAAAAAAGAAAAGAAAGAAAGAAAAGGAAGAGAAAAAAATAAAATGGAATTGTGTGTATGTGTTTGTTTGTGGGGAGGAATCGTAGACCCCAGCCACATAACAGAAATTTTCTCCGAGTTGCCTGATTTTCAAAAGAAGAAAAAAAATGTTGGTCTATATTGTCTCCTTTTGCAGCGCACAGTGCAAAAAAATGCAAAATACGTGTGTTTAGCAAATAAAAACTGCCCAGTGGACAAGCGTCGCCGGAATCGCTGTCAGTACTGCCGATTTCAGAAGTGCCTGGCTGTTGGGATGGTCAAAGAAGGTAGGCTGGGGGAAGCTGCCGACCCTCCAGTTTGCGCCTGTAGGAAACCACTGCTCATACTCCAGCATCACGTTCCACTTCCCGGTGCTGGGGATCTCCGACTCCCCTTCAGTCTGGCCTCCAGGACCCTGCAGCTGCCTGCTTGCCTGGCCTCCCCTAGAGAAAGCCGCCAGGCCCTTCTCTCCTTTAACTATACGACCCATTTGGAGGAAGACATAAAATAACCCCGCATTTTTTAATGCTTCTAGTCAGTAAAGGCTTTACAAGCACTGGGGCCCTGAGCCGCTCAGCCTGGTGCCCCGCGGCTGCGGCCTTCCCCGGGGAGGGACCGAGGCAGCAGCTGGGCCTGGGCTCGGAAAAGCAGCGCTAACAGGGCTCTTCCTTTGCAGTGGTTCGCACAGACAGTTTAAAAGGCCGGAGAGGTCGTTTGCCCTCGAAACCGAAGAGCCCACAGGAGCCCTCTCCCCCTTCGCCCCCGGTGAGTCTGATCAGTGCCCTCGTCAGGGCCCATGTCGACTCCAACCCGGCTATGACCAGCCTGGACTATTCCAGGGTAAGAAGCTGGCGGGGGGGATATCATGTGGACAAACCGACAGATGGGCAGGACCCCTCCCCACATCCACCATTAACTCTCAGATTCAATGGGGGTAAAGAAGGCAAGCAAGGCTGTATATGCCTCGCAGCTCTGGCCAGGGCCTCAGGATTCAGACCTTCAGACAATCCATGTAGCTGGGGGCATAGACATGAGGACAGGACAGAGGAAGGAGGAGAGGGACATGCTACAGGGTTTGAAGCTGTATGAATTCCCACTACCCCACTACCCCATCGCCCTTCCTCTTCCATATACACCAGTGCCTCTACCATGAAATCCAGGGGCTGTACAAACTCTCCCCCTTCCCGATCTACTTTATTCCCAGTCCTCCATAGAGATAGATGCTTTAATCCTCATCTTTCCTGGCACTGCGCTGGGGAAGGATGTGGGGCCTGTCTGGGGGTCAGGGAAGGGAAGGAGAGGGTGTAAAGAATGGCAGTGGGGTGGGGGATCAAGTGGTCAGATCCTTTTTACTGCAGCTGTGAAAAATATGCGGGCTTTAATTGGAGGAAGTATATTGAGCAAACCTGGTAGCGACTGCAATTTTATTAAGATTTGCAAAAGGGCGTCTCAGCTCGAGGCCCACTCTGGGACTAGCATGAATACTAACATGTCAATTGTTTTGTGGAGATAAGAGTGAACGTTTCCCAGGGCTGGATGGCACTGTATTTAGTCTGTATGGAAATGGTAATTTACATATTTAAAGCAGCGACCTCGTAGCACCATCCCTAATTGAATTAATTGCCCCGGAACATCTAATTTCCTTACTGGTCAGAGAGAGGTTTAATTGTTATAAAAACCTGGCTCCCCTACTAGAAACGGGGTTAGCAATTTCACGGGTTATATATTTTAGAGAACCTCATTAAGTGCTTTTTAAAATGAAATTCCAGTTCCAGGCGAACCCTGACTATCAGATGAGTGGAGATGACACCCAGCATATCCAGCAATTCTATGATCTCCTGACTGGCTCCATGGAGATCATCCGGGGCTGGGCGGAGAAGATCCCTGGCTTCGCAGACCTGCCCAAAGCCGACCAAGACCTGCTTTTTGAATCAGCTTTCTTAGAACTGTTTGTCCTTCGATTAGCATACAGGTAATGAGGGAGGGAGGAGACAATCCAGGGAGGCTGTGAGAGAAATCAAGAAAGGAAAAGAAAGGGAGGAAGGGAAACCAGAGGGTGGGTAGAGAAAAAGACAGAATAGGAAATGAAAGTTGGAGAAAGGAAGAAAAAGAAAGAAACAAAAAAAGACAAGAGAAGGAGTGAGCCTAGAAGACTTGGATGAATGGAATGGAGGTGGGATAGGGGGCGTTCTTGATTGTTATGAAATTAAACCCTTTCAAGGTCCACTGGTCTACATTTTATTAACTCTTCAGTAATTAGGTGCCTCTTAAATCCCTCATTTATTGCTCTTCAAGTAATTAGTTGTTTAGCTTTTCTCTCTCTCTTTTTCTCCCCTCTCTCTCTTTGGTATTAATTGCAGGTCCAACCCAGTGGAGGGTAAACTCATCTTTTGCAATGGGGTGGTCTTGCACAGGTTGCAATGCGTTCGTGGCTTTGGGGAATGGATTGATTCCATTGTTGAATTCTCCTCCAACTTGCAGAATATGAACATCGACATTTCTGCCTTCTCCTGCATTGCTGCCCTGGCTATGGTCACAGGTCAGTACTGCAGGCGCAGGGTGCTTCCCCTCCAGAACTGCCTAGCAGGATTTATCCTGAGTTTCCCTTGTCACAGATTCTCCTTGGTTTTGCCAACTAGCTAACTGTCTTGTACATTCTTCTTTTGTTTCTGATTATGTTTTCTGCAGAGAGACACGGGCTCAAGGAACCCAAGAGAGTGGAAGAACTGCAAAACAAGATTGTAAATTGTCTCAAAGACCACGTGACTTTCAACAATGGGGGGTTGAACCGCCCCAATTATTTGTCCAAACTGTTGGGGAAGCTCCCAGAACTTCGTACCCTTTGCACACAGGGGCTACAGCGCATTTTCTACCTGAAATTGGAAGACTTGGTGCCACCACCAGCAATAATTGACAAACTTTTCCTGGACACTTTACCTTTCTAAGACCTCCTCCCAAGCACTTCAAAGGAACTGGAATGATAACGGAAACTGTCCAGAGGGGGCAAGTCACATGGGCAGAGATAGCCGTGTGAGCTGTCTCAGCTCAAGCTGCCCCCCATTTCTGTAACCCTCCCAGCCCCCTTGATCCCTAAAGAAAACAAACAGACAAACAAAAACTGTTGCTATTTCCTAACCTGCAGGCAGAACCTGAAAGGGCATTTTGGCTCCGGGGCATCCTGGATTTAGAACATGGACTACACACAATACAGTGGTATAAACTTTTTATTCTCAGTTTAAAAATCAGTTTGTTGCTCAGAAGAAAGATTGCTATAATGTATAATGGGAAATGTTTGGCCATGCTTGGTTGTTGCAGTTCAGACAAATGTAACACACACATGCACACACACACACACACACATACAGACAGACACACACAAACACATCTTAAGGGGACACACAAGTATTGCCCTTTAACAAGACTTCAAAGTTTTCTGCTGTAAAGAAAGCTGTAATATATAGTAAAACTAAATGTTGCGTGGGTGGCATGAGTTGAAGAAGGCAAAGGCTTGTAAATTTACCCAATGCAGTTTGGCTTTTTAAATTATTTTGTGCCTATTTATGAATAAATATTACAAATTCTAAAAGATAAGTGTGTTTGCAAAAAAAAGAAAATAAATACATAAAAAAGGGACAAGCATGTTGATTCTAGGTTGAAAATGTTATAGGCACTTGCTACTTCAGTAATGTCTATATTATATAAATAGTATTTCAGACACTATGTAGTCTGTTAGATTTTATAAAGATTGGTAGTTATCTGAGCTTAAACATTTTCTCAATTGTAAAATAGGTGGGCACAAGTATTACACATCAGAAAATCCTGACAAAAGGGACACATAGTGTTTGTAACACCGTCCAACATTCCTTGTTTGTAAGTGTTGTATGTACCGTTGATGTTGATAAAAAGAAAGTTTATATCTTGATTATTTTGTTGTCTAAAGCTAAACAAAACTTGCATGCAGCAGCTTTTGACTGTTTCCAGAGTGCTTATAATATACATAACTCCCTGGAAATTACTGAGCACTTTGAATTTTTTTATGTCTAAAATTGTCAGTTAATTTATTATTTTGTTTGAGTAAGAATTTTAATATTGCCATATTCTGTAGTATTTTTCTTTGTATATTTCTAGTATGGCACATGATATGAGTCACTGCCTTTTTTTTCTATGGTGTATGACAGTTAGAGACGCTGATTTTTTTTTTCTGATAAATTCTTTCTTTGAGAAAGACAATTTTAATGTTTACAACAATAAACCATGTAAATGAACAGAATTTTGTCTTCTTTTTGGACAGAAAAAAATAATGACTAAACAGCAACATAACATACACAGTTGGAGATTAACTTGGGATAGGTCACTTATTCAATATCTGACTTTTAAACAGCCTAAATCTATTCTGGCAAAAGAAATCAGGTGAACCAGAATAATTATCCAGATAATTCAGTAAAATATTTTTTCTGAACCAGAATTTTCCAGTCTGGTGACCAATATTTATTAGAATCAATTTAGAATATCTCAATTCTTCTGTTAACTTTGCAAGTAAGTGTAGCTTTCAGGAGAGAAGTTCTGGAGACCCAAAAGCTTTTGAACTTGAACAAGGTCAGAGTCTTGTCAAGTACTTGTCTTGCACAGTGATTAGGAAGTATCTTTTTAAGACTCAAGAAGTCAACATGGATTTGAGGAGTGTTGTATGTAATCTCCAATTTTCCAGTTTCTCAATTTACAACTGTTGGGTCATGGAGAAAGGGCAAAGCAGTTCAGGCCCTTTGGGCCTTGGGTCACTTTGGCACAGAGCAGAACTCAGTAGAGGTAATTCTTACAACTCTTTATTTTCCTCATTCAGTGGTTGGCGATGAGGTGCAATTTGTAGTTTTAGAATAGAATTTCTCCCGTGTAAGTTTCTCAGGTACATGATAAAATATCTATGTGTTGGGTCTTGGGCCTAGTATGAGCAAGTTGTAGCCGGGCCTCTAGGATTCCACCCAGCACCAACTTTCAAAAAAGAAAGGAAACCGATGCTGTAGAAGCTGCTTCCGCTCAGAACCCTTGTCCTTGGGCAAATGAGGTCCAACGAGTTTCACCTTAGGGCAGCTGTGAATTCATAGAGAGCATAAGATGGGGACGGTCTCCTTCGCTGACCCTAGTGAATTACAGACGGCCTTTGGGTCACTGAAATTTACGAAGAGTGTTATTGTTTTTAAAATGCAGAGTTAGAACTATAAATTGTCACGAGAGCGCTCAGGTTTTCTTTTGCTTGTTTCCCCTCTTTTTAAAAGACACGTTTTGCGGGTCAGCAAAAAGAGAGAATGCAGGTCTCGGTGGTAATATAAGGTTATTTTTACGAGATGCGTTTTTCTCCGGGTAACGGAGGGACAAATAGGGTGGCCACATAAGAGAGTAAATAATAACGAAATGTTCAATTTCTTGACTTTCTTGAAAGGATGAGACTAGCCATATCATTTTGTTTTCACATCTTATGCCCAAGTAAAGCCACAAAGCAGTAAGTAAAGAGAAAGAGAAAAGCTCTTTAGAAATGCTGGGAATCTGCAGAGCCTTCAGCACTCATCTCCCTCCCAGGTGTCTGCAGCCCCGAGACAATGACATTCCGTCACACAATCCCCGAGAGTTGAACCCAGAAACGAACTCTGTGACTGGTTCTCCCTTAAGGAAGCGGCGGCGCAACACCCAAGGCCAAGGGGGTGTCGGGTAGTTCGCCTCCCGGGAATTTGGGGTCAAAGGAGGCAGAGATGACCCTCCACCATGTCCGCGTGCCGACTGCACCGGCTCGCCGAACATTCAGTTGCGATTCCTAAGTTGCAAACTGGCTAGTGCCTTTTCTGTTTCACAGAGTCGCTGTCAAACTCCCGGCCGCGCACCGAGTTGCTCGGGTAAAGAGCGTCGCATGCATTGCCCCTGCATCTTTCCAGATGCAGCTGAGGACTTTTCTTGTCCTAATGTTTCTAGGAGTAAAGTGAGGAAAATCAACAGACACGCTGCATTGCCAAAAGCCAGACGTTGCATGACCTTCTTCAGAAAGAGATTAAACTTTGTAATGAGGGCTTCATACCGCCCTCGTATTCCCACGTCCTCTTAAGCATTTCAGTTATTGTGTATCGTTCCAGCAATGGAAAATATCCGATCATTGTTCTGAAGACATGACCATACAGTTCTCAGCTCTGAGGGAAGGTCTAATTTTAAGTCTTTGCTATCTAGCCCCATTTTGAGTTTATGGAAAGATGCCCTTAATTCAAAGCTCGAGTGAGCAGTGAGCAGCGCTGTCGCCTGCTCCTTCCTGAGGTCTGCCTTTCTGCGGTCCAGGCGACCGCCACAATTTTTTTGGGTGCCCTGCTGGCCTTCCGCTGTGGATGGGTGGATGTGTGTGTGTGTGTGTGTGTGAGAGAGAGAGAGAGAGAGTATTTGGGGTACTGATTCTCACAAGAGAGATATGTACGGCCCAGGGAGCCGATGGCGCCCTGCAGTGACAGAAGCACCCAACGACCTTATTTTGTGTATTTCTTTCTGGCGCTGTACTCCATTCCTAGATAGTTTAGGTGGCTCCTCCCCTAAAAAACACCGGTCATAAATCTTACGGGCCACTGGTTCTCTGCATGCAAGGAGCACAACAAGGAGATATAGATATTCTTGCAAACTTAAGAATGTCATTTGAAGGTTCAATTTCACTTTGCTTGGAGAATCTCTTGGCTTTCTCGGTGTCAGTGCGTCAACGAGAATATCAAATTATCTAATTGTATTTTAAACCTAGGCGTCGGCATTACAGAAATGTTTCCAAGACACAAACAGATCTGTGAGGGAAAAGTTTAATTTCATTGCAATATTTTGATCACAGAGTTTTCCAGTACAGGATACATTTCCATCTCGCCAGGTCCTATACAGGGGAGTGACACCAGAGCACTTCTAGGCATCGCGCGTGTTGCGCATCTTCGAGCCACCAGCTCCCCGCCTCGCGTCACACGCTCGTCCGTTTCCTTTTGTATCCGCCGCGCGGCAGCGCCGAGGTGCCGAGAGTAAAGGCTGGGGGGCTCCCCGCCTGGGCCTCGCCTCTGTCTGTGGAAGACGCGCTTGTCTCAAGCCCGGATGCTCTCAAATCCAGGTCAAAAATGGAGACAGGTTCCCTCAAGGTGGAAGGGGAAAGGACAGTATCTATTCTTGGAGATTTTAAAACTTTTTCTCAGTATTATTTTGACTATTGAATAGAAGTCTGGAAGTGAGTTTCTCATACATTCTTCTCCAAAAGAGGTTGTAAGGTCCCCTCCCCACTTGTCCCCGCTGTCAGAACAGGAACGCTTGCATCGTGGCCGCACCCCGGAATTTCTTAGGATTCCAAGCTTCCCAGGCAACTACGGGCCAGGACTGACTCAATTTTGGGGTCTCATGGAGGAGGAAGAGGGTTTGGGGTCTCAGCCGACGCCCAGTTAACCCTTCTTCCCCACAGGGCTCAGCCACGACTTAAAAAAAAAGCGCACCCAATTCCAAGTCTTTGGGAAAGGTTCTGCTTAGATCTGTGCATCCAACAGAACTCGAACCCAAGCAATCACGTTTCGCACCCCTGCATTTATTGTGTTCAGTCGATACTGGCTGACTTTGCTGGTAAAGCAAGATATGAATTCCAAACAGGTCATCACTTTTTAGTAATTCGTTTTTAATAATAAAATGAACATATGGAAATCCCCATTTTACTTTTAAATTTTGCTAGAAACCAAAATATTGCACATAACTATTTAGGATGGCAAGACTGTCATTTAAAGCCATTTTCCTTTAGTATGTTCCCCGAGACCATTAGGAGCGACAGCTGGGGCCGCAAGGAAGATCTTTCCTCCGACTTTGACTTTGCCTTTCCTTAGGAAAAGTCCAGCTTCCGTCGGAGGGCGCCTGGTGGGGCGGTCCTGGCGCGGGAAAGCAAGGCCCCACCCCACGCTGGGGGCGCTCGAACAGAGCGGCAATTTTGGTTCCTAGCCGCGACGTGCGCTCTGGGCCCTGCAGACAGTGGCGGGAGAATTCCGGAAAGCAGGGTTCTTGCCGCATACTCCCCACCCCCACCCCCACGCCTTCTTATTAGTCACCCTCCAACCCCTCCTCCCAGCATAGTCTTATTTCCAGGCTTCGGAATTACTGGAGAGGACTTGTGTCCGCGATCCGCCCTGCGGCGAAAATGGAGACACAAGCCCTCCTGCTCTGCCCACTGCGTTTTGGAGACGTAGTTTGACTTTGCGGCTTGCAGTCGTAGACTTTGCGGAGAGAGCCCTGGAGCAATTAGGACGCATTCACTTGGGTGAACTTTGTTTCCTCGGTGTCCCTCCCTTTCCTCCCCAGCTGCTCCCTGCGTCTTTCTCAGCTGTTCTACACCCCCCCGCCCCCCACCCTCAGGGCGAAGGCCGCAACAGGCTGCAGTCGCCTCTAGGTCGGGTCTGGTGCGCTAGGGCACGAGCACAGGAGGCGGAGCGCGTCTCCTGCTTCTTCCTGCACCCAACGATTTCCGGTCAGTCTCTGGTCTTTTCGAGCGCTGAGCTGGGCTGGGGCTACCTCCCACGCGACACTGGGGAAAACTCTTTTTCTAGTGGTGAGGGCGCACAAAAGGGTGGGGCAGAGGCGCGTCCGCACCTCGTGGAGGTCTAGGAGAGGGGCCCAGACGCCCATGCCACAATCATGCTCCACACGTGTGCTCACGACCCAAAGCTCTGAAGATAGATTGCGCGTCCCCGCCCCGCTTTCAGGTCTCCTCGCAACGCGTGTAATGAGCCCCAGGCCTGCGAGCGCTTGAGCGAGCGTCTAGTCAAGTGGCCAGATCAGGGCTGCGCCTGTAGGGGCCTTGGGGCCGCCTGTACGCTTATCTTCCCGTGGTTGGGAGCGCTCCTTCTTCTCTACAAGATGCTGACTGCGGGCCGCTCGCTGCCCTCTTCTCGGCTTAGCTGAACCCTGTCGCGCCCAGTTTAACTGGACACAGCGCCGAGCCAGCACCTGGATCCTAGGAGAGCTCAACTTCAACGCTTTTCTCCTCATTTCTTCTTCCCACACTTAATCTTTCTCACTCCCATTTTTTCTTATTTCATCTCAACCTGTGTTTAGATAAACTAGGATTTCCAGGACATATGTCACCCGTTCTAGCAGATACAATGCCCAAGTTTCTGCTAGAGACGTCCCTGGTACAGTAGAGGGCGGCCGCTGCGAATGTGAGAAGTCTTT
Organism: Pongo pygmaeus; assembly: GCF_028885625.2. Lineage (NCBI taxonomy): Eukaryota > Metazoa > Chordata > Mammalia > Primates > Hominidae > Pongo > Pongo pygmaeus. The sequence goes on along the minus strand of NC_072384.2, from coordinate 55,807,257 downwards.
CATCGGGTGCTAGAGGGACTTCCAGAGGGATTGAGTCTACCACGATTTCTTGGCTCTGGAAGCTTGGACGAGAGGATTGTTTTGACAAACTCAAATTAAATTGGGATTTTGAGAAGGGTAAGGACAAAGAGAGGACTCCTCATCAATAAGCTGCAAGTAGGCCAGTGTTTTTCAAACTGAGGGTCCTGACCCATTAGTGGTTTTCAAAGATATTATATTGGGTTGCCATCAGAATTTTCTTCTAAAGAAATGAAAGAATAACAGAATAGAAATTATGAGGGCTTTGCAGGATAGCAAAAATATAAGACGTCTAAGCATCGTTTGCTGCAATTTTTCTTGGATGACACTATGAAATATATTTATGGGGGGGGTCTCAGTTAAAAAGGTTGATAGTATCACTACTGAGGACCACATTGTACAGGAAGTGAGAGAAAGGGCTGCCTTTATTGAGAGATACTGATAAGGGAATCTCAGCACTGTGGTTTTCTTTTCTCTTTTTCTTTTCTGTTCTTTTTCTCTTTTTTTTTTTTTTTTTTGAGATTGAGATGGAGTCCTCGCTCTGTCACCCAGGCTGGAGTGCAGTGGTGCCTTCTCAGCTCACTGCAGCCTCCGTCTCCCTGACAGGTGCGGGCACCCCACCCAGCTTTTTTTTTTTTTTTTGTATTTCTAGTAGAGATGGGGTTTCACAATGTTGGCCAGGCTGGCCTCAAACCCCTGACCTCAGGTGATCCACCTGCCTTGGCCTCCCAAAGTGCTGGGATTACAGGTGTGAGCCACCATGCCTGGCCTACTACTGTGGTTTTCTGGCCAGTCCTCTTTCTTCACTCTGGTTTGTTCGTTTTTGGTCACCACTCCAATGGATTTCTGTATCTCTTTATCCTCTGGCCTGTTATCTGCTTGAAGCCAGGTGGGTGTCATAAGGAAGGGCCAGGGGGACAAGCACATAACACATGTAGCCACCCCCTTTTCATCTTCCTCAGCAACCTGGTACCTGGGAAGAGAGTGAACAGCAAAAAAGGCATAGAGGAAAGCTAGAGAAAAGGGACGGTAGTGAATGTCCCATTGTCCATGTCACAGGCCTTCTCATTTATATGCTATTGCCAAACACGAAGGAGGAAGCAAAAGCTTTTGGGGGAAATGGGTAGAGATAGGGATGGATAAAGATAATGAACCATACTGTGAATGATCAGGTGAGCAGGGACTGATAAGTTGGAAGAGGAGGAGGCAATTTAGAGGATTTATTTAATCAGAGTCCTAGAGTTGAAGGCAGAGATGAGGAGAGGATTAAAATGGCCAGGGTGCCAGCAATAATGTGAATGAGTTTAAAGTAAGAAGAGATCTATGGAAGTGAATAAAAAGGGCACATGGAGGATGCTGGGTGTTGGGCAGGCAGGTAGGTATAAGGTGAAAGTTGGATATAGAGGCCATAGCAGGACTATGTTAGGAGAGTGTGGCTCTAAGTATGGGAAGCTCTGGGCTAATGAGGACCACACAGATGTTTCAAGGTATGTCATAAAGGAGTTAAAAGGAACAAAATTATTGGCATGGAAACTTGCATTTCCTATCATTCCATTCTAGTCAGAGAGCTTGTTTCCTAAGAGGTGCTGCATTCTTTAGGCAGGGGTGATGTGGACTCCTTCAAAGATTTGGGCCATTGTGAAGGGCAGAAGCAGGTGGCAGACAGAGGACACATTCCATGGTTTCTGACATTCTTCCATTACAATAACTCTACTACATGTTGCAAAGCCAGATCTCATATCATATAATCCTCTCAACTCCAAATATGATGTTGGCACTGTTATTTCCATTTTACAAATGAAGTGATGAGGTTCAGAGGTATCGTTTAGTATCTTGGCCTATAAGTACATGGAAGAGTTGGAATTCGAACTGAGAGCCAGGATATGAACTTACAGGTGCCTTGCTTTAGCACTGCCTGTCCCAGAAGGATTGTACCTTTCTGCTTCTCCAGAAACTAACTAAAGATTTTCTCACCTGCTGAGAGTTGAGGATGTTGCTTCAGGCATGTTCAGACTTCTGGAGGGGAGCATTGACATGAAACCACAGTGTGGTAAGTGATAATAGTATAATGTTCTTCTCGCTGAAATTTTAAAGAAGGGGTTATTTTCATTGCTTTTCGGAGTTTATGGGCGAAGGAGTTCTGAGTTGCTTGCTTTGCTGCCCAAGAAAAGAGTGGGAATGTTTGCTGCATGTGTTTATGCCATTGAGAAAGTCATATTAAAAGTAGTAAAAAAGAAAACTGTTTTTCGTCCTCAAGCTGTTTGAATTTCCTTATATTAATCATTTGAGTTTTCAGCAAGCTTCTAGGTTTCCTATCAGGAAAACCGAATTGCATATTAGTTAGTTCACAGTCCTGAGCAGGCCACTTTGTAAAAATGAAAAGCTGGCTATGCATGAACCTTTTATTCTTTCTTCTACTTCTTCTATATTTGTGGTAGACAGTGTTTAGCTGTTATTAACATTTTCTTAAGAGCTACTCTTACAGTCTAACAAATGGTATAAATAGATTTTGCTTATACAGTCAAGCAGAGAGTAATATTTATTCAGAAGACTGTCTGCATCTAACTTGGTGTGGTCAAAGGGTGGCAAAAATAGTCTTATTATATTATAAAATTTATTAGAATATACACACTTGACAAAATATAGTGGATTTAGGTCAGCTGTTTGCTTATACAATAGATTTTGTTCATCTTTTGACATTTAATTTAAGCTTCACTTATCTGAGGGCTGGAAGTAGGATAAGTATGTTCTGCATGTGTTATGCTTCTTGTTTTATAAGACTTACTTGTCTGCAGTTATCCGGAAATAATTCATAATCAGTGATTTAGGGACAAGGAAGCCTTGTGACATGTTCTCAAAGTGTCTTTCTGAAATGAAGTTCTGAAAAGTTGAATTATGGAGACCCTAACAGGGGTTTCTATTTTTGAGGAATGAAGATAGCTGCATTTGCTTTCTTGGTCTTTTGACTAATTATCCTCCCTGCATACTGAATTGATACAGTTAAAAACAAGCTTCTAACAAATCCATAATGAATCTATTTGGTGCCAGGAGTCTGTGTTCTGTGTAATTGTCCTGCTCTCAGAAATGCTGGGCAGAATTCTCTACATGGGCCACATGTGTGGAAATGACATAGAAAACATTTGACACATCAGTAACTTATTTTTAATATATCTGAGAAAAATAAAGTCCGCTGCTATAAAATCTGCACTTGTAGATGTGTGAGCCCTAAATAACCTTTAAAATTGGTCGTGGTGTGGTGGGAGATGTTGGTATTCATGAGTGTTTTGACATGTTTGACATTTTATGTATGGTGCACTGCTCTGTCTTGCATTTTTTCCCCAATAGTGCACATTTTCTTACTAAAATGCAGTTTTTGGTGTTTATATTTGGGGTTTCCAAGTCTGCTTATTGGACGAATGATTTTCTTGTTACTTATGCAAATAATGTTTTAATGAATTAGGTTATTATTGATTTTTATAATATAAGCATAAAAGAGGAATTCATAAAAAAGATATTTTTAATTTTTAAAGAAGGAATATATGATAAAATATATTTGATAAATGCCACATATCTCCAACTTGCAGTGGTCCTGGGTTAGTAAATAAGGAAAAGCAATTCTATGGAATGATTATGCTCTCTGGAGCCAAGGAATTTGTGCACCTGAATCTTGGGTAATGAATATAGATTTTAAAAATCAGTCTGAGCAGCATTTAAATTTGTCCTCCATTTATATTTGGAAGGGATAAAAGGGTCCCTAGTAAAGTATTGCCAATTGAACTGAAAATCTGGGTGGCCTTGAGGTAAATATAATGTAAAAAACACATACCTAAGTATATGTGGAATCAGATGTCAATAGTGTTCACTGAATAGGATATATGTTTGATACGGTGGTCATCTCCTTTTGTATCATCTTCTATATTAATTCTCTAGGTAGAATTCAATAAGTGAGTTTAAAACTAATTCTTGGTGAAGCATTTTTTAAATTTATGACTACAATGCTACTTTTTTTTGAGTATTAGAAAAGGCAAAAATTTTGATTGAAAAGCTTTTACTATCACATTTTTACCTTTGTGATAAAACCGAATGCTATACAGTCTATTCTAATTTCTATTCTAACTTGACTAATGATAGATTTGGCTGAAAGTTTCATAATTCAGAATTAAGATGTTGCTAATTACTTTTTCCCTCTTTAAAGCCCATGTTACTAATAATGTGGCTTCCCTTTAAATGTTATTCTCTTTAAGACTGTAAGTGACTCTAAGGCTTTGACATTTTTTTGTCCCAGATATTTCTCCTGTTTTTAATCTCCACTTGTTGTCACATGCCAGGACAGCGCTGTACCTTCAGGTGGGAGGACAGAGGGGCAACTTTCTTTGTCCAGGGTGTCAGGGCTGTTTTCCTCTGGAGCGGAAGTTTTATGTGCACTTTCTTTTGTATCCTCTCCCTGGAGACTAACACATCACCTCCATGACACATGTAGCAGTTGTAGCCTGGGGTTTGACCGGGATAGCGTAAGTTTACTTTCAGTAAGCAGAAGTATTCAATTGCTTCTTACAATTCAAATGGTATCAAGAGACCAACTTGCATGCACTATCTAAGGTACCTTCTCATGTTCTGTTCTTGACTAACAAAGCCTCAATGTCTCTCACATCCCTTTGAGGATCTTCTTGAGTAAAATTCCATTCATAAAACACAAAACAACTTAAAACTTTAACATTGAAAGTGCAGTGCTGCTCTTTTAAAAATATTATTTTGATTTGTAGAGCAATGTGAATGATTATAGTCTGACACTAACAAGATTGTGAATCTCATTTTCAATGTTATGAGTTAGAAAAAATGCAAGGCTTTTCTTGAATGTGCAGTGTTTTGTATGCTCAACATTGCTTTCATCAAAATATGTACTGTTGATTCATTCATTACATTCCTTGTCTGTACTTAACTGAAAAGCAAGAAAAAGAAAATCAAGTGCTTGTCTTTCCTTGAGTTAATTTCCCTTAACATGTATTCAAAATAAGCATTCCAATGTAGCATCATGTAAAATAGTTATAGAATTTGATGATTATAGGAAAGTTGGTGTGGGTGAGAAATGCATCATTCATTAGATTGCAAGTAGCAATGTTTGAGAGAAAGGCAGGTACTATAAACAAGAAGCTGTAAATAAACACTTTTCCTCCTTTCTGTTACTTGAATACAAATACTTGCATTATGTGGACATATTCATAAATTTTGATGATAACTTAGTGAAACAGGACCATAAATATGGAAACTATGCATATTATTAAATGTATATGATTTTACGATGAATGCTTATTATTTTTAAAAGTCTGTGTTCCTATGGCTTTTACTTAGAGAAATCAATCTTCTGGTACTATGAATAGCCTAATCATTTTTTTTCCTCTAGCTAATAACAGTAACTTCCAAAATTGAAGACTGAACCACAGCAGTCAAACTTAACAACCTTTTGATCAAAACCGGTGACTAAAAGGAACATGAAACCTGTGATACAGTTTCAGAAAACCTTATTTGAAATCTTATTCATATTAACATGGCCACTGTCACATGTGCTGAAAATTGGTTGAGAGACCATAAATAAAATGAACTGTTACTCTGCAATAAGCTGACTTGTGTGGAGTGATTCAGTGGGGGTGCTGTTATAAGGTTTTTATTTAACCTTACTATTAATAACCCTTATAATGGGCAAAGATCATATTAATTACACTCATAAATGGAACTGAATTGAGATCTTGGTGACACTGGAGAAATACAGTGGCACAAAGAGAGGTCAGGCATACATAGAAAAAATAAAGCATTTCTCAGCTGAGAAAGACAAAAGCAAATATATCTAATACACATCTCAGTACAAATTTGAAATACAAAGTATGAGTTCAAGAGAAATATTTGTAAAATGCTAATGCTGGAATGAAGGCTAGAGAAAAAAATTAGCTGGAAATATTTTGTATAAACTTATAGCAAAAAAAATCTTATATGCTTTTGAAGCTGCATGCCCAGAGACTTCTTACCAAGAGAACAAGAGAGGTGATCATCTTTTTTCTGTATAAAGCATTGATGAGGCAGTACCAGAATCTTGTATGCAGTTCTGAATATCCCAGCACCAGAAGGATGTTGACAAATTGGACAGATTTCAGAGAAGCACAACAAAAATGATTAAGGGGCTGGTGCAACTGACTTATGAGGACAGATTAAAAGAACCAATTATGTATTGCTTACCCAAACAAGATAGGCAGCACAGTGGGGAGGAGAGACAAGAAAACCATGTATGATTACTTGAAGAGTGTAAATACCAAGGTAGGAGATGTTTAGATTGGTCCAAAGTGGCAATAACTTTGAGGTATAGGGAAAGAAATAAGTAAAGAATAATTTGGTAGATTATGAAAACATAATTTGCAGTGATGTTACTTATAAAATAATGGAAGCAATTTTGAGGAATTGGTAAACTGCATTGGTTTATTATTATTCTGTTTTTCAAAATGCAAAAAGAAACTGCTTATTCACTACTGGGAAAACTTTTAGATGAGAAGGAGGAAAAGAAAGGAAAACCCAATAGTTTACTTCAATTTAGAATGTGAGGAGCTTCATATGTAGTTTAAATTAAATATGACACATTCCAATAAAGGTCAGAGTGAATGTTAAATGAAGCTGTCCTAAAAATAGGACCATTCCTGCTTTCACAGCTCTTCTTAGCATTACGTGTACTCTCGACCATATATTCTATAGTAGGGTAATCTTAGCTTGGTCAGTGTAATAAGAGGATTCTAATATTTTCTTTTAATAAAATATTCCTCTCATGAAACAATTGTCCTCATAATGATGTTGATGGGACAATCTTCACTATCAAATTGATAAAAGAAGTAAGAAGTGTTCTTATTTGTCCTTGGTTACTATTTTTCCTGTCATGTCCTTCTGAAACATGGCTCAACTAGGAAGGAAAAAGAATGAATGAAATTAAGTGGCCACTTTAAGTTATATAAGCATAGAAGTGAGGGAAAGGATATTACAAAGCATCCTATCTTAGAAGCCAAGCAAAGGAAAAGATTTCTTCTAGTGTCAAGGAGGAACATCAATGCCTTAAAAAACATTAATGGTAGAAAAAGAAAAAATGTAAGTGAACTGAAGGCCCATAAGGATCTCCTGCTCTCTCTGTCTTAGTAGGAGAGTGATTTTCCCGTGCTAGAAGATGCAGTATGTGAGGTAGAGAGATGCAGAAGGAGAATCTCATTAACATGAGCTCTCTCCACTTCTCCATGCAATTGGAAACTGCCTGCTGTCAGGCTGCTGAGAAGCCAACATATGCAGGCTTCCAGGGCGTGCATGCTGCAGAAGGCTGAGTGTAATTATTTCTGGATAGGATCCTGTGTATGATTCCATGATAGTACTGACTTATAGTCTGTCTTTATTTGAACTGATATTTCCTGTACTTATAATTGAAGCTTCTAACAGTGAGGCATCATTTTGGAGGTGCAGATAGATATTTTCTCTTAAGTTAGGTAGTGAATGTTGAATTCTGGTGCACTTACTGTACTGATTGGAAGAAAAAAGAAAAAAAAATCCCAACATTTGTTTTTATTGTTTTTAAAGGATTGTTGTTGTTGTGTTAGCCAGTACATATGTGATGGTTTGTGGTCAGTTATATCTAACTGGTTCTATTTGTACTATCTTTAAATTTCTATTGGGTGTGTTTTATATCAAAACTTTCCACATAATTTTAGTTTTACGATGACAGAATGTTACATGGTACCTTTTTACTCTGCTGTAAGAGATCCCAAGTGTTTTTATTTATTATTATTATCTGTTAAAAAATAATCAGTTTTAAAAACTGCATTGTCCTAATAAAAGACAATGAATGATATTTACTAGACAGTTTTATTAAGTGGAGAAGATGCTGTAAGACTTCAGTATTTATTTTCTTCATTTGGTAAATGGTTATAATTTCTGTTTTTATTTTAGCAAACTCTTCAGCCCAGAGATTTAATTTAATCATTTCTGTCTTAAAAAGTGATAGAGAAGAGATTACACAGGTAGACTATGCTGTAAGCAAACGTTTATAATTGTTAAACTGCTTTACTTGTGTTACTGTCTTAGTGACTCGATAGAAAAATGACCTTACTTTTGCACAAAAAATTAATTAAAGAAAGCTGCAATCATTGACTTTTTCTTAGAAGACTAATTATAAACTTTTCTAACACGAAACGTTTCTGCTGTAACTACTTGCGAATTTAAAACTTCCAATGTGGAGAGAGGAGGGGGTTGATTTTTGTTTCCAGTTTTATAATTGAGAACATTATTATTATTATTATTATTGTGCAATATTTATAATGTCTATTTGGTGAATTTTATTCATTTTTGAAGCAGTTAACATTTGTTATCTTCTTAGAAAGATAAGCACTTGTTTGTTTCTTGAATTGTAAAATGATAAAGCTTGAAGTGATCTCACCAGGTTGACTAAGGCTATCTTTTTTCTCTTGCCCAATATTGTCTTGCTTCCCTTGGATGCCAAAGACAATGTTCCATCTTAGCTCCAACTAAACAAAGGGTAACCTGTCAAGGGATAGGAATTTGAAAAAAATTTTTATGAGCGCTTTAATATTTAGATGCTAACTACTTTGAATATCCCATTAAAAGGAATGAAAGATTTATCTTTTGATAAATTTCTGGGACTCAGTGGAAATTCATAGGCACTCCAGTGTTTTACCCTGTAGTGCATTAACACATTTATATTCCAGATAAACGTCTCAGAAATGACTGTTTTTAGGCCCACTTTAGGAAGGGCATATTTTGCATATAAAATATTATGATACAGTCACAGAATATTATAGCATTTAGTGAATGATTTAGTGAATACTCTCCCAAGTGTTTTTAGGATGCCAAGTGTAGCTAAATTACATTATGTACATTTGGCTTACTTATACAAAATGTATTTATTTATAGAAAAAGTAGTTTTTTGAGATGATTCTTTAACATATGTGAATAACTTCCATTGATTTTTTTCCAAGGAATAAGAAATATTTAAGTTGGTATGAATGTGAGAGTTTTTGACAATGGTGAGCTTTGTTGCTTAACACTTTCTTGGTAGATTTATAAATAATGACTTATGTTCTAAAGATGCACACAATGCAGAAAAAATGCTTGAGGCAGTCAACATATATTGTTACATATACAGATACTAAATTGCTCTGACACTAATTAGGGCATAAATAATGGTATACCTAACCAAAGACAAGCAAAACATTTGTTTCATAATTAAACTAAAACTTTATTTGCAGGTTCAGAGTTCATCTGCTTAAAACAGGCCAGGACAGACAGATAAAACCTAAGCAAGTAGACAGAGCCACAGTGCCCAGCTTTGCATCATTCTGAGGACTTTGAACTCCCATTGAGGGTCCAGGGTCTTGAGGCATGTGGCAATAGGAATTGGCATGTTCAGTAGGGCGAACTGTTGTCTTTGAGCTTTTTATTTTCCATAAGTGTATACCAGACTCTGTTTACATATCTTCCTCCCTTTTGTCTTGATCAGTTTGGAGTTTTCAAGGGAAGGGTCAGCCTAGTTTGTGTTCATATTAGGAGCACTTTGGGAATTTAATTAGTCACCTTGCTGAAAATTACATATTTTATTTTAATTACAAAGAATGAAAGAAGTAGCCTCCAGTGGAATGGTAGCTTTAGAATCTTTTAGGAGTACTAGGGGAACAGTTCCAAAGATTTGGATATGAATGTGAAAGTTGACCAAATGCAAAATAGTAGTTACTGTATAACTCAATAATGCAATGCATTGTATCACCTATAAGATAGGTTGGGATTTTTGGCACTTCGTATGAGCATTGAAGTAAAACTAGGCATCATTGGTGATATGGTTTGGCTCCGTGTCCCAACCCAAATATAATGTTGAACCTAGTGTTGGAGGAGGGCCCTGGTGGGAGTTGATTGAATCATGGGGGTGGACTTCTCCCTTGCTGTTCTTATGGTAGAATTCTCATGAGATCTGGTTGTTTGAGAGTGTGTTGTAGCACTTCCCTCTTCTCTCCCCCTTCCCCGCTCCTCCCTGGGAAGAAGGTGCTTGCTTTTACTTCTCCCTTCTGCCATGATTTTAAGTTTCCTGGGGCCTCCCCAACCATGCTTCCTGTATAGTCTGTGAATCTGTGAGTCATTTAAACCTATTTTCTTCACAAATTACCCAGTCTTAGATAGTGTGACAATGGACTAATACAACTGGTAAATGACCAAACATCTATGTTTATTGGGCATTGCCACTTACTAGCTGTTACCATGGGCAATTTTCATATCCTATCTATGCTTCAGTTTCTTCATCAGTAAATGAAATAAAAATATGATCTCTTAGGGTAGTTGCGAGGTTTAAATGTATCAAATGCTTAGAACAATGCCTGATTAGTGATTAATTCCTGGTAAGCTATTATTACTTTGATTACTGCAATCTTATTGAGCTCTGAGAATACAATTACTTTCTATTTCAATTCTGCTTTTCCCCCTTATTGATTCTCCCGTTGTACTTCGTGGTTTGTACTGCTATTCTATGTAAAGATCCTCTTCTGGATTCATTTATTTGATTAATTTTGATGGCAAATTCTCTATGTGTGAGAGGAGTAGGGATACTGGGAAGACAAATAAAATCCATGGTCACTTATCTGAGCCATCTTACAACCTTGTAAGGGAGACATACATGAAAACAAACACTTTCAACACAATATGTGAAGAACTCTAATGGGGGCCTATGAGCCATATGTTGGATGTAGTAAAGGTAGGAGTTTGCTTCTTAGATAAGAAGGAAATGAAAAATTGAAGGCATAAAGATATGAGATTTGGGATTTTTCTGGGAAATGCTGGTGTATATAAAACTCAAGAGGTATTAACGGAAAATGAAGTTGGACTGATATAAAGAATCTAGATTCTGTAAGCCATTTGTTGCAGATTAAATGTGTTCCCCAAAAGTCTATGTTTTGGAAACTGAATTCAATGCAGCAGTGTTGAGAGAAGGGACATTTAAGTGTTGATTAGAACATGAGAATTCTGCCTTCATGAAGGGATTAATGCTGTTATCTGAGGAGTGAATTATTTAACTTGGAAGTGTGTTCGTGATAAAAAGGATGACTTTGGCTCCATTTTCTCTCACTGTCTCTCTTGACAGGTTACCATGTAATGCCTTCCATTACAGGATGACTCTTGCCAGTGGCATTCCCTTGGACTTCCTAACCTGCAGAACCATGAGCCAAAATAAACTTCTGTTCTTCATAAATAACCCAGTCTCTGGTACCTTGTTATAGCAGCAGAAAATAAACTAAGACACCATATAAAGGACTTTATTTTATATTTTGACAAATAGGCAATAGTAAGCAATTTATGAACCTTGAATTGGGAAATAAAACTGATTATATTTTTATAAAAATCACTCTGGCTACACAGGTTTGAGCATTAGGATGGTGGCAATAGACGCTATGGAGACAGACCAATTATTAGAAACTCTGAATACCTCATCTTGGTTTTTTTCATCTATGTGCTGTACCAGGCAATGTAAGAACTTCAAGAACCTAAGAACATTTCCTTACTCCTGTTACAATACATACAATATATACTTTTCTCCTAATATATAAATTAATTTTTAATTAAAGCAATATATTTATATGATTTAAATAAATTAAATCATTTGTAAAGGCTTGTAAGTACAGGAGTCTCTTGACATTACCTCTCCCCATTTCCTAGTCTCTCTTCCTAGAAGGAATCACTTTCAGTGGTTTTTCTAAACATATTGATTACATTTTTATTTCTTGATTTCTCAATTTTGGACATTATTGACTTCTCATTATGACAGTTGAGAAATGGGCTGTCTTCCAAGCTATTTCTACTGTCCCCTGCTTCTTTTCATTTCAATTTCCTCCATCCTTTCAATGTAGCTCACCTTCCCCTCCCCTCCCCTCCCCTCCCCTCCCCTCCTCTCCTCCCTTCCCTTCCCTTCCCTTCCCTTCCCTTCCTTTCCCTTCCCTTCCCTTCCCTTCCTTTCCCTTCCCTTCCCTTCCCTTCCCTTCTCTTCCCTTCTCTTCTCTTCTCTTCTCCCCTTCCCTTCTCCATCTCCCTCTCCCTCTCCTCTCCTTTTTTTCTTTTCTTTTCAACATGATTTTGCTTTGCCACCCAGGCTAGAATACAGTACTTCCATCATAGCTCACTGCAGCCTTGAACTTCTGGGCTCAAGTAATCCTTCTGCCCCAGCTTCCCAAGCAGCTGGGACTACAGTCGTGTGCCACTGTGCCAGGTACAGCTGCACCATTTTGATTTCTCACCTATAGTGTACAAGGTTTCAATTTCTCCACATCCTTGCCAACATTTCTCTTGTTTATCTTTGATAATAGCTATCCTAATAGGTGTGAGGCTATTGGATTTCATTGTGGTTTTCCTTTACATTTCTCTGATGATTAGTACCTTGAATATCTTTTCTGTAGGCCATTTGTATGTCTTCTTTGGAATGTCTATTCAAGTCTTCAGCTCATTTTTAATTGGGTTATCAGTCTTTTTTTTTTTCTTTTGCTACTGCATTGTAAGAATTCCTTATATATTTTGGAAACTAACCCTGTATCAGGTATATGAGGTATATGTTTGCAAATATTTTCTCTTGTTCTGTGTGTTGCCTTTTCACTCTGTTGGTGTTTTGCTTTGCTGTATAGAAGCTTTTTAGTTTGATTTAGTCCCATTTGTCTATCTTCACTTTTGTTGCCTGTGGTTTTGGGGTCATATCCATGAAAAAATTGCCAAGATCAGTATCATGAAGCTTTTCCTCTAAATTTTTTCGTAGAAGTTTTATACTTTCAGGTCTTATGTTGAAATATTTAATCCATTTATAGTTGACTTTTGTGTACAGTGTAAGATAAGGGTCCAATTTTTGCATGTGGAGATCTAGTTTTCCTAACACCATTTGTTGAAGAGACTGTCCTTTTACTACTGAGTATTCTTGGCACCCTTGTGGAAGATGAGTTGTATATATGTATGTGTAGATTTATTTCTGGGATCCCTATTCTGTTCCATTGGTCTATATGTCTGTCTTTATGCCAGTACTGTACTACTTTTGTTTGTTTTTTATTTTTGAGATGGAGTCTTACTCTGCTGCCCAGGTTGGAGTGCAGTGATGCAATCTCGGCTCACTGCAACCTCAGCCTCCCGGGTTCAAGCGATTCTCGTCCCTCAGCTTCCTGAGTAGCTGGAACTGCAGGCAAGCATCACCACGCCCAGCTAATTTTTGTGTTTTTAGTAGAGATGGGGTTTCCCCATGTTGACCAGGATGGTCTCAAACTTCTGACCTCCTCAGGTGATCTGCTCGCCTCGGCCTCCCAAAGTGCTGGGATTACAGTTGTGATCCACTGTGCCTGGCCAAGCCACCATCCCTGGCCATATACTACTTTAATTACTATAGCTTTGCAATATATTTTGAAATCAGGAATTGTGATGTCTCCAGCTTTCTCTTCTCTTCTCTTCTCCTCTTTCTCTCCTTTCTCAAAAATTTTTTTTTTTTTTTTGGCTATTCAAGGCCTTTTGTGGTTCCATGTGAATTTTAGAATGTGTTTTATTTTTTATTGTTTATTTATTTATTTTTTGAGATGGAGTCTGGCTCTGTCACCCTGGCTGGAGTGAAATGGCGCAATCTCGGCTCATTGCAACCTCTACCTCCCGGGTTCAAGCAATTTCTCCTGCCTCAGCCTCCCAAGTAGCTGGGATTACAGGCGCCTGCCACCATGCTTGGCCTAGAATTATGTTTTATATTTCTCTAAGAAATGGTATTGGGATTTTAATAGAGATTGCATTGAATCTATAGATAGCTTTGATACTCATCCCTTATTTTAATCCTGTGGCTTCTGAATATTTTCTACCAGTGTAATCTATATTTTAAAAATTATGATCATCCTAGCATGAGAATTGGTTTTATAATCATGCAACAAGCAGCATTTTATTTCTGAGTGTTTTATAATGTATTAATTGAAAACCTATTTGTCACTTACTATTTTCTAACATGTTTTGCCTTTCTTGAAGAATGCATCAAGTACAGAGTATAAAGAAAATCTATCAAGATTGGTTCAACAGCCTTTGGCTATGAAAGTCTCAAGGAATGACTAATAATCAGTTTTTATTAGTGAGAAGAGAGAAGCAGGAATAAATCAGCTACCACACATGTGACTCAACCTAGGATCAAGAGTTCCAGTTTTTCCCATGTGAATGACTTAGTTTTTTTTAATGCTATTGTGGAAGAATAAACAGTATATGAAGACTTTAAATTTTTTAAATCCTTGAAAACTTTATAAAATGGAGAAAAGTTTGCTCATGTAAAAAGGAATTATATTGAAACTAAAAATATGTACTGCTGTAAAGAATGCAAACTTGTTCAATAATTGTTCATGTAAAAAAAACCAAAAAACAAAAAACAAAAACAAGCTGTGCATAACTGACCTGTGTTGAGAAGACAAGGGTTTTAAAGGATTTTGATATTCTTTTCTGTCATCACAAATTGGTAGCTGACAACATTTGGTTCTTTGAAAATATCCTTATGTTGCCTGGTTTCTTTCTTTCTTTCTTTTTTTTTTTTACTTTAAGTTCTGGGATGCATGTGCAGAGCGTGCAGGGTACAGGTTTGTTACATAGGTATACATGTGCCGTGGTGGTTTGCTGCACCTACCAACCTGTCATCTAGGTTTTTAAGCCCCGCATGAATTAGGTATTTGTCCTAATGCTCTCCCTCCCCTTGTCTGCCACCCCCCGACAGGCCCCAGTATGTGATGTTCCCCTCCCTGTGTCAATGTATTGTCATTGTTTAACTCCCATTTATGAGTGAGAACCTGTGGTGTTTGCTTTTCTTTTCCTGTGTTAATTTGCTGAGAATGATGGCTTCCAGCTTCATCCATGTCCCTGCAAAGGACATGAACTCATCCTTTTTTATGGTTGCATAGTATTCCAGGGTGTATTTGTGCCACATTTTCTTTATCCAGTCTATCATTGATAGACATTTGGGTTGGTTCCAAGTCTTTGCTATTGTAAATAGTGCTGCAATAAACGTATGTGTGCATGTGTCTTTATAGTAGAATGATTTATAATCCTTTGCGTATATATCCAGTAATGGGATTGCTGGGTTAAATGGTATTTCTGGCTCTGGAACCTTGAAGAATCGCCACACTGTCTTCCAAAATGTTGAACTAATTTACACTCCCACCAACAGTGTAAAAGCGTTCCTATTTCTCCACAGCCTCGCCAGCATTTATTGTTTCCTGACTTTAATAATTGCCATTCTAACTGGTATGAGATAGTATCTCATTGTCATTTTGATTTGCATTTCTCTAATGACCAGTGATGATGAGCTTTTTTTCATATGTTTGTTGGCCACAGAAATGTCTTTTTTTGAGAAGTTTCTGTTCATATCCTTCACCTACTTTTTGATGTGGTTGTTTGTTTTTTTTTCTTGTAAATTTGTTTAAGTTCCTTGTAGATTCTAAGTATTAGATCTTTGTCAGATGGGTAGATTGCAAAAATTTTCTTCCTGGTTTCTTTATGAAGAGGTCCATTTGGGGTTCTCTGTATCACCTGTTAGTTTCAGATTCTTAAGTTCAGACTCAGATTCGTCATGTATTTTGCTGCTGGCAAATCTTATGCAAAAGATAACCTGTAGCCACAAAGTGTTACTGTGTTCCAATTTTATTTTATTTTATTTTATTTTATTTTATTTTTGAGATGGAGTCTTGCTCTGTCTCCCAGGCTGGAGTGCCTTGGTGCGATCTGCAACTTCCGCCTCCCAAGTTCAAGCAATTCTCGTGCCTCAGACTGCCGAGTAGCTGGGACTACAGGCGCGTGCCACCACGCCCGGCCAATTTTCTGTACTTTTAGTAGAGACAGGGTTTCATCGTGTTAGCCAGGATGGTCTCAATCTCCTGACCTCGTGATCCGCCTGCCTCGGCCTCCCAAAGTGCTGGGATTACAGGCGTGAGCCACTGAGCCCGGTCTGTATTCTGTTTTAAAGGCAGCTTTTGTGTGTCTGGGTCACATTTCAGAGCATCGGATTGCATGGTCCACTTGAAGGCTATGAATTTTTCTGTAGGCAGATGTTTGTAGAATGTGACTTTATTATTATTTTTGCATGTCATAATTGTTCATTTGAAGTTTCTGTAAAGGTAAACCAAAAAATCAGGGGTAGAGGATTTTGAAAGAGAAATGTCACTGTTATTCCAAAACTATTTTATTTATACATCAAAAAGTATCCGTTTCATGCCATTTTTTTTCAAGCAGGGTAATGTAAATGCTCAATCTTTCTTAGAGAAAAGAAAAACACAAATGCTATACGAAAATATTCATATATTTAAACTATGATCTTTTATGTAAGAGGAAGAGCAAATGAATGTTGGTACATATGAAAATATAGCTCATATTAAAAATAAGCTTTTGTTTTTCAAAGAATTAGACAATGCAATAGATTGAACAAAAGTGAAGATTTCATCCTTTAAAACAAGGATAGGTAAATTGCTATTGCATGAAGGTGTATAAAGCACTCAACTATAGTTAGAAAAAAGCAAATATGTCCATGAAAATCATGCCATTTATATTTCATTGAAATTTTATGGTAAAAAACAAATGTAATGCCTATTGTTTAAAAATCATGTATTTGTAGCTGCCCATGTATCTATTTCAAGGTTATACATAATTTACTAAAGAAAGAATCAATCTCTAATCAAAATAAATTATAATTCAAGGACGAGATAATATCATGTTTAGAACAATCAAAAATCAGAGAAAGGAGCCATCACTGAAGCCCTTGTAGAGTAAGCTGCATTCTTTCTTCTTGATCCCTACCAGACAAAAAAATTATTACCTCAAATTCCTTTTTAAAATAATAGGCTAGCTAGAGACTTAAAGTTTTTCTTTTTGATCCAATTCAAGGAATTCCTGGTTAGCCAATTTATAAAACACATCCCACTTGGAGTCTGAGAGACATTGTAAGGTAGAAAATGTCACAAAAAGGGTATGGAGACAGAAACAGGAGTCAAATCACACAAGATCCTGTAAATATTGTTAACGTTATCTGGAGGGCCATGGGTAGTCACTGACAATGAAAACTGAGACATTTTCATTCTTATTTGAAGATGTTGATTTAGATAAATATGATTTTTTCTGTGGTGAAATATGCCTAAAGGGGAAATTCATATAGAAAATAAGGTATTAGTGAATTAATTAAGCAAATAACATATAGATTTCTTCTGTATACCAGATATCGGGAGACACAAACATGAAAGACATAGACTCTTAGTCTAATGAAGCATCCAGAAAAAATCAGCAGAGACACTGTATCATGAGCAGTGCCTGCAAGGAAGTATGCACAGGGGAGATGCATATTTATTTCACACTGTTGTAAAATGAAAAAATCTGGATACATAATTTTTTTCCAGACAAATGAAGCTTACAGAAGTTATTTAAAAATACTTCTAATCTTTGCATGTGTGTGTATGAAATCTTCACAAGGTGTACAACCCTTTTCCAACTTGTAAACAACATTGCATACATGGTCTTGTTACTTTCGTTGTCTTGGGTTGGCCTAAAACATATGTCAGAACTTAATATAATTTGATGTGTAGAATAACTATATTGAAAAATCACCCCACAAAAGAAATTACTCAGACAAATATGAATTTATTGTTTTGTACAATCAACTCTGCTACTCAAGACTTTAGTGTTTTAACAATGTATTGAGCACCTAGTATGTGCCAGGCAATATGCTAGAGCAGGAATTAAAATGAAAAAGATAGACATAGTGCTTGCTCATCTAGTGGAAAATATAGACAACTAAACAGGGAATCCACACTGCTGTGTTTTTATTTAGTTGTTGAATTTCTTTTTCTCACTAGTAGCTGTCACTTCTCAGTAGTGAGTCTTTAAAAAATTTGATTTTAGTTGATAGTAGTTACAGATGAGAATCATTGTTTTTCCTTGTTCAGGAGATACTTGCTTTGTTTACTATTCCTAGAAAGATAACATCATAAGTATGAAATTAGTTTACATGTATAATGTCTTATTATTCAGTTGGCTTGTTTAAACCTTTTGAGAACAGGCCAGTTATTAATCAATGAATAATTATTTACAACTATCACTGATGGAGTGCTTACGATGTATCCTTTATGTGCATTTACTCATTTAATCATCAAAACAGTCCTGTAAAGAGGGTGTGTTTATATTCGTCATTTTAGAGGTGGGGAAACTAAAGCACTGTGAGATTAAGTAATTTGCCCCAAATCACACAGCTAACAAGTGTTGAAGCCAGGATTTGACACTGACACTTGGTAGTTAGGCACCCGAGCTATTGCTCCCTTTTTTAGTTTGTTTGTTTTTTTAAATTAATTAATTAAAAAAGCAGGATCTTGCTCTGTCACTCAGGCTAGAGTGCAGTGGCATGATCTCATTTCCCTATAGCCTTGACCTCCCAGGCTCAAGTCATCCTCCCACCTCAGCCTCCTGAGTAGCTGAGACTACAGATGTGTGCCACTATGCCTGTCTTATTTTTTAAAATTTTATTTTTTATTTTTTGAAGAGATAAGGTCTTCCTTTGTTGCCCAGACTGGCCTCCAACTCCCAGCTCAGGTGATCCTCCCACCTCAGCCTTTGAAAGTGCTGGGATTACAGGTGTGAGCCTCTGAAAGTACTGTGATTACTTATAGTAGATGTGCTGCCTAATTTTGATCAAATATTTACTATGATATTACAGTGGTATTTGTCGGAGCTGGTTTTAGGATTCAATGGAAAGTATGTGTCTTAGTCTGTTAGAACATAATACCTTAGGCTGGGTAATTCATAAACGATAGGGATTTATTGCTTACAGTTCTGGAGGCAGGAAATTCCAGGATCAAGGTCAATATTTGGTGAGGGCGTGCTCTCTTGCTTCATAGATAACACTATCTTGCTGTGTCCTCACACAGCAGAAGGGGCAAACAAGCTTTCTCAACTCTCTTGTATAAGGGCACAAATCCCATTCATAACCTAATCACCTCCTAAAGGCCCCACTTCTTAATACAATTGCATTGGGGAGTAAGTTTTAATATGTGAATTTTAGGGGTATGCAAACATTCAGACCATATAAGTAGGGTTTAATATGATGTTAAGAAGTGAGAGGCATAACATAAAATAAAACATGTACTAAAGAAAAGCATGTGTTTATAGGAGCATGTGAGAACTTTGCATCATAAGTGAAGAAGAGATGAATTGTTGCTGCTCAGAAATGTTTGAAGTTAACCCTGGACAGCCATGTTGGAAGGAAGCCTAAGCTAGTCATGCAGAAAGATATGTGGAGAGAGATAGATGTAGACCAGCCCCCAGTTGATTCAGTGACCCCAGCACAAATGCCAGGCATGTGAGTGAAGAAACTCATTGTAAACATTTCAGCCCCAGCAGATGCCACATTAAGAATATGAGGCCCCAGACATGCAGTCCCAATTGAATTATCCCAGCCATCTATAATACACCCATTTGAGCCATCCCAGGTAAGATCCTAGACATCATGGAACAGAGATGAACCATTCCTGCTGTGCCCTGCCCAGATTTCCTGATGCACAGAATCACAAGCATAATAAGATGATTGTTAAGTAGTTTCCTACTGAGCAATAGATTGCCAGGGCCACTGACTTTTAAGACTAAGAGAAGCAAAGATATAATAATGGGCTAAATAATGATAGAATTTATATTTTTAAATAAGAATTCCTGTGTGGTGTTTCTCTGATTTTCTTAGCCAAATTACCCCCTTCTCCACTAACTACACCAATTCACACCATGTCAACAACATTTTCACCTCAATAAAAGCTTTTACCTGAGAAGGTGGGATCGAAAAAGTGCATTGAGTCTGATATATCATGTACCAAATTTATTATTTCTGACAATGAGTTCAAATGAAGGGGTTACATTTAACAATCACAAGAGCATTTTTACCTTGGAAATTTTATAACTAGAGTTTCTAAGGTCCCATAAAACAAATGTTTTGTGGCCATGTTGACCTCCAGAATTGGGAAGGCAGGGAAAAGCTCTAAATGGTAGTCATAATACCAAGACTATATAACTGGAAAGTAACTAGTAGAGGTGGAAAAACTAACAAAATTTTGGTATCTTTGCACAAAATAAAGTTATATTATTATCCTTATTTCACAAATGAGAAAAGAGACCTTGAGAGCTTAAATTATTTGGTTAAAATCACACCATTGGAGACAGGATAAGGGTCCAAGGAGGCAAGATTAGGATCCAAGTTTACCATGTGTACTTTCAATAACTCTCTCTCTGTGTCTCTTAAAATGCAAAACAAAACAAAACAGTGCTAGAGACACAGACAATAAAGATGTAAGCACCAGAAGAAAAGAAAGTTACATGTAAGATTGTAGTCTGAGTAGGCTGTATATTGGTTGAAGTGGAGTGGCCATCCTAGCCAGTTTGTAGGAGTTCAGAATGGGTCTTTACATTTAAGAGAGAGCAGAGAATGTGTTTACCTAGGGCACAGATTCTCACACTGAAGCTAGTATGGTCCCCAGACTAGCTTCATCAGCCTTACCTAGGAACTTGTTTGGAAATGAAATGCAAATTTTCTGACCCCACACCTATTGGATGAGAAACTCTGGGAGTTTTAACAAAAAACATGTTTTAACAAGTATTGTAGGTAGTTCAGAGACACAAGTATTGTAGATAGGTAGTTTTAACAAGAAATCTGTTTTAACAAGTATTGTACGTAGTCTGAGAACCACTGCTGCCGTCAGTGGAAACCTTATATTGGGTAGTATATGAAAGTGAAGATTTGAAGGTTGGATTAGGGCCATCTTCCTTGGCTTTGATCATGTAAATCAATAAGGTCTTTCATTCTTAGGAACTGCTCCTTGATTCTGATCCACTTGTAGGTGTCTCCCCACTGGTTTAAACTCTAAATTTTTGTGTCTTTGGCTTTGATTCCTGCCTCTCTGAATTTGAGTGCATCATTTGTTGTATTCTGACTTGCCTCTGGTGCAGATTGCCCATGCCAATCCTGGGGCAGTTGGGGGAATGAGAGAATTCTGACATGGGATAGATTTTGATAAAGTGAAACATGTTCTAAACTGAGGAGTCTGAACTATTGTTTTTAGTTATTGGACATCCACGAAAGAATTTCAGCAGAGGAGTGGCAAAAAAAATTGTATTTTTGGAATACTAATTAGGAAGCAATTTGTAGAATAGATTGAATGGAAGTGATTTATGAATCTCATGCAATAAACTAGGCATGAAATGGCGAATGTTGGTCTTGATAGGGAATGACAGGGAAGGGAATGGAATGTGAGAAACATTTAGAGAGAAACTCCAATGTAACCTATGGATTAATTTGCTATGGAGCGTGAATAAGAAGTAAAAAAGAACAAATATAACAAATTAAGGGATTTGACAAATGTGAAAATAATGCTATTGACAGAAATATAGAACTCAATTCAGTTGTCTTGTCTTGGAAAGCCAATCAGATCATTTTGAATGCATTCAATGTGAAATAATGGTGAAACAACCAAGTGTTACTGCTCATTAGGTAAGAGAACAAATGCATGCTTTTTTCAAGTATCAAATTATACAGTTGTATTATCTTAGGGGAAATTTCACTAATTCCAACATGACTGAATAGACATGTGTGGGACTGAAAACAAGTTATTCCAGACAGAGAGCATCCAAAAGACTACAGTAAGTCAGCAAGAAAAAGGCAACTCTGAAAGAACACGGCCCCAGCACAGTGGCTTCTTAGTAATAGGCATAGTAATAGTGGTGGTTGTGATCAGGGTTTGATGCTGGAGTGAAATGGGAGTAGTTATTGGAGAGGATGACAGTAGTTTTTAAATGAAGAACAGAGCTATCTGGGATATTATTTATTTCAATAGTCTGCTGCTCTTAGAATCTGATCTTGCAGACATAGAGTAGTGCACAGCAGAGATATAGATATAAAAATGGATTGACATGTGACTGTGGTCTTGTATGACAATCTGTTAGAGATTCCTTGCTTGCTTAGAAGTTGGTAATACCTGAAAGAATCCACCTATTTTCACATGGAGAAAGGTTCCCAAGATCAATTTCATATCTTCCCAAATCACATCAGAATTTAGAATTGTGGAAAAATCACATTTTAGAAATAATTTAGTTACATGTAAAGTATATGAAGGAACGCATTTTCTTTGTAGCAGATATGCTTATACCTTACCGTACTCTACCTGACAACCCATATTTGATTTAAGTTTTTCTTTTTAATTCCTTTGGGTTTATAATAAGCTTTAAAACAATATATGAAATAGTGCCTGGGGGCCCCAAAACACTGAAGCCAGGGTTCATATAGCATTTATAAGGAAATTCTGATACATCTCTTGAGGCCATGCCTGTTAACCCACTGTTACAATAGATGTCTGAGAAGCATATTAATATGCCCATTAGCAATGTAAGTCTATTTCATTTTTGGGTCAAACAGCCAAAAGAATATTTCTTTTTTTCTTTTCTTCTTCTGATTGCCCTACCTGGGCTTTAACTAGCTGAACATTTACAACTCTGAATGATATAATGCAATTAAGACTCTCTATAACATTCTAATTTGCATATCTCATTATATAGAGTGACACCATTAGAAGACATGTGTTGAAGCTTTCAAAATGATTATGATATGTGAATGTATTAGGGGATGAATATGCTTTGCTGAACCAAGATTTTACAGTATTCACAGGCATACTTAGGCTAGCAGGTGCTTCTTGAGGAAGTGATTTCTGTGAGTAAGTGCCAATCATATTCTTTATTTTGCTTTTCTTCTCTATGAACACAAGCACAGAAAGCCGAAATAAGGCATAAATGCTGCAAAATAGAAGTTTTAGAAGACAGTAATTATTCAAAGACAATTAACTGCTTTTCTTATTCTCTGTTCACCCCTCCAGACCTGGTCTTTAATCCTTGGCCCTGCTCTATGACCCAGGAGGCTGCCTTAGACAAACTGCATCGTTAAATCTTCCTTACCCTCTGAATTCTGGTTGGGTTTGGCCAATAGAAGGCAGCAGCAATAGAGAGAGGTTCAGGTATTTATTTCCCCAACTTCTCCTATCTGGACCAAGATTTTGGAGTGACAGCATTTAGATGAGAATTTCCATGAAATGAATGATTTACATGTCAGAGCCCATCACATGTATAGGCCAATCCAAGGCCCACAGAGAGGTTCCAACAATGTGTTCACATGGTCATATGTTTTTGTTAATAGGAAAAAAATATTCTGAAGTTGAGAAGTATATTTGAAAAGACATTTTAGAAAATTTTAATAAACATGTGAGAAAATTGAGACTCCTGATTAGGGCATAAATGAAGGATACTTTCTTTTATTATCTCCCCATATGTTTATTTGAAAACTGACAGGCTGGACACAGTGGCTCATGCCTGTCATCCTAACAGTTTGGGAGACTGAGGTGGGTGGTTTGCTTGAGCCCAGGAGTTTGAGACCAGCCTGGGCAACATGGTGAAACCCTGTCTCTACTAAAAATACAAAAATTAGCTAGGTGTCATGGAGCACACTTGTAGTCTTAGCTACTTGGGAGGCTAAGGTGGGCAGATTGCTTGAGCCCAGGAAGTCGAAGCTGCAATGGGCTGAGATCGTGCCTCTGCACTCCTGCCTGCGTGACAGAGCAAGACTCTGTTTCAAACAAAACAAAACACCTGAGAGATAATTTGTATTAAATAATTAATAAAATATAAAGCAAAAGAGACAATTTGAGTAATTAAATTAATATAAACTATTCTGATATTGAGAAATAAAGTTTATTTCAGATCCTACCAAAAGCTGTATTTCATTAAGAGGAAGAGATAAATTATGAATAAAAAGAATGAATAGGCTCTTTAATTGTTTGATAATCAAATTAACAAACAGGAATGAATCATACAGATTCATTGGAGAAAAATATAAATCTGTTGGTGCTTTGACATGAATTACTGACATTGATGAAGATACTACAAAGCCTACAATAAGATACTATATAACAAGGACAGTTAGAACAAACTGGTTTTCTTGTGTAGTGACTAATGTTCAATTCAGAGTATTTAACATTAGTCACTACACAAGAAAGCTTGAAATGCCCTGTAATCTCACAGCTGATACTTGAAAAAAATTTGATGAAAGGTTTCCTAAATTTGACTACAAAACAACACAATAATGTATGATATCAGCAATATAAATTGTAAAGCTGTAAAAAACTTTTCTAAACTATCAGTGACGAAAAACACATTTAAATTTATAATGTTTGAGGTTATAGTGAGTCATGATTGGTCTGCTGCATTCCAACCTGGGCGACTTAGCAAGAGATGGATGAATCGCGGATCGGTGCAATGGATCATGACTGTAATCCCAGCACTTTGGGAGGCTGAGGTGGGCGGATCATGAGGTCAAGAGATAAGACCATTCTGGCCAACATGGTGAAACCCATCTCTACTAAAAATACAAAAATTAGCTGGGCGTGGTGGTGCGTGCCTGTAATCCCAGCTACTCGGAAGGCTGAGGCAGGAGAATCGCTTGAACCAGGGAGCCGAGATCGTGCCATAGCACTCCAGCCTGGCAACAAAGCGAGACTACGTCTCAAAACAAACAAGCAAACAAAAAAAAGATGGATGGATCACTTGAGCCAGGAGTTCAAGACAAGCCTTGGCAACATGGTTAAAACCCTGTCGCTACAAAAAATACAAAAACTAGCCCAGCATGGTGGTGTGTGTCTGTGGTTCCAGCTACTTGGGAGGCTGAGGTGGGCAGATTGCCTGAGCTCAGGGAAGTAGAGGCTGCAGTGAGCTGTGATCGTGCCACTGCACTTCAGCCTGGGTGACAGAAGGAGACCCTGTCTCAAAAACAAAAATAACAAAAAACCAAACCAAACCAAAAGAAAACCAAAGAAGCAATCAGGATATGCAATCAACAAGTGAAAATGTAAGGGAAAAAGTATTCCAAAGCTATGTCTGTTAATAAAATATTACGCCATTTTCCTGGATTTTGTTTTGTTTGTGGTATTTGTCAGATTTTAAACATTTGTGATTTTTTACTTTAAAATATTTATCTTCATGGCTAATTTCATATTTATAATTTTATATTCTTTTTCTTAAAGAGAATCCTCGAAACTGTACAAACTTAAGCCCTATACAAGCTGCATCAGCCCTGTCTTATGGCCCCTCTCCATACTGTGACTCTAACTGGGATCTGGTAACAGTCCCCTCACCTTGATCCTTTGGGCCTAAGGGTAATAATCACCCTTTGTGACTCCCTCAGGCAGCAATTCCCAGCCTTTTTGGCACCAGGGACTTGTTTTGTGGAAGACAATTATTCCACAGACCAGGGGAAGTGGGTAGGGATGGTTTTGTGATGAAACTGTTCCATTTGATCTGACAGGAGGCAGAGCTCAGGTGGTAATGCTAGCTTGCCCACGCTGCACCCCTTCTGCTGTGCGGCCTGATTCCTAACAGGCTATGGACTGGTACCAGTCCTCCTCGGACCTGGGGTTGGGGAGCCCTGCCCTGGGGATCCCTGCCCTAAGAGATTTATAATTTTTTGTTGATTTCCTTAAATCATGGCTTCTCAACCTTGGCACTATTGATATTTTGGTTAGACAATTCTTTGTGGTGGGGGCTGTGCTGTGTAGTATAAAATGTTTAGCGCCATCTTTTGCCCTTACTCACTAGAAGTCAATGGAACTTCCCAGCATGACAACCAAAAATGTCTCCAAACTTTTGCACGTCTGAGTGGAAAAAACACCACCTGCAGTTAAGAACCACTATGATATAACCTTATAAATGATCCTTTTACTAAAATCCCTTCAATTGCTCCTTTGAGTTTGCCATTTTTTTTTCTAATAAGATGGTTACAGATAATTTTTCAAAATGACAAGAACATATATAAAATTCTGATAAAGATTAAACATGGGTACCTTACCTTTTTTTTAAAAGAAGAAAACAACTGTGCATTATATTCCTGTATGCGAAGTTAAATTCTGATGCAAATTATTTCCAAATGCTAAGTAGCTTGAAAGAAAGGAAAAATATGCATAATAAACCACAAGTATAAAAATGAAAAAAATGCATTCTGGAAAAATAGGCATAATATCAATGGCTAAAAACAGTGAAGAAAAAAGTTTGAAAATCACTAAACGGGCTCAGACGATTCAACCAAATTAAGCAGGGAGCATCACAGAAGGAACAAAAGAGAGGTAGGTAGAGACAGCACTTTCCTTGATTGTGGAGGGAAGGAGGTTGGCAAGTCCTCTTCAAAACTGACTGTAAAGCTGGACAAAATTGTAAAAAATAACCTCTAGAAATCAACCAAAGGCAAACAACAAATTGAGAAATGTTTATTCATAAAAACTGCTGAATATTAGGTAAAAACAGTGGGAGTTTGTGGTGTTCTTGCCTGGGACTGTTTCCTTCTGCGGCCCTCTTTCCTCAGCCTGGCTGCAGCCGTAAAGCCAGGACAGAAGTAACTGTGGAAAACGTCAGTTTCACTGTGAGAGAGGCCTGGCTTAATATGGAGAGGAGGGTAAAAAATTTAAGTCCAGTGGTGGTGTCAGTAAAAATAACAAACTTGGAAGAAAATGAATGAAGAAAGCCCACAGCTCTCCTAAGCTAATGTTATAGTCCTGTTTAGGGCAAGAAACAGACCAGCTGACAAGCCAAATATTTAATAAGGAGTTCCTGGAAATGAGACAAGTCAGGGGCTAGAGAAGCTCTGCACACTCCCTGGTTGATGGGGAGGCTGTTCACTTGAGCGATAACCCAGATTTTTGTTGAAAGTAAAAGCCAGGAGAACCTTAGAAAGTGCTCTATAACCCACACACAGATCCATCAGCAAAGGGTGGAAGACTTTATTAGCTCAAGATGTTTGAACACGTTCTCAGTTCAAGTATTGGTTGGCTGCTATGAAGTCAGGGTGACCCCTGGGATACCAGGTTAAAAAAATTGAGCAGAGACACCAGTTCCTACACTGCAGGAGGAAGAAACATTACCCAGATTGAGTCCAGGCAAATTATTAAAAAGAAAAACCGAACAAAACAAAAAGCAACATGATCTAGTATGTAGAAAATCCTAAAAAATGTACAAAAACTAAAACAAAACAAAACAACCCCAAAACATGCCCTGGAACTTAAAAACAAGTTCAGCAAGGTCACAGGACACACAAAAAATTGTGTTTTTATATATTAGAAAACAATTAAGAAATGAAATTAAGAAATCAGTTCCATCCACAATAGCGTAAAAACATTCAAAAATAAACCAAGGGATGCAAGGCATATTAAAAAAAAAACTGTAAAATTTTGCTAAAAGAAAACAAAGAATGTTTAAATAAATAAAAAGACCATTTAATGGATTGTAAGACTCAGTATTGTTAAGATGGCATCATCCTCAAATTGGTTTATAGATATAACACAATCACTGTCAAAATCCCAGAAATTTTTTTTCTGTAAAAATTGAAAGATGAATACCCCAAATTTATATAGAGCTGCAAAGAACTTGAGATAACCAAAACAATTTCGAAAAAATAGAAAGATGGAGGACTTAGAGCACCCAATTTTAAAACTTTTTCTAAAGCAACAGTAATCAAGACAGCATGGTGTTGGTGAAAGGATAAACATATATATCAATGGAGCAGCATGGATAGTCTAGAAGTCCTTACATTTATAGTCAGTTGATTTTTAACAAAAATGCCAAGCTAATTCAAGGGAGAAAGGATAGCCTTTTCAACAAATTGTACTGGGACAATGGTATATCCATATGTACAAAGCAAGCATAAACCCTTAACTCACATACGCAATGAAATAAAAATGAATCATAGGCTGGCATGGTGGCTCACGCTTGTAATCCAAGCACTTTGGGAGGCCGAGGCAGGCAGATCACCTGAGGTCAGGAGTTTGAGACCAGCCTGACCAACATGGTGAAACCCCATCTTTGCTAAAAATACAAAAATTAGATGGGTGTGGTGGCGTGCACCTGTAATCCCAACTACTCAAGAGGCTGAGGCAGGAGAATCGCTTGAACCTGGGAAGCAGAGCCTGCAGTGAGTTGAGATGGCACCACTGCACTCCAGCCTGACTGACAGAGTGAGACTCCACCTAAAAAACAACAACAACAACAAAAAACCATAAACGTAAGTGTACAAGCTAACATAATACAACTTGTAGAAGACAAAAAAGTAGAGAATCTTTGTGCGACCTTGGGTTAGACAGACATTTCTTAGATGTGATGCCAAGAGCAGGATCCATAAAAGAAAAAATATTGATAGACTGGACTTTATAAAAAGAAAATTTTAGCTCCTCAAAAGACACCTTTAAAAGAATGAAAAGACAAGACAATAACTGGGAGAAAATATTTGGAAAGCATGTATCTAAGAAAGCATTTGCATCCAGAATATATAAATAACTCCTACAATTCAAAGATAAGACAGACAACCCAAATAAAAAATGGGTACAATATCTGAATAGATGTTTCTCCAAGGAAGATATCCAAAAGTTAATAAGCAAATGAAAAGATTCTCAAAATCATGACTCATTAGGGAAATGCAAATTATAATCACAATGAGAGCACACTATTTACCCATTAAAGTGGGTGTACTTAAAAAGACAATATCAAATTTTGATGAGGGTGTCACACATCACTGGTGGGAATATAAAAAGTGGTACAGCCACTTTGGAAAACAATTTGGTAGTTTTTAAAAAAGTTAAATTTACTCTATGTCCTAGAAATGTTACTCCTAATATCTACCCCAGAGAAATGCAAACATATGTACACATGACTTGTATACATAAATACTCATAGCAACATTATTCATAAGAACCCCAAACTGGAAACCATTCAAATGTCCATCAAGTGATAAACGGATAAACAAAATGTGGTGTTCTCATACAATGGAATACTATACAGCCACAAAAGGGGAAGACTACTGACACATGCTACAGTATGGATGTACCTCAAGAACATTATGCCCAGTGAAAGAAGCCAGACACAAAAGACTACCATCTTTTATATCTTCTTTGACTTTGTTTAAATAAACTTTTCAGTAAAGGTAAATGTATAGAGACAGAAAGCAAATTAGTGGTTACCTGGGGCTAAGAGTGGGAGCAGGATTTCACAGTGAATGGGCATGAGGGTTCTTTTTAGGGTAATAGAAGTGTCCTAAAACTTGATCATTGTGATAATTGCACAATGTTGTACATTACTAAAAAAAAAGAATTGTACAATTGTATTTATGGTCTACAAATTATATACCTCAATAAGGCTATTTCAAAAACAGAGGAAGGTCATCGTTTTTAGACAACACTTTTTGTACACACAAAAATGGGAATGATGTTCCAATTTAGCCACAGAAGCCTAGCTGTATTATGAAATCAGAAATAAGTTTTTATTAATTTCTCTTTTTTCACTTTTTTTGGCCAATATTTGCAAGTTGTTTTTTTGTAGGCAGAGGGATATATAATAAGTAGTTATCTTTCAAAGATCAAAGTAAGTGTAACCCTGGAGGTAGTAGAATTTTAGGTTAGAAAGGGATGTTAGACTTTATGATCAGGCTTGCCCAATTTTATTGTGCTCATTTATTATTTCCAATTTTTCATGTTCAACAGTCTTGCTTAATTCTCCATTGGTTCAATCTTCCTTTACAACTTGACCTGGTGATAATTGTTCAACAACGTTTATTGACTTATAAATAACTAAATTTTTTTTTTGTTAACAAGATACATATATCACACTGTCCTGCATTTATCACATTGAGTTTTGTTCTGTGTATGTGGTCTAGATAACATTAACATGACTTACACATCAGCTTAACCTAGTTTGGTTTGATTTGGATTTGCCCAAATAGGTTCTATGTCTATACTTCAAGTGTCTAAAACTCATTTGCAGGTGTCAGCCATGTCCATTTAAATTAAGTTAGATAGTGTGACGTGGGAAGTAGATTGCTTATTAGCATACTGTCTGATCAATCTAATAAACTTTGATTCAGTTCCGTTTAGCTTATTTCTCCCCAGGGCACAGTGTGACTTTCTCCAACCTGTTGAGATAAAGCTCTGATCAGACACATTCAGTGCAACCTAGATGAACTTCCCCAACATTTCTCTCACAACCACACGTTACACTAGTGGCTGCCAATATAGAGCCTCTGGTTTAGTCTCCTATCTTACCTAATTATTCATTTACTGAATCACCAGTTGTACTTTACCAGAATTTGCAGCCACTGAATTAATGCAAAAGATACTGAAATTAATTATAACTATTGAGATGAATACTCCAAGGCATCTGAAAATTTTAATAGAGAAAACATTGAGTTTGCTAGTCAAGGTTTTCTCTGTTGTGATCATCAATATGTGTGAACTCATTGAACAGATCAATAACCTGTTAAATATATTGTAATTTGAAAGTTAAAACCAATGAAATTTAGACATAGTATGAGTTTTCACTATTGTATTTCTAAATCTGGAAATATATGCTAGACTTATGTCGATTTTTAAAACTGAAGAATATATGTTCTTTTTTGGTTGAAGTGTCTTCTACTATTTTACTATTCTTGTTTTCCCACTCTGCATTTAGGCTTGTCAGGTTTTTTTTTTTTTTTTTTCTATTTTAGATTTTTGAGGACACATGATATGGTAAAAAGTATATGGACTTTTCAGTCAAACAATCCTAGGTTTAAATTTTAGTTACAACACGCCGGGCACGGTGGATCATGCCTATAATCCCAACATTTTGGGAGGCTCAGGCAGGCGGATCACATAAAGTCAGGAGTTCGAGACTAGCCTGGCCAACATGGTGAAACCCCGTCTCTACTAAAAATACAAAAATTAGCTGGGTGTGGTGGTGGGTGCCTGTAATCTCAGCTACTTGGGAGGCTGAGGCAGGAGAATCACTTGAACCCAGGAGGTGGAGGTTGCGGTGAGCTGAGATCGTGCCATTGCAATCCAGCCTGGGTGACAAGAGCAAAACTCCATCTCAAAAAAAAATTTTTTTTTAAAGTTACAACAAACGGTATTATCTTTTAGAGAAGTCACTATCTCTGTGCATGGGTGTCCTTATCTTAGAATGGGAGTAGGTAAATATATCATCTTAGAAAGTTTTGTGAGGATTAAAAGCACTTGGCACAAGTAGGTACACTACAAAAATTGGCGGCTGCTTTTTCTTTTTCTCTTATTTTTCTTCATTATTACAACCTTTGCATATCTACATAAAATAAACTTACTTGTAGTCATGATCTCCTTTTCTTTCCTTACAAAGCCTCTCTCGATCTTGTGGGGAAATAGAAGGATTCCTTCATTTATTCAATGACTATTTTTGTCCTCCCATTATGTGCTGGTGTTGGGTATATAGTTATGAACAAAACTAAAGTCCCTGCCCTTGTGGAACATACGTACTAGTAGTTCTGTGTAATCATGTGGGTTTAGCTCTTTTTAAAAATCCAAGCTGATATAAAATTGAATAGTACATTAACACCCTTGGAAGTGCTATGGTGAGTGGCCACTGACATGGTTGTTTAATGACTTGACTTTAGATGAAAGCTACCCTCAGGTAAAGTCTGGCACCAGATGTTTTTTCTTTCTTTCTTTCTTTTTTTTTTTTTTTAACAAGCATTTGAGGATAACTTTTTTAAAAAAGAAAAGTAAAAGAATAAAGTAACACATCACAAAATTTTACTTTATTTTCTCTTTAAAACAGCCATGAAGGGCATATTTTATTTATTTTTTATTTATAATAAGGAATTAAAGCTGAGAAGGTGAAAACAATCTTGCTTAAGTTACATCGCCAGAAGATAGTGGTTCTGTTTGTCTTCGAAATCCATCTTTTTGATGACAAGATATATGGTAGCATTAACTAAGTAAAATAGTTAGTTCTGCACACGATGGTGACTAAGACAAGCCCTGCCTTCAACACTCATGGCCTTCTCTACCTTCTCTATCTGTACCCTGCTTTCTTCCCTGACATTTTTTAATAGCTTAACTGGGGTTATCATCAGGCACAGATTCTCTGTAGAACAGAGGTGGGAATAGATGATTTCAAGGGTTGCTTCTAGTCTTGTGATTTATGATTTTTATGGTTAGTAGCTTAAAGTTTTATTTCATTTATTTGCATTTTTTAATCAGAGGATAATGTTTAACCCAAATGAATGAATCTCTAAAGAGAGAATTTCAAGCATGATGGCACATGAGGACAAGGGAGATATTTTATGGAGGGGGCAGGGATGACCTACTCAGCCCTGGGCTAATCCTATGGAATAAGCAACTACCTATTCTGTGGGCTGTGACCCTAGATGGGCATTAGCTAGAATTTTAGAGAGAGTAATGGTTTGAATAAACTCCTAAGTTCCTGCATATAGGAAAAATAAAAGATACGTTGTCTATCTTACATATTGCTCCATTGTCACAACTTAAAAACACCCTTTAAGTGACCAAATTCATAGAGGAAACTTGCTGGAACACTTTGCTGGACTGGGTGAGTTTTAGCATTAATAAATTAAATCCTCTCAAATGAAGCATTTTGCTTGTATGGACTTAATTATCTTAAAAAGTATGTAAAAACAAAGTCGCCAATATTATATCTCTATTTCTTTACAATTATATAAACATTTTAATGAGAACAATGACAACTTCAACAGCAAAAATTGATTGAAAAAGAGTGCCTGACTATAGTTAATAATAATGTACTGTATATTTTAAAGTAGCTAAAATAGAGGATAGTAAATGTTCTTACCACAAACAAGATAAATATTTGCAGTGATAGATATGCTAATTACCCTGATTCAATAATTTTACAACGTACACATGCATTAAAATATAATTTTATACCCCATAAATATACACAATTATTATTTGTCAATTAAAAATAAAACTAAAAAGTGCATCTAAAACCATCACAGAAATATATTAATTCCTAGCTTAGCGTTGACAAATTAATTTTAACAACCCACAGAAAATGCCACTTATATCTTCTGCTGTCAATTAAAAAAAACCCTTGCACCCAAAATCTTGCATTTTTCCTGTTATTTGGTCAGCACAGAAGAGAAATTGACTTTCATAAAGAGCCAGCATTTCCAGTTTTCTCTTTCCTACTTATATCAAAAGTCACTCTGAAGTCAGACTACTTTTATGCATTAATTAACCCGATTCCCTCATGCAAATATTTAACAAACATCCAGGAAACAAATATTCAGACATTGATTGAATTAAACAAATATTCAGACATTGATTGAATTAAACTGAACCCATAATGCAGATTCCATATGCTGTTTATTTTGTCCCCACCAGAAGTGGATGGGTGGGTGTGAGTTTGACTTTTCCTACACTCCTGGGGTTTTGAACATCATTTGGTGTGATTGATTTCTCTACAAACTGAGAGTCGGATAGACAAGGAGCATATTTATTTCTTGGTCAGAGAAATGGGCTACAACCTAGATCACCAGGGTTGATCTTTTGCAATGTGAACTCTATCTCTTTCATTTAAATCATGTTTAATCTTTAGAAAATTATAATTAGACAAAATGAACTATCGAGAAAAGCTCAATACGCAGATAATAAATTTGCATCAAAGGCAAAGGAGGAAAGAGTGAGGCAGTAACCTTCTTTACACTGTATTAAGCCTTACAACATAGCATCTCTACTGAGTTTTTGAATATTATCCTTCCTTTCTCCCCTCGTGGCTCCTTCCTTTCCTTTATTCAAAAATTACTTGTTGAGAATGTGCTATACTGCAGGCTCTGTACTAGACACTGGTTATGTTATTTTTACCATTTAAGTAATAGTTATTAATATTATATACAGAATTTGGGGAGGGAGAAGAGCAGAGGAGGGGCTGAGAGCAATGTGAGAGGAGGAGGGAAAGGATAAAGATAAAGAAAAAGGGCAAGCTGTTAATATTAATTCATATTATATTGAACTTTATTTCCCCTTGAGTTGGTTGCTTTATTCACTTATCAAATATTTATTGAGCAAATACTGTGTTCCAGGCACAGTCCTAGGCCCTGGGGATGCAAAGTCAAGAAAGACTTGCTTATTCCTGTTCTCAAGGAAGGTACAGCCTAGTGGGGGAAAAAGAAGTAAATAAACCCCAACTGTGAGGGGATGGGGGATGTACTATGAGAGTCATGTCTGAAAAACTATGTGAGCCCAGAGAGAATGCATCTAAATTAGATGACAGAAGGGTCTGGAATTTATGAGGAGGCCAAACGTAAAACCAAACTAACCAAACCAAACAGAACACTATTTGTCAAGTTTGCCTGGATAAAAAAGCCCATCATTCTGAGCAAACTATCATAAGGACAGAAAACCAAACACCGCACGTTCTCACTCATACGTGGGAATTGAACAATGAGAACACTTGGACACAGGGTGGAGAACATCACACACCCGGGGCCTGTTGTGGGGTGGGGGGAATGGGGAGGGATAGCATTAGGAGATATACCTAATGTAAACGATGAGTTAATGGATGTAGCACACCAACGTGGGACATGTGTACATATGTAACAAAGCTGCACGTTGTGCACATGTATCCTAGAACTTAAAGTATAATTTAAAAAAGTGAAGAATTTAGGAAACAATTACTAGACCATACTTTTGCAGTCATATCAGCCTGCAAATCTCATCATTAATTTAAAACATATGAGTAAATTTTCCATGTTATATTATATTTTAATACTTACAGACTGATGACCAATATTACAAGTGTATGTCCCACATGATGATATTGTGTGGTTTCAGTTACAGACTTGTGAATATTGTTCAGTTTCTTTGACGTCCAAAATTGTTTTACTCTACTAGTAAATTATTAATATTTCACTGATTATTTTAACCAAATTGAACAAATTGACAGTTATTTTGGTACGTCTGTTTGCTAAAGGTATTACTATTTTTTTCTAATGAAGATTTGCATTTGTAATGGTATAGTTGGCAGTTCTTAAAAAAAATCAGCTCTGCCAATCTTACCATTGTTGGTGGTGCAAAGTCAAAGTTGAAATATCTCTCTTCTCTGAGTGCTCAGAGGAAAGGACCAGCAATGCATTTTATATAATTATATAATTTTCTTGGTAGGCTGAGGCACTAAGTGAGCAGCTATATCATATTGCATGAGCTGTGCATAAAATGAGTATATTCAATGACTGCCAAATTAAAAAACAATCTTCAGTTTCAATGTCGCTTTAGACAGATGATGAAAGAAACCTTGGCATGAATATATTAACCATCACTCTGGAGCTACTTTATAACCAGAGAGACAAATATTATAGAAATAGAATTTCCATACATTATAATGTAGAAAAGGTGTGTGCAATTTTATCAAAATAATGCTAATATTAAAACAAATTACCCTAAATTAGGTGTTAGAACTGTTCAATGGTGATGCATAATTTGGGTAAAATAGTACATATTCTTTTTATAACTCTGATTTTGCAAATTTATATCAACTTAACATAGCATTTGACTTAAGGTAACATTCATCCTGCTAGGAGAGAAGGCACTCTTGAGCAAGATATTAATTCATGAGTAGAGATATACCAGAGATTGTTCAATAGATAACATAATGAAAATCCTGGAATTACTTCTAGCTTTTGCCATTTTAGCTTCATCATTATAAGAGAAGAGTGGTACTAATTCTTTCCAGCAAATTTAATAGTAATTAGGTAATTGAATCTCCAACTCATAGCATTTTTTCCCCTTTGGTATCACATATTTAAAACTTCTCTGAAGCCTAAGTATGAGGAGTTTCTTAGGAATGAGTCTTGCCACAATTAAGCTCTTTATAATAAACCCACTTTCATTAGCTAGTGACAATTGTCAGAGTGTTGGATTTACAGCTGTCTACATGCTGTTTATTAATGTGAAACACATCTTTTTTATTTATTAATGAATTCTAAAAATTTAGACTAATGATTAGAGCATTTGTTTTATTATGAAATTTCATTATATATGACATTTATTATTTTTAACATATTTATTTTATCCTTTGTCATCTAATCATAGTCATCTAATAATTCCTGTAGCTTGTGGCAAATTCATTTTCTTCAAGATTCACAGGTGAGTTTGTCATAAATCTCTTTATACGTTCCTAATTTCCAAGTTAGTAAAAATAGGAATATTTGATGTTAATTCATTCAAAGTGAGATGACAACAAAAGCTTTGGCTAAAAAATCCCCAATTTATAAAAATAACATATATACCACCTTAATCAACAATATATTTACCATACTGTGTCTGTAAAAGATAATCACATTCAATGGAGGAATGGGGAACATAGAAAAGTTGATATGTAAGTGCTGTAAAAATTCTTCAAAAATTTTTGGATAAATGATGATTACTGTGGTAATCTTGTTATGATGATATGTCGCTAAATACATTCAGAAATGTCTGTTCTTTTTATCAATATCCTACATATTTCAAATACCATAGAGAAGAAGACTCATGCCATAGAGCATATAAGAAGCTTATTTTATTTCCCTTACATATACATGTAATCAAGTTTGAGTCTGATCACTGTTGAGTCTGATCACTGAGAATAATATGAGACATGCTCTCATATTGCCAAGAGAATAATGTCTTCGAAGATAGAAACACTGCATATTGTTACTATACTGCATATAGTAACCTGGTTCTTGGCCAAATCTTTGAATTGGTTTTTGCTCAACCTGGTCATTGTATGTTCTCATCTCTGGTAAGAATGTTCATTCTTACATTGTTCAACTGGTCAACTCTTGCTTTGTCAGTACAGAATTCAGTTGTTAGTCCCAGGGGAAGTTTCCGTCCTTGCCTTTAGCTTCTGCTTTCTGATAGTTATCATTTTTTTATAAAAAGTATAGATTCAGGGGGTACATGTGCAGGTTTGTTACACGGGCATATTCTGTAATGGTGGTGTTTGGGCATCTAGTCAACCCATTACCCAAAGAGTAAGCATAATGCCTAATAAATAGCTGCTTTTTTTCCCCTTCCCTCTCTCCTTTTGGACACTGGGGAGTGTCTATTGTTTCTATCTTTATGTCCATGTGTACCCATTGTTTAGTTCCCACTCAGAGTGAGAAATGCAGCATTCGACTTTCTATTTTTGCATTAATTCACGTAGGATAACGGCCTTCAGCTGCATCCATGTTGTTGCAAAGGACAAGATTTTATTATTTTTTTAACGGCTGTTTAGTTTAGTATTCCATGATATATATGTATCACATTTTGTTTATCTAATTTACCATTGATGGGCACTTGGGTTGATTCCATGACTTTGCTATTGTAAATAGTGCTGTGATAAACATATAAGTGCAGGCATCTTTTTGGTAACATGGAATTAATCAGTTTTTGCACAATGCCTTGTGACTGGCAGTTTCCTGGTTGTATTTGCCTCATTATATTTTCATCCGGATGTCTCCTTGACCAGACTGTTAACCTTACCAGACTGAACTCTTTGATGACAAGAACTCCATCTTAGGCATCTATTTTTTTTTCCCTCAATGCCTAGCGTGATTTCTGGCATGGTACAAGGTAGGTGTTAACATATATTTGTTGAATCAAAAACAATGTCATTGGTCATCCTTATGAAAACAGATTGTTGTAATACCTAGAAGTGAAAAAGAAAGAAAGATGGATCACTAGGCATGACATGATTAAACATCTGCAAGGAGTCCATATGACAAGGAATCTGATAGATATATGTGGCTGCAGAGCCCTCTGTTTCTTTAAGATGTTTTTTAAAGAGCATTATTTTTATTTTTATTTTCACTGAAGTTTAGAACCTATGTGACTTTTTTATATCATCTATCTTTTTAAAAAGTAAATTAGGACACATCCTTGAGGAATACTCTGAAAGCTCCATCAAGCTTCCAAACTTGAAGAAAATTGCCAAGTTATGCACATCTTGAGATTTTTCTCTTATAAAGCCAAGATATGTGAAATTTATTAGTAGTTCTCATGTACAGTTTTATGAAGAAAAGAAAAATGCAGAAGTTAGTGTTCCTATGGCAATGAGGCTTCAGTTCTGATTCTGTTCCCAGCTTTGCAACCAGTGAGCCATGGCTGTGGATTCCTCACACAACCAGACAGCTGGCGGAGCCTCCTAGGACTGAACAGTTGCTTCGACAAAAATCTTTGTTGAATCTGCTTTCCTATTTTCTTCTCTGTTAATTCTAAATTGTGCTAAAAAAAAAAAAACCCTCATATACTGATAACTTGATGGATTTTTCATAGAGCTTGCTTCCTTTCACAAACATACGACTCATCTATTTTACATTTCCTTGTGCTTGACTTATGAATCAGCCTGCATTGTGTAGGATCATATCATATCATTCAGAAAAAAGCATGACAATCAGGTTAATCATCTCTGGAGCAGGAGCTCAAACTCTGATTGACAGCATTGCACTGAGGTCACATAACATGTACCCTAGCTACCCAAAGCTGTATCTGCAATGTCGATGGAGTAGTAGTGTTATACTTTAGAATTCAGTATTGGATCTTTAGGGTCTGATTTTAGGCCACAGCAAGAAATCTGTGACACAAAGATTCATAAGATGCATCGCCTTGGATTAAGTTAAGATTTGATTCCCATATCTGTAAAAAATAGCAATTTATGTACAGGGGCTCAAAGTAGCTCCACCAAATCCACGTATTCAATTGTTTATGAAGGGGAAGAGCTGTAAAAAGCAGGGACATGAAGGAGCAGATTTAATTCTAGTTACACAGAGTGTAATTTAAGGGTGCTAGTTCTCTCTTTTTTTTGAGCTGTTGTTACAGGTTCACGTTAAGATGCCCCCACTCTTAGAGAAAATCTTTAAATTAACATAAAGTAAAATAGCATATTTTTTGGTGTGCAGTTCTACCAGTTCTGACATATGTATACATACTGGAAACACCACCACACTCAAGACACACACAGAGCAGTTTCCTCACCCCAAAGCATTTTCTCACACTATCTATTTATAAGTCTTCTCTGTCCCCACCTGTAACTCCTGGTAACCATTGATCTGTTTTGTGGTACTATAGTTTTGTATTGTTTTGAGAATGTAATATGCGTAGCATTGTACAACGTGTAACCTTTTGAGATTGGTTTCTTTCACCAGGTACAATGCCTTTGAGATTTGTCCAAGTTATTGCTCATTATCTTGTTTGTTTCTTTTTATTGCCCCCTTGTCTTCTGTTTCATGGGTGTACCAGTTAGTCTATTCATCTGGTGAAGAACGTTTTGGGCTGTTTGCAGTTTCTGGTGATTATGAATAGAAGTGCTACAAATATTTGTGCACAGGTTTTTGTGTGAATGTGAGATTTCATTTCAACTTTCTTTCTAGGAGTGGGATTGCTGGGTCATATAGTATATGCATATGTAAATTTATAAGAAGCTGTCAAACTTTTCCTGACTAGCTGTACCATTTTGCATTCCACAAGGCATGTATGACAGTTCAAAGATAAGGTTTTGATAATACTTGTTGGCATTAAGTCAGGGCCTCCCTAAATATGGATTTTTTTTTGTTGCTCTCTTCTCTCTTGTCTCTTAATCAGGAAGTTTTACAGTGGTTGAGGAACATTATTCAAATAAAAAAAAGTACAAGTTTAAAAATAACTGAATAACGAGTCTTCTACTACCATGCCAAGGGCAGAGTTCTGCTTAAAGATGATTTGGAGAATGTGCTTGGGCTTGAGGTCCACTTTGAATTTCTGAGACTCTTTTTTGTTTTTGGTCCTAGTTCAGATCTTAGAACCTCCAAACCCTTGATGTATATGCTGGCACAAAAAGAAAGATATTGGGGTGAAGGAGGAAAGAAAGACGGAGAGAAAGAGAGAAGGAAAGTAGAAAAGAAGGGGTGAAATAATTGGGTATGTGGTTGTCAGGCAAAATACAGGATAGCTAGTTAAATTTGAACATCAGATAAACAATACATACATTTTCAGTGTGACGTATATCTCAAATATTGCACAGGGCATACTTACACGAGTAATTATTTATTCTTTATCTGATACTAAAATTTAACTAGCAATTCTGTATTTTTATTTGCAAAAATTGGCAACTCTAGTTGCGTTCCAGAAGGATGTTAAGTCTGTTTATCTATTCAGTTACATGGAATAAAAGAAATGGATGACCATCTCCCTTCTTTCCAGTGGCAGGTGCTGCCTGGTCCAAGACAGGAAGGCAAGAGAATCCATAGGTCATGAAAACTTACTTTTAAAGTACAGCCAAACTGCCCATTAGCAAGTTATAGTGTCATGTAAGTCTCATGCATGGACCAATTTGGTTAGCAACTTTTAGTGGGGGAACTAATAAAGGAGGTGGTTCAAGGTAGAGGAATCAGAAGAATCACTTTCTTATCAGATGATATGTCTTTCTGGGTGCCTCTTTTCCACCTCATTTTCTTTCCTTTATTAATACAGAAAAGTTAGAAAGATGAATTCAAATCTTTCCTCTGTCCTCTAGCAAAGATTCTGGTAAGGAGGCATCAAGTTTGTGGAATAGAGAAGAGAAGTTTTATTGATTGATTGACTTATTGATTAAGTGTTGTGTAGAGATGGTCTATTGACAGATGCAACCTGGCATTTTGATAATATTAGGTGGTAGTAAGTAGGTGCCTAGAGACCTTTTGCATCTTGTACATATGTTAAGGTTTTCCTCCTACCTATGGAAGAGAGCTGGCCCAACAGCTCTGGAATTCCCCGACCCTGGCTATGCACCTGGCTAGTGAAGTGAACAGCTTTGTTGGCTGGACAGCTACCCCACTTTCCTGGGTCCTTATTCTCTTTTGTATAGAGCAATGCCTGGCCACAGAGCCAGCAACTGCCCAACTGATAGAAACAGTTCAGTGCTTAGGCTTCATTAACAGATGTAGAGCACCCAGGAAAGAGGGCAGTGAAAAACTTGCTTTATTTGTGCTGCAGAATACCCAGAGTATTGTGTTTAATTTGGGGACCATATTATACAAGTGGCACTTAACATGTTGAAAAAATATAATGAGTTCAATAAGCTGCTGAAGTGAGAAACAGGTTAAGGAATTACATATGGTTGGTTTGAAAAAGGAGGACTCATAGTCACACAAAGACTGTGTGTGATTTTTGTCTTCAGGTATCTTTCATGCAGAATGAAGTTTAGATTTATTCTGTGTTACCCTACAATGGAGAGTCTTAACTTTTGTGAATCCGATAAATGCTTTTGACATTTGATGGAGAAAAATGTATACATTCACAATATGCATACACATTAGAAATTTTTAGTAACCATATGCATTCATTTTAGGAAACCCTCAGATGTTCTG